>NC_088124.1:15000-315535 GCF_036370855.1 Dromaius novaehollandiae | reverse complement strand
ACTACCAAGAAAAGATCCAGGGAGCCTGGAAATGGGACACACTAGTGCTGAGTTGATGTGGATTATAACTCCCCTTGTCTGGGTGGCCACTCTCCTCTCAGTGCAGCCCCATAGGCATCTGGCTGTATCCACCATGAGCATGCAGCACACACTCGTATGGCAACCCTTTTAACACCCAGACCCTTATCCTCAGGCCACTCCTCAGCTGGTCAGGTCCCAGCTTGTCCTGATGCATGGGGTTATTCTTCCCCAGGTGCAGGATTTGCCACTTCTCTTTGTAAAATTTCATTAAGTTTTTTTTTGGCCAGATCCCAAGATTTTCTTAAGATTCCCCAGACTGAAGCTCATTGTGTCAGTTGTTAATGTGTGTGCACAGATGGCTCACCCTGACTTGTGGGTGATCTTGCCTCTAGCAAGATAAAAGCATGCTGAATTGCAGGACAGTCCAAGTAATAAAAGTAGGTACTAGTTTAATGGGATTGCTGACCAAGGTAGGAATTACAGGGGCAACTATCTCAGAAATGCCAAATGAGGGTACAAAGCAAGCCAAAAGAGTCCTATAGGGAAAGAAGGGTTAAAAGAGGTGGGCTGTTTTCATGGGAGAGTGAGGATGGTAAGAGGGTAGAACTTGGAAGGGGTAAAAGAGAGAAAAAGACAATAAAAGGTGAAGCAAAGGAGTGATCAGGGCTGTTCAGGGGTACCTGCCATCACTTGAACATCTCTAACTGGAGCAGGACAGGCAAGCTAGTTGACCTGATCATACTTGTGTCTGACTTACTTCCGTGGTCAAGGAGAACTGAGTGCCTTCCCTAACATTGACAAGAGAAGACACTTGGTGGAAAAAATCGCAGAATCTTTCAAGATGGATGGGACTTCAGGAGGCCTCTAGCCCAACCTTGTGCTCACAGCAGAGTCAACTTTGGGGTGAGACCAGGTTGCTGAGGGCTTGATCCAGTCTTGAAAACTTCCAGGGATGGAAACGGCACAGCTGCTCTCGGCAAATGTGTTCTAATGCTTGACCATCCTCTCCGTGAAAAATTTTTTTCCTTCTCTCCAGCCTGTTCCTCTCTGGTTTCAACCTATGGCATCTCTCATCCTCCTGCCATTCACCATAGTGAAGAATTCTGCTTTGTCTTCTTGATCACCTCCTTGTACGGTGGGGCCTGTGTAATGGGGGCCAAAAACTGAATGCAGTATTGTACATGCTGTCTAGCAAATGCCAAGTAGAAGGGGATAACCACTTCCCTCAGCCTCTTGGCCATGCTCCTATTCATACAGCCCAAGATGCTGTTGGCCTTCTTTGCTATCCCACCACACTGCTATCTCATATATTGCCTTCTGTCTGCCAAAATCCTCATGTCCTTTTCAGCAGAGCTGCGCCATGGCCATACAGCCTGTCTCTCTGCAGGGTGTTGGTCTGTCCCAGGTGCAGGAGCCTGGCATTTGTCCTTGCTGAATTTTATGAGATTCCCGACAGCCCATTCCTTCTGCTTGCCTAGGTCCCTCTCAATGGCAATCCTCAAGCATAAGACTGGTCCCCACGCAGTTTGAGATCATCTACAAATGGGATGACCCTTTGAGTCATTCATAAAGATGTCCAGCAGGCCAGGCTCCAGGAGAGACCCTGTGGGGCTCCATTTCACTCCTGGCGTCCAGGAAGAGTACTACCCATTCACCACCACTCTGAGCACCATCATCCAACCAGTTATTTGGTGGTCTGCCCATTCAGACCATAAAGTCCTAATTTGTATACAGATATACTGTGGGAGAGAATGTCAAAAACCTTCCTAAAATCAAGGTAAGTTCTGTTCACAGTTCTCTGTTTTTATCCACAAATACAATTCTTTTAACACAGAAGGCCATCAGGTTGGTGACGCATGATTTATCCTTAATAAATCTATGCTGACTGCTCCCTGTCACCTTCTTTTCCTTCATTTACCCAGGAAAGTGATCGGCAAGGACTCACTCTATGACATTCCCCTGATCAAAGTGAGACTGAACAGCTGGTAATTCCCCAGGTTGTCCTTGTGGCTTTTTTTGAAGATAGATGCAACATTGGCCTTTTTCCAGTCTTTGGGACCTCCCTGAGTCTCCACAGCTTTCAAAGATGATAGAGAGAGGCCTTGCTAGATAGCAGCCAGCTCTCTCAGCATCCTTGGCTACAGATCATCCAATCCCATAGGTTTGTGTTCTTGCAAATAATTCCTGACTCAATCCTCAGGCACTGGTGGTTGTTTTTCTCCTCAGGAGTCCTGACTTAGGCACGATGGCTTGGCAGATCTTGTTGGTGGAGACTGAAGCAAGGGGATTGAGTTCCCCAGACCTGTCTGCATCTGCTGTTACCAGATTCCTTGCCCCATTCAGCCATGGGCCCACATTTTCCTTGTTTATGCTTTTACTTTTAATGAAGGAATAATGGGTCATCTTTGTGCTCTTGACATCCCTTGCAAGCATTGATCCTGGAGGAGTTTTGCCTTTCCTAACCACTTCCCCACTTCCCTGGACAGTATTTCAAAATTCCTCCTTTGCAGCCTCTCCCTGCTTCCCATTCCTACGTGCTGCCTTTTTATACTGCAGCTCAGTCATGAGTCCCCTGTTTAGCCACCCTGTCTCCTGAGAGAGACATACTTGTTTTCCTGAGTATCAGTATGGGCCATTCTTGAGCCTGGAGGATGCTGCCTTAAAGACCTGCCAGCTTTCCTGAGCTCCTCTGGCCTTCAGAGCTGCCTCCCATGGGATTCCTCAAGCAGTCTCCCCAGCAGGCCCAACTCGGCTCCTCTGACATCTGGAGTCTGGACTCTGATACTCTTCTTCCTCACTCCCCTCAGGAGCAGACACTCCACTACCTCGTGGTCACTGCAGGCAAGGCTGACACCAATTATCACATCCCTGGTCAGTTCTTCCTTTTTTGCAGGTTCCAAGTCCAGGAAGGTGTCACCCTTGCTGACCTATCTGGCTTAGCTGTGCTCGGAAGTTGTCCTCCACACCCTCCAGAATCCTCCTGGACTGTTTGCACCCTGCTGCATTTCCCTCCCAATGAATGTCAGGGAGATTAAAGTCCCCTTAAAAGAAGCATGGTCTGTGATCCACAGACTTCCTTAGGTTGCTTAAAGCTTTTGCAGTTCTGCAACAGCTTGTGCATCTCCCCTTCCTCTTGTTTTGTGGCCCAGGCTTTGTGCATTTGTGTATATTTGGGCTGCAGAACCTCAGCTGTGGCACCAGGCCTGAGCGCAGAGTTGTTGCTGTGAAACCTGCTCCCCAGAGCCAAGGACACCGTGAATGCAAAGGCCCAGCTTCAGAGCAGAGGCCTGCTGGTGTAGACAGCAGATGGTGATATAACGATGATATGAGGCCCCCCCACTGAGGGAGCAAACCCTGCAGTACCCAAGGCCAGAGAGAAACAGAGCTGGGCCATGCAGCTGTGGCAGGAGAAGTGTTTTGTACCCAAGATTACTTTGCAGAACCTTGGGGCCTGTGATAGCAGTTACTGGATGTCCAGGAAAGACAAGGTGCCACTGAGAAGGTCCCTGGGCCTGAAAAGCCTGTGATCTAGCCACGTTGTACGTTCATCATTAGTACGGTCCCTGTTCATATCACTGGTGGGTGAGAAAAGCTTTAGGGAGAGGAGACCAGATGGACTGGAGAGTGGAGGAATATGCATGGAGACCTTGGTGTGATGTGCCTTCCATCTTTGCAGCGTGCTTGGATGTAGGTGGGATGCACTTTGCCTAAAGGCAGTGGTGGGAATCCCTTGCTTGGGAATAGGTAGGAGACTCAAGATGCCCTGGGGCACTTGCCCAGCAACCACTCCAGAAGGGCATGATTTTCCTGTGGGTCCTGAGATGTATCTCCTAGAAACATGGTGGTTCTGCTGGACACCCCATGCATCTGACATGGCCATGCAGGCCTATTGTCATTGCATTAAACCAAGTGTGTGCACTGAATTACACCAGCTGTTTGCAACATCAGGATCTGCACAAATCTCAGTTTCAATGTGAGGGGAGCCCTTGCAGTAGTTGGCATTTTTTGCCACTTTAGATGGCCAAGGAGGTTCTCCACCTGGCAGCTGATGCCCCAGAAAGATGTGAGTCTCATATTTGTTACATCAGAGGAAGGAGACACTGGTACGTGTCTTAGACAACCTGTGACACTTCAAACGTCAGAAGCTGTTTGTGTATGAACAGCTCCCACCCTCCATCTCCATTGATTACAATGGGAGCTTAGAAAAGAAGCAGATAGCCATACTATGCACCCCAAAACTAGGGCAAGGGGAATCCCACTTCCTGTGAGTCTGTGGAGTGCATGAGAGGGAACCAAATCCTACTCCATCCCAGGAGCTTCCTAATCAGTATTTAATGCCTAACTTGACTCCTCCAAACCGATAGGTAAAACATGAATAAATGAACTCCCTTCTTGTCCCTGTCCAGGTGTCCTGTCTTCTTATGAGATGGGAGCAGGGCCTTCCAGAGTGGAACATTTCCACCTCTCTCAGATAACCATCTTCTGACAGGACAAACTGAAATGCTGGACTCAGTTTCTCTCCACTGTTTAAAGAGGGACCATCAGTGAATATTTTAGGCTACTTGAATGGACACTTTCCAGGGGTGACCATGTGGTCATTTAGGAGATACCAGCCCTGGAGCCCTGGGAACATTTTGAGGGTGCACAGGGCACAGAGGAAGTCATGTCTTTGCTGGTCCTCTGCTCCTGAGCTGTGCCTGGCTCCTGGGAGTGCAGGAGCCCATGGCAACCTGGCAGGCACTGCAGAGAGAAAGCTCTGTCCAGATGCAGCTCCTCTTAAAGGAGCAGCAAGACTGAGGGCACTGCCTGCAGGCACCAGGATGAGATAAGCTACTCTGAACTTAAAAGTAGTTGGGAATGGGAGGATGGCTGAGAGCTCACTCCAGGGAGAAATCTTCACAGTCCTTGACACAGTAAGTCTCTGGCTGCAGGGCAACGCTGTTGTGGTTCCTGGAGGGTTCTTTTGAAGCTTGCACCTTCCACAGCTGATAGGGTCTGTCAGGGCAGCTTTCCTAGCTTGTCCTGTTTGGAGCAGGTAGTACTTTAGAGCAGGGATTAGCTCCCACACCATCACAGGGACAAGGCATCATAGCTACCTTCTCCAGGGGATGGTGCAGGGGTGTGAAGCTGGGGAGTGCACCCAGGTTTGCCCAATGCTGCATTTCAGAGCAGTGTCCCTGCACCCCAGCATTCTGTGTGCCCAGGACAGTGACTGCTGCCTGCAAGGGTCAGCACTCAGCCTGCCCCAGGAACTCCCCATGGTGCTGTGGGGAGAAGCTCTGGGTGGGAGGACTGACCCCTGACAGGGTGGATGCATTCTCCCATTGAGAGGGTACTGCATGGGTCAGGGCTGCTGCCAGGTCTAGCTCACCCCCAGGACATTTTTTGAAGGGGACTTTTCAAGAGGAAGCTATAGGCTGGTCAAACCTGGAAGGGGCAGAGCTTTCCTTCCTGAGCCTGTGCTTAAGCTTTCCTCCTTTGGACAGGGCTGGCCTGAAAACAGAACTGTTGGGTTTAGACAAGTAACTGTGACTCCTGAACTGTTACACGGAGAGATCAAAAGGCCTGCAAGGAACCTCAGCAAATCTCTTCAGCCACCCCTCTGCTTATGAGCAGCTTCACCATAATCTTTATTAGCCTCCTCAGGGTTGGTCTTAGCTGCTCCTTAGCACCTGCAAATATGGAGATGCCCCTGGGACAGTGGCAGGCAGCAGCAGTATGATGCATGGAAGAGAGGAAACTTCTAACAGGAGAGGGTATGGGAGTGTGGATGTGGGCAATTCCCTGACAGTTTCTGCAATGCAGATGCCTTCCCCTGAGCGAGCCCCTGTGTATCCTCTCCCATCCGGCAGATCCTCTGCCCTCAAGGTAAGGGATCCAGGACATGAGCCACCTCCTCTGCAGCCTCACCTCCAGGAGAGGAAATGTGTGACAGAATGGTTGAGAGCAAAAACTCATCTGTAAGGTGATCTGCACAGGTGGGTAAGATGAAGGCTTTCCTGAGTGCCCATCCAGAGGTATTTGCATGGGAGCGAGGGGTCCAAGATCCTTTCCAGCCTGTGGGTCTTTGGGCAATGCAGTCTGTAGGGCTGGGGAATGCACCAAGTCTCCCTAAGGAGACATCATCTTTTGGGCAATGCACTAACCCAAACAGTTTTGCTGCACAGGATTTGCTAGCATTCAGGTTGTTAGTAATGGAAAAGCCAAAGATTTCCATCCCTCAAAGAAACATGATCCATATGTGGTGAATGCATCTACAAATATAAATAAACGTATAACTAAGTCCCTCTGCTACAGCCCATCTACTGGAGAATGGGTTATGAACAGGCTGAAGAGCCCTACCACATTATGAGTAGGCTTAAGTTCAGAGAGGATGTGAACACAGCTTGCCTCTCCCTGCCTGCCCCCAGCTCCTATTATGACTGCAAATTTAGTGTATATTGTAAATTGATGTGAGGATAAGATCTATCTTACTGGAACCGACACCTCTGCAATGGGTTGGGTCACCCCTGCCTTCATGTGCCTATGTTCCTCCCTTACATGGAGAGGGAGCAGGGGATCATTGATGCAGATATAGACCAGAAGTTTTAAAAACAGACATGAATTATGCATGTGCTGGGTGGTCATGTAGCTCCACTGCCAGCTGGGTTAGAAGAACTAAGCAAAACAGTGGTTTTTGAGTCTGACCCGATCCAACTGACAACACAGTTGCAAGCACCCTTTGCCATCAGACAACAACTGACCAACCTGTTTGGGAAACGTGGTTCGGAGTTCCACATAGTGTTATCCTGACAGAGGCACTGCAAGACAGGATGAGCCATCTGCGTGCACGTGCGTGCACACACACACACACACACACGTTAACAGTTGACACAAGGGATCTTCAGTCCAGAGGGGCCTGAAAAGACTTGGGGATTTGGCCAACAGAAACTTCATGACATTGTACAAGCAGAAATGGAAGCTCCTGTATCAGGGGGGCAGAACAGCCTGTGCATCAGGACAGGCTGGGACTTGACTGGTAGAGGAGTGACCCTGAGAAGGACCTGGACATTGCAAGGGATGCCACATGAGCCAGAGGTGTGTGCTCACCTCATAAATCAGGCCAGCTGCATATGGGAGGCTGCATTAGGAAGTGAGCAGCCACCCAGACTGTGTCTGTGTAACAAGCAGGGCTGGCTGCTCTGGAGCCTGTGGACAGAGTACCTTGTTCCTCATGGCATACTCAGAAAGCATGAACTAGAGCTCAAGCAAGGGAGCTGAAGGAAGGTCCTCCCTTCAGAAGGGAGGAGATGTGGGGATTTGCTCTGAGAAAAGGTGTGGGTTTTATTCAATAAAGCCTGTCCTAACTTGTCAATGTCTTTTCCTCTTTGGACAGGTCCCTGTGCCTAAAGGCAGAAAATGTCCAATAGCACCTCCCTCACTGACTTCCTCATCCTGGGCTTTGCAGACACGTGGGAGCTTCAGCTCTTGCACTTCCTGCTGTTCCTGGGCATCTACCTGGCTGCCCTCCTGGGAAATGGCCTCATTATCACAGTCATAGCCTGTGACCACCACCTCTACACCCCCATGTACTTCTTCCTCCTCAATCTCTCTGTCTTGGACCTTGGCTTCATCTCCACCACTGTCCCCAAATCCATGGCCAATTCTCTCTGGAACACCAGGGCCATTTCCTACTCAGGATGTGCTGCCCAGATATTTTTGTTTTTCTTCTTGATTTCAGCTGAGTTTTCTCTCCTTACAGTCATGGCATATGACCGCTTTGTTGCCATCTGCCAACCCCTGCACTACAGGACCCTCATGGGCAGCAGAGCTTGTGCCAAAATGGCAGCAGCTGCCTGGGGCAGTGGTTTTCTCAATGCTGTGCTGCACACTGCTAATACATTTTCAATACCACTCTGCCAAGGCAACACAGTGGACCAGTTTTTTTGTGAAGTTCCCAAGCTCCTCAAGCTCTCCTGCTCCAACACCTACCTCAGGGAAGTTGGGGTTCTTGTGTTTAGTATCTGTTTATTCTTTGGGTGTTTCATTTTCATTGTGCTGTCCTACGTGCAGATCTTTGCATCTGTCCTGAGGATCCCCTCTAAGCAGGGACGGCACAAAGCCTTTTCCATGTGCCTCCCTCACCTGGCCATCGTCTCTTTGTTTGTCAGCACTGGCACATTTGCCTATGTCAAGCCCCCCTCCATCTCCTCCCCAGCTGCAGATCTGGGGGTGGCTGTTCTGTATTCAGTGGTACCTCCAGCAGTGAATCCTCTCATCTACAGCATGAGGAACAGGGAGCTCAAAGATGCATTGAAGAAACTGATTCAAGGGGTACTAGTTCAGCAGCAATAAGCTGCCCATCCCTCTTCACAGCTGATTTCTAATTTCTCTCAGACAACTCTTGTGCTTTGGGCATTCTCTCTGTGATAATCATGTTCGTACAGAAGTATTTGAATTTACCCCACTTCTCCAGAGGCACAAACCCAGTCTGTCTGAGCCAGAGGCCTTCTGTAAATGTGTCTATCAGTGTGTCAGAGCTGGCCTGTCTCTCATAAAAGGGGATTTCCTCAGTGCTGTGCTTGAAAGTTGGTTTCTTCTTCCAAAACTAGGGCCAAGAGTTCACTGAAGTACTTCCCCCTGAAAGGGCCTGTTGCTTTTCCAAGGTTCCCATGGGCTCAAGGCAATGAGCTCATGGGGTGCTGTGTTAGGGAAGGAGGGCTGGATTCAGCTCTCACTTGTGGATGCCCAGGGCTCCTGGAGGTGGTGAAGGGTCAAGTGGTATCTGCCTGGGACTGTCTCCTGTGTGACAGGACTGGTGACAGATGCCTGCAGTGCAGACCCTGCAGGCAGAGGGACGGGAGCCTGGAGAGTGCTTCATGTCACCTTCAGTGGGCTGGATCTCAGGACACACCTGAACACAGCCTGAGCCATTTGGAATGTCCTGTGATTGCTCAGAGTGTCATCCACAGTCACAGACCCCTTGGTAGGGGGTTGTCAGGTGCAATTATGCCTGCCCAACTGGGTTTGCTTCTCACCCCGACCACCATGACCAGTGCGGAGTCACCCCATGGCCTTGGGGCACCACAGGCTGCTCACTCTGCAGAGCAACCCCACCAGCTCGGGGCCATGTGGAGAGCATGGGGGAGGCTCTAAGAACAGCTGTGCAGGCCAGTACTGATGCACTCGCTGGGGAAAGGTTTTCTGGGGATCAGGCACATCCCTGGAGAAGAAGAAAGGAGCCATTGTGTGCTTGCAAGGAGGAATAAGTGAGAAAGTGAAATCTCTTTCCGTGTCCTTGGAGCAGCAGAAGCTGTCCCTCTTTCCCACACCGCAGGGACCAGTGATACAGCAGGAGCTGGCACAGCCCCACAGCTGCTGCCCAGCCTCTGGCCTTCCCCTCCTGCCCACCAAACATTCCATCCATCTTCAAGAAGGACAGGAAAGAGGATCTGGGCAGTGGTGGGCTGGTAAGTGTTGCCTCAGTCCCTGGGAAGCAAATCTTGCTGGAGCTAGTTCCAGCCACATGAAGGGGTCTGGAACAGCCAGCATGAAGTTGTCAAGGGCAAATATTGCCTGACCAATCTGATTGCCTTCTGTGACATAATGACTGATTGTGTGGACAAGGGGAGTGCAGTGCATGCACTCCTTGAAATTAGGAAGGCCTTTGACATGCTTTTCCATAACATCTTTGTAGCCAAACTGGGGAGATGTGGGATGGAGCAGTAAGCAACGGAGGGTGTAGGAAATGAGCTGGAGGCTGCCTGGCTCAAAGAGTGGAGAACAGTGGTACAAAGCCCCAAGGGGCCTGAAAAGACTTGGGGATTTGGCCAACAAAAACTTCATGACATTGTGCAAGGAGAAATGGCAGGTCCTGTATCAGGGGGGCAGAACAGCCTGTGCATCAGGACAGCCTGAGACTTAACCGGTAGAGGAGTGACCCTGAGGAGAAGGACCTGGACATTGCAAGGGATGTCATATGAGCCGGTGGTGCGTGCTCACCATAAATCAGGCCAGCTGCATATGGGGCTGCATTAGGAAGTGAGCAGCCACCCAGACAAGGTGAATTATTGTCCCCCTCATCTCAGCACTGGTGCGGCCACGTGTAGAATAGCGTGTCCCAGTGCGGGATGCCCTGTGCTGGAGGAATGGGGAGGAACTGGAGAGGGTCCAGAGGAGGTCTGCCAAGACGAGGTTAGGGGTCTAAAGGACAAGGCCTTTATGGAGAGGCTGAAGAACCTGGGCTTCTTTAGCCTGGTGAAGGGGAGGCTGAGGGCAGTAGAGTAGGAGCCTGTCACTGCTTGAAGGGTTGTTTCAGAGATGATGGAGCTTTTCTTGGTAGTGGGAAACAGCAAGAGAAGGGGAAAGAGCCACAGACTGAGGCTTGTGGGGGTTCAGCTGTGACATTAGGAAAAGGAAATGTCACTTGAAGGGTAGTGCTGTGGTGCCACAGGTCACCCAGAGGGAGCCTGTGATCAGCCCCTGCCTTTGTATTTCAAGGAAAAGCACGTGGGGACAGAAAGACATCAGTAGAGGTGGAGCCATCCTGGGGTGAAAGCAAGGTGGGGAAGCACGTTGGGTGTCTACTGTCTGCAGGGAAAGAGGCGCAGGCGTGGGACAGCGTGGGACAGCCTGCGGTGGAGACAGCCCAGGGCACTGCCAGGGCTAAAAGCTCCCAACAGAACTGAGGTCTTTGTCCTCTTGTCTATGGCTGGTGTCTTTGCCCCCAGGGCCTCTGAGAAGACACCATTTCCTTAAAGCACGGTGGCCTTGCTGCTTCCTCATCCCCAGGGAGCCCAGGAGGTGCCGTATCATTGTCCTCCACTCGGCTTTGCACACCCCCACCCTCACACTGCCCCCAGGAAGAGAGAGCCCTGAGCAATGCCTGAAGGAAAGGATCACCCTTTCCTGGGGCTGCGTGTCAGTGCCTGGCTATCCTGCTTGATAAAACACATCAAGGTTTACTTGCCATCAGAGCCACCTGCACACTTCCTTTGCCTGCCTGCCAGCCACCAGTGCCTCCGACTTTCTGCTCCAATCAGACCCCAGGAAGCCTTCTTTGGTAATTGCTCTCAGTGGGACCCATTAATGCTCCAAGAAACTTGGGGATTTACATCTGACTTTAACTTCTTGAGAGGCTTGTTCAGCCTCCTCTCAACATCTGAAGTGCAGGGGCTCTGACCCAAATACACCAGAGGGGTCATTAAAATGCATATAGCCCCTGGGGAGCCATGTCTTTTTGCATAATTTTTCCATAATTACCCATAATTTTCATCAGTTCTTCAATTCTTGTGTGGATAATTGGGGATATCTCAGGACTGTATTTACAAGAGCAAGTTTTCAGTGAGCACCTGAAAGAGAAAGATGTCTGCTTTTTAAGCTTTCTTTATTCTTCACATTGCAGAACAAGTGATATCCACATTCTCCATTGATACTGATCCAGAGTGTCTCCTAATGAGGTCTGGGCATGTAGGAAAAGCAGTTTTTTTGATAGGAGATCTGTATGTGTGACAACCTTCTGCCTCACCTCCCCAACCCAGCAATTTCTCTCTTCAGCCACTGGGGACTTACATGACTCTTGTTAAAATCTAACCTTTTTCCACTGCAGTCTGTAGCTGAATCTTACAGCTCCTATGCACCAATTACCAGCTGCTTGCCTTAGAGAACTAGCTGCAGACACAGGAGGATTTTTCTTAGTTGCAAACAAACAAAAATAAAATATGATCAAGTTTAATAAAAAGTAGAATACACTCCTATAGTGTATGTTAAGTCCAAGCTGCCTCCAGTGAGGTCCACTTTCCACAGGGAAGAAACCTCCCTGAAATAGACAGACAGGAAAGGCTAGATAGAAACACAGCTAAGGAGTTGGCTAAAGAGACAATTAGACTCCTGAGTGACAAGGCAAGCTTCAGGCACCCCGAAGCTCAAAGCAGCAACTAGAGAGCTGAGAGGTATCTGAATCGATAAAGAACAAGGGGAGGAGGTTTAATCAGGACAGGTGAAAACATGTGAGAGATTTCTGAAATTACATTCACAGCGTAATAGACAGAGCAGTGGTAACACTAGCTGAGGGGCCTATCAATATTTCTTCTCCGGAGATTAACACCCTTCCTCAAAATTTCCGCCAGAATTTTCATCATGGGAAAGCACTGGCATTAAGATTAGCCAATCCTTTTAGCAGATGCAAGTGTGCTCATATTTTTCTAAATGTTGAAAACTGTTCTTCACCCTTCCAGGCAGCGCTCAGGTGTCTAACCACAAGCATCCAGTGGCACTTGGAGAGGCCCCGGTGCCTCTGAGGTACCTGCCTGGGCCTGGCAGCTCTCCTAGAGGACCTGCAGGAGTCCAGAGCCCCTCAGAGCTCCCTCAGATGGAGGCAGGGCAGAGGCCACCAGAGCACCTACAATGGCACCAGATATCCATGACCCCGTGACTGCATTCCCACACCAATGCTGAAAATTGCTTTCCTTAAAAAGCAAGCAAACAACCAAAACACAGAAAATCCCACTAACAGACCAGTATATTTAAAAAAAGGGGGGGGGGGACAAAATCAAGAAGGACAATAAGAGCACAAAGAAGTTTAAGAGCTAAAAAGTGTCAGATAACACTTCTTTGCTTTAGATCTTCTTTCAATTTCTTTCTTGTTTATGAATCCTTCTTAACTAATGTGACTTTAAATCCAGGGCAGACACAACTTAGAAAATACTTCTTCCCACCTCTGCTTGATAATCTGCTCCCCCCTGCCCATTATCCATCAGACTAAATTACTTCTTTTTCTCTGTATCCTTTGAAATTTCTTCTGATTTGCTGTTCCTTAAAAAGGAAGAAGGTCTGCAGAAGAGACAAGAAGCTTTATTAGGCAGTGTTATTATACAGTACAGTACACTACTCGGTGCACAGCACTTCTCAGGTGTGAAAGAGAAGCACTTCCTTTGTGAATCTTCATTTAGACATTCTTTACTGATTTCAACAGAGGACAAACTTTACACAGTGATGTAGTCAAGCCCACTGATGTGTGCCTAAAACTTTTAAAGTTCTTTAAATCCTGATGTTTTTTTTCTGGATCTGGAGTCAACCCCAGGAATGCTAGCACATACGGATATGCTTCATTTGGCATTGTAGATTATTTCCTGTTTTTTCTGTTTTTTGTTTTTTTTCCCCGGGATCCTGTTTCCCTGATCATCCACATTGCTTGGATTCTCGATCATACCTGAGACAATTACGTCTCTTCAGATGTAGTGCAGTGGAAGCTTAATGGTTATTTCACTGCAGAGACCAATGAACTGCTCAGAAGGAATTTCAGCAGGTCTTGTTCCCTCGACCCGACTCAGTCCTCCAAGAATATTCCAGCAGGTCGTCTAATCTCAGCCACCCTCATGCCTTGACTTTCTGCATGCATTGCACTCACTTGAAACAATTGCACAAACAGGATGGGTTGTAAGGATGTAGTCCAACTTCAGTGGGCGTGTCTAGAAGACATAGTAGTTCATAGCAAACTTGAGCTTGGTAATTCATAATGAATTTGAGCTTTCCAAACTGTCTCAGGTCATATCGCACAGATATGAATAACAGATGTTGGCTCCAGTGATGTTATGTCTTCAGTTAAACCAGAGGTACAGATGAGGAATTAGTGATTGCAGGAACCTTTATTGCTATCGTAAGAGCTGTGGCAAAACAACTTTATGCACAGTGGTTTGGGCACTGCTCCGAGCACCACCGTTCCAAAAATAGATTGAAGGAGAGGTAAAGTCTCCCTTTGTAAAGGCCCATAATGATAATCTACAGGTTTACATGGTCCCCATCGAGCAGAGAAGTACTGTGGGTGACCAGTTCAGTTTGCCTGAGAGGCCTGTGTGTGAGCATTACAAACACCTGCAGAAGAAGCACGAGCCAAGAATTAAGTGCTAGGTAAAATGGATGTGACCAAACTGCTCTCTCAAAGGCAGCCACGAGAAGTGTGGCTGTATACCACTCCGGCTCCATTAACCATAGAAACAGGGCTCCTCCCTGCAAACACACCACAAGGACAGTATAGTTGCAAGCACAGTTATTGCACTTGAGAAAGGATTTTGGGAGCTATCAAGCAGCAAGCGCCTGGAAAGAGGATTTTCGAGAGAAACAGGGAGCAATCCAAATAACAAGTGTGAACACAGCCCTAAACTACAGAGGAAGTCTGTACATCAGGAGCCACTATCTCAATCTCTGTACTAACACATTTGTGTTTCTTGAATCCCAGCAGTGCTGTGGAAGTGTCGCTGGATGGTATTGCTATACATACCTTGCTAAGGTATTTTTCTCTGCCTTCAAGAAATCTAATATTGCTTGTAGTTCATTTTCTGCAGAGTTTAGCAGAGTCTTTAGTCTCAGCTTTGGAGCCATTGCCTCCTGTGCATGAGTGGATCTCTAGAAGCAGGAATGGTGATAAGGCTGACCACACAATGGCAGTTCTCATGACCTGGAATAAATGATGATGC
Source organism: Dromaius novaehollandiae (assembly GCF_036370855.1). NCBI lineage: Eukaryota > Metazoa > Chordata > Aves > Casuariiformes > Dromaiidae > Dromaius > Dromaius novaehollandiae. The sequence goes on along the minus strand of NC_088124.1, from coordinate 301,061 downwards.
TGGCAGATCTATTAATGAACATAAGGTATCATGACAATTGTTCAGCTGAGCAAAACACGCTGTATGAAAGCTTTGAGAAGATGGGGAAAAGATGAGAGAGTTTGTATGCAGTTGCCCTATGTTGGATTATATTTGCTGGAAAACAGCTTTCAAATTTCGAATTGGTGTTAAAACGGGACAAGGGTGTTAAGGACTGTTGGCAGTTTTCCTCCCCAGGGTTCTCCAGAGGGACTCCTTCACCTCACTGTTCCTCAGGCTGTAGATGATGGGATTTAATGTTGGTGTAATTACCATGTAGGAAAGAGAAAACAACTTCTTGATATCTGGTGAGAAGTCAGATCTGGTCTGGAGGTATGCCAGAATACCAGTACCATACAACAGGGTGACCACTATGAGATGAGAGGAGGAAAAGGCTTTGTGCCTCCCTGCTGCAGAGTTCATCTTCAGCACAGAGTGGAGGATGCAGATGTAGGACACCAGGATCAGCACAAATGGGGACATGATAACAGTGATTGTGGCTGTGAGGGAATATGTCTCAAACAGGGAGGTGTCTGCACACACCAGCTCTAGCACTGGGGGTCCATCACAAAAGAAATGGTTCACGTTGTTAGGTCCATAGAATGGGAGGCTGAAGAACCATGTGGTCTGCAACATCCCCACAGGAATCCCTGAGAGCCACAGAGCCAGCATGACTTGGATACAGACCCCCCTGTTCATAATGTTCCGGTAGCACAGAGGATTGCATATAGCAACATAGCGGTCATGTGGCCATGGCAGCTAGAAGAAAGCATTCCACAGTGCCAAAGGAGAAGAAGAAAAACATCTGTGCCATGCAGCCCAGGAAGGAGACGGATTTCTTCTCAGCAAGGAGGTTCGAAAAGAGCTGGGGAACAACCGCTAGAGTAAAGCAGATCTCCAGGAGAGACAAGTTCTGGAGGAAGAAGTACATGGGGCTGTGAAGGGCAGGGTCCACCATGGTGGGAAGGATGAGGAGGATGTTCCCCAGGAGGGTCCCCATATAAATAAGCAAAAGCACCACAAAGAACAGAAGCTGGAACTGGGCAAGATTGGGAAAGCCCAGAAGAATGAACCCTGTCACCATGGTCTTATTTACCCTGGACATTCCCTGTTAACATTTCACCTGAAGTTAAAATGAGAAAGACAGAGAGAAGACAGAGACAGGAAAAGTCTATCTTTTTTAACCGTTCAGTGGCTTTAGAGAGAATAATAGCGCTGTCCTAGGATAACCAAAAGCAAATATTACCCGCTCATAGAACTGCTCCCTCCTGAGGTCTCTCCCTGCTGGGGGTGTCCGGTGTTGGTTGATGGGCTCTGTCCCATGGGCTGGTAAGGTCTCAGGGTATAGAAATGCCTGGCTGGGTGTTCACTGCATGCAAAGTCAAGATACCTCACCTCCGGCTGACCACAGGCAGGTTCAGATAACATCAGCACAGGAGGAAAGTGGAGTCAGCCTCTGAGGTAAGTGAAGTGCAAAGTGGGCAAGAAACATAAGCAATGCATGAGCTTTGAAAGCTGCACTTCCTCATGACCCAAGATCACTGGAAGATGAGCTCACTTTTCTAACAGGGAACTCAGGGATAATAGAGCATGCCTACGCCGTCCTGTAGTGAGTCCAGAATTTCAGGAAGGAAATAGGAATAAAAGAGATCAAACAGAAGCCAAGAAAATAAATAAATTAAAAAAAAAAATCAAGCCAAGCCAAACCAGCCAAAGCAGGAGAAAGGAACTCTGTTTTGTCTTTTATGTCCTGAGGCCAGTTTCAATAGGAATTAAAATATAAACAAAACTAATGGAAATCAGATTTTGGAGCTCCACAGGAACAAGCTGAAACACAAAGTAGAATTCAGAAGAAAAGCAAAGCATGCCACTAAGTATTTTAAATTTTTGAACACTTAACTGTTCCTTTTAACAGAAGACTTGATGCACGTTTTCTTGCCAAACACTTTCTCTTTATCTATTGTGTGTGCTGTGGTGAGGATGCAGGAGTTTTCAGCCTGGAACAGAGACCACTGAAGGGCCTATGAAATGATGAGCAGCATGGGGAAGGCAAACAGGGAATCAGGATGCACTCTATGTAAGAGCAGTTTCACAAGGACCTGCTAAAAGGCCATGGAGTTACAGAGAGCAGTTACGCAAATAAGGGCTCTTTGGTATTGTTCAGGTCTTGTAGACCTCAGCCCTGGCACACAGTGATGAATTGTAGATGCTCCTGTGTCTCCCCACCGACTACAAAGGCAGTTTGAATGAGCAAGTGAATCCCAGCCAGACACTAAAGTCCGCGCGGCTGTGACAGGAACAGTGGAGCTATCAACAAGAAATCCCTGTCAGCCCTCTCAAAATCAGACCAGTGCTGGTCAACAGCAAATCAAAGAGCGTCTTCTCCCGCGGCTCTTTTCTCCTTCCTATCTCACAAGGCAACAAATATCAATGCACCCAGGAGCCATCCTCCACTCGTTTCTGTCCCAGAGTCTTTGGCCAGAGGTGGCAGTTCTCATCCCACGATGACATGCCCAGTGCTCAGTTACACCTGTGGTAGGTAAATGTGGTATTACAGAGCCGTCAGCTGGAGGCAGTGTAACTTCAGCAGTACCTCCCTTCACGGCAGTGATTTCTGAGCAGCCTACTGCTCACAGAGAGTCCCAGGTAACTTCACGCATCTGACACTGTGGAAGCAATGCTGGGGAAACCCTATGGAAATAGTGTGCTGCAGACCCTGCTATTTCTCATCTGGCTCAGAGGCAGCACTCCAAATGGGGCATGCTGCAGAGCCAGAGCTTCTGCTTCAGATGATCTGCAGCCTGCCTAAAATAGCCTTTTGCCTCAGGACTCCACCTCCATCACACTTCTGGTCGCTACTCAGAAATGACATCACCTTCCACTGGGAAGTAACCCTGCAGAGGAAACCAAACCTCACTCTGCCATGGCTCCCCTGCTTGGTGCAGGGAAATAAGTCGCAGTGGTGAAGGAAGGATGGTGTGCTGTACGGACAGCCAGCTCCCTCTGCAGAGATTGCAGGAAACGTCAACAGATATCTCAGAACAGCTGCCTAAATTTTAGGCTGCCAACTGGAGCAGAAAGAACTCTTTCTTCCAAAGGAAAAAAAAAAAATCCCGCCTCCCCCATAAAGGGATACCAAACTGCCAAAGCTACCTTGCTCCCAGAGACAGATTTTTGCCTACTGCTAGCCTTTGAACATCAAGAGATTTAAGTACAGCCTGCCACCCCCATGTTGACAGCCTGAGGCTATCCAGGGCTGCTTCACTGTGCTGTCCTGGTGCTCATGAAGCTCCTGGTGGGCTGCTGTGAGACCCTGTGGCTTCCCCTGCACCCTGGGCTCCTCCTGGGGCCGGTGCTAGACTGCTATGGCAGTGGTCTAGCGGGGGCTCAAGAAAGGGAGATGGGCCCGCCCAAGGCAGGGGTGAGGCTCAGCTCTCACCTGCAGCTCCTCACAACTCCCAGCCTTTGAGGGGGGGACATATCCCCCCACAGTGGCCGGAGGAGCCCTCCATCCCATCTGCACGGCCTTACTGCTCTCAGGCCCACAGCGCCTGCAGCACCCAGGTGGGTGGTTTTACCCAGAAGTGCCTTATTGCCATTCCCCTTCCTAAGGAGTTCCCATGCAACTTTCAGATGGCTGCATTCACATGGATTTTCCTAGACTGTAACAATCCATGTAGTCAGGCAAAACCCACCCAGTGGAACCAATGCATCTTGAAACAAAGCAGCCTGGCTGATGACAATGTCTGTGGGAGCTCAGGTGAACTTACAGACTTTCTTCAGTGCTTCTTGGACCTCCTTGCCCTGCAGGCTGTAGGCTGATAGATTGACCAGAGGAGTCACCACTATGCAGAAGACTGATAACATTTTGTTCAGAGGCATCAACTTCCTCTGCATGGCAGCATGTAGACAGCAATGAGGGTTCATAGAAAATATCACCATCAAGAAGTGTGAGGAGCATGTGGGAAAGGCCTTTTGCCTCCCAGGAATGGAAGTGATCCTCATGAGGATGATGATAGCACATACACAGTAGTCAGGGTAAAGAGAAATGGCAGGAGGGTTACTGGTATGGAGGAGTGGAACATGGACCCAAGACAACATCTTGAGGAAGCCTTGGGTAGCAGAGGGAGGGAGGCAGAAAGCACAGAAAATCAAACCTTTGCCTGGGCCAGGTCCCCAGAACTGAGGGAGCTCATGGCTACCTGATAGGTTCTGCAGAGAGACAGCTCTGTCCAGGAGCAGCTCCTTTGCCAAGAGCAGCAGGGCTCAGCACTGCCTGCAGGCACCAAGACAAGATGAGACCAGAGGGAGAAAAGTGAAAGGCAGGCTGGAGTGGAAGGGCAGCTGACAGTTCATTAGGGGAGAAATCTCCACAGCCCTTAACAGAGTAGGTCTCTGGCTGCAAGGTGTTGCAGCTGGGGTTCCTGGAAGGGTCTCCTAGCTGCTCATGCCCCTGTCCCTCCCTGGCTCCCTCTCAGCCACTGGGGCTGCTACTGGTACCAACTTGCATGTCAGCGGAGAACATGCCTCACTGTGTGGCACAGCTCCTCTGGCTGCCTGCCCAAGGGTCTTCCAACAGAGCTGCTGCCCACAGCCGGAGAGCCCCCAGGGAGGGCCTCCCCCCGGCCCCTCATAGAGAATAGAGTTTACTTCCAAGTGCTGCTTTTATGTTCTGGTTTTCCTTTGCTTCTCTTGTGATTTACATTGATACACTCCAAGGAAAAATAATCAATGCTCAGCGGGGCCCCTTTTCTTGTGGGCAGCCCTTATACATTAAAATAGCTATTACTGTCTGGAGAGGGCACCTTAAATGGGACCCAATGGAGCTCCTTGTGCCTACCGCTGTTGTTAACACTGAACAGTACCATACACCCGAAGGGCATGATGAGACAACAGATACTGTCTGTGGCCTTTTGGCTGCTGACATCATTCGCCCAGCAGCCAGTGCCTTTAACAGCCCCATTTGGCCAGTAAAAGAGAAAGACGGTTCTTGGAGAAGAACAGTGGACTACTTCAACGTTAACAGCATAACTCTGATGTTGACTGCAGCTGTGCCCAACATGGTGTCCATCATAGAACGACTGGCCACCAGGAAAAGACACTGGCATGTGGTAATTTTCTCTATTGCCATCATGCAGAAGAGCCAAGATCAATTTGCATTTACCTGGGAAGACCGCCAATATACCTTTATGGTGCTGCCACAAGGTCACAAACATAGCCCCACGATTTGTCACCAGCTGGTAAGCAGGGACCAGGTGACCCTGCTCAATAAGGTAGTAATGGAATACTATATGGATGACATCTTGCTAAGCAGTCCCACTGAAGCAAGCCTTGTTGAAGCAAAAGCATGAGTCCTAGATGTGTTAACTGATACAAAGTAGGTCATGAACCCAAAGAAAATACAGGGCACCAGCAATGAAGTCATCTTTCTAGGCATACTCTGATCAGGTTCCCAAAGCAAAATACCACAAAAAACACATGGAGACCACTACCCACTTCCCCAAACCAACATCTCTAGGTCAGACCCAATCCTTCCCAGGGCTTATGGGGTACTGGCAAACCTTTATCCCGCATCAAATGTTGTGGAAGTAGAAGCATTGCCTGCAACTACACGTGAAGGCATCTAAACTGGGCATCACAGATGCTCATGCTCATCTCTTAGGGGCTGTCACCTTTGAGGAATTACCCCCAAGGATAATTGGCAGTGCCTCTAGCTGCAGCCCCAGAATCTCCATGTGTAGAAACTCCTCCAATTCAATCAGCTGACAGTGGAGCAGCAAGAACAAACATGATTCACTGATGGCTCATCCTCGTACAAAGGGGCAGAGAGGTAGTGGTGAGCCATGACCTTTAATCCAAACGTCAAAGAGATTCTGTATGTGACTGGCCCGGGACAGTGGGCTGAACTTCAGGCAGTCTCTCTAGTGCTCACAGAAAATGAAGAGCTCTTATTTATATACACTGACAGTTGGGCAGTGTACAAGACTCTTTCTGTATGAATGATAGTGTGGTATAGATCAGGATGGGCTATCCACGGCAAGCCAATATGGAGAAAGCCCCTATGGCCTAGTATCTGGGAAGCCTGCACCCAATGTTGAGTTGCCATAAGACATATGGACACCCATGCAACCAGCAGTTCCGAAGATGCCAAGGTAGACGCTAGGGCAGCTGTTAGTGTGATTATTGCTCCAGGGTTAGCAGATTGGATTCACCACAAAAGCGGCCATCTGGATGGAGACAGGGCCACCCAATGGGCTAGCGTTGGAGGTCTTCACACCACCATCGTGGTATAAAAAGGGACAAGACAGCGTTGCCCCCGTTGTACCCACTTAGCTCCATGTTGGCTGCAGACCAAAAAGGTGTATATTTGCAGAGGACAAAAGCCTCTGGGGAGGTGTGGCAAACTGATGATACAGGGCCCCTACTGCAGAGCCAGCGGCACAAATATGTCCTGACCAGTGTAGATAGCTGCTCTGGTCTATTGTGTACCCACTCTTGTGCCACAGCTACCCAGGGGCACATCATTAAGGCGTTAGAAGACTTGATTGAGTTTTATGGTTCCTTGGTGGAAATCCAACGTGATCAGGGCACTCATTTTACAGGGAGTGGCATTTGAAATTGGGCTGGAGAGTGAGGAATAGCCTGGATTTATCACAGCTTACCATCCGCAAGGGGTGGGATTGACAGAACACATGAACAGGCTGCTCAAAGGGCAGCTGTGTGAAATATCCCCTACTGGTACCCTCACGGGTTGGAGTAAAAGCATTCATCAGGCAAATGCCTGCCTTAGTGACTGCCCACTGCATGGCTCTACCCTACATGCTCATTTCAAAGGGGAATTCATCGAGTGGTCGTGTACACTTACAGAGTGCAATGGCTGCACCCCCAAACCTGCTTGCCCATGTGAACCATGCCCAGGAGTGCAGGGTTGGATCTGTGATTGCCACACAAAGAAATAACCCGAGAACCAGACAACCATCATCTTGTGAGTACGGGGTTGGCCGTCACCATACCTCAAGGGTATTCTGGTTGCTTGGTGCCCTGTAATGGTTTAGCTCTCCAGGCAGTAGACATCGTTGCAGGAGTCACTGACTTGAACTGTCCTGAGGAGGTGAAAGTTGTGATCCATTACACCAGATCCCAACCCCTGTGATGTACACAGGGAGGGAGACCAAACAGCCCAACTGATATGTGAGTGCATAGGGGTCCCCACTATGCAGGAAGTAGATTCCCTGCAGCCCACCCAGCAGCCAGGCAGTGTTGAGTCTACAGGGCATGCTGTGTGGGTGCATGATGTGACTAAACCTGGACAGTTGGAAGGGGAAATCGTTGCTGATGGGCAAGAGATACCCACCTGTTACTAATCAAAGGGGAAAGTGTCCCAGTCTATGTTCCATCTAGAAGACTCTCACCTGGAGAACTGTGACCTAATGAATATGCCGAGCAGAGCCGCAACATTGCTGCTCTCCATCCCAGTCCTGTACACTGACAGTAGTTGGGACACTGAAGAAACTGCAGCAAGCGCATCGAACCTGACGTCCACAAGATAATGAGCCTACTTCAAGTATGACATGATGTAAAATCCAAAGAATCAGCGTGGGACAACCCCTGGCAGTGACTGTCATCATGGCTGTCAAATTTAGGATTATGGGAAAAACACAATATACTCCTGGTCTTCTGGGTGAATTGGTTTTACATGCATATATATTATAATTTACTATATATTTACAATAATTTAGTTGCTTATACACCTCAACTGTTAGTTAAGCCAATGCCTGAAAGGCATGTCAGAACCGTGCCTGCACACTGGTGGCACCAGTACTATGTCTCTGTCAGTCATGGGGAGGAGTGTAGCAAAAACACCTGTGGAAGATCTGGTGAGCGGTCAGGGGACTGGCAGGGCACGTGATAGCAGCCTCAGAGCATGCTCTCTACACACTGACTGAAACCCATCAAGGCCGGACATGCATTCTTTGTTTTATCAACAGCAGCCAGTAGCTACTCAAGCCTAGCACGGTCAATGTAAGGAAATAATTCTAGTAGCTAAAATGGGACCTTAGGATACACAAAGTGAGTCCTGCTTGGGCGTCTGACCTGTGCATCCAGCAGTCTCCAATCAGTGACCCCTCTGTGTGGTTCCCAGGGCTCCCTGCACAGTTTGGAGTGTAAGTCCTGCATTAAAGCTCCTCTGTTTAACCCCTCATGAACTTTGAGTGTCTCTCTGCACTGGTATCCGACCCTCCCTTTCCTGCCTTGCGATCACATACAGCCAGTTGATCTACTCAACTGATATAGCCATTTCTCTAAAACCAGGGGCACCCTCCAGTCCCCGTTGTGTTAAGATAAATTCAGCTTTCTTTGCAGCGCAGTGGTCAATCATGGTAATGCTAGGGGCCTGCTATTTGTAACTCTGTAGCCTTTCACCGAAGCCACTGAGGCAGTGTTTTCCAGAGACTCCATGGCAGCATTTTTTTCTTCTCATGTTTTTTCTGTTGTTCTCATGGCCTTGCACTTGCAAACACTAACATACAAGGAACATGACAAGCCTTGGCCAACCTGCAAAACAGTGCCGAGGCCTTCACAGCCCCTGAGCATTGCTTTTCCTAACACAGTTTTAAAAGAAAAAGGCAATGGAATAATAAGCATGCTGTTCCCAGCATCTCAAGATTTCTGTGCCTGGGTCACTGAAGCAAGGCCTTCTGAAATGACTGCACATTGAGCTGTTTCAATGTGAAGTGAGTTCTCAGCACCCCAAAATCCAGACCTACAGCCTCTAACAGAACAAGCTAGTCCCTCCTGAGGAGACTGTGTTGACCACCAGCATTATTCACTGCAGCTTATCTCGCATCCTGCAAGAGTACAGCTTTGAAACCTTGGCATATACAGATACCAAAAGGGCAATCATCAGCAGAGAGTTTGAGTGCTGTGGTCAGGAGAGAATATATCTATGACCAGGATGAGTGGCCACTGGGAGAAACATTATCTTCAGTCACATATACCCCCCTGCAGACGGAGACAACTGCGAAAGACTTTTACAGGAGACCCAAATAACCAGCACTGCGATGAGCTACAAATCCCCCGTGGCTTTGCAGAAGACATAAGTGCTGGACTTCTATCTCCATTTCCCCCCACACACCCTCCAATACATCTTTCTCTGCAGAATTTATCTTTATCTGTATGAAGGCTGTGAGCGCTGTGCTGAGAGCGCTCCATCGAGCATGTGCACCAGCTCCCCATGACGAGGAGTGTTTGAGTGCAGGCAGCAATGCTGTTACTCAGAAAGCTATGCACTTGGGCTGGTCAAAGCTTTGGCATGATTTCGGTCACAGCCATCAGTGCAGCAATGTATAAAAAGTAGGTGTGTGGCTCTCTCTAAGACCATAAGCAGAGTCGTGCTTTGAAGGAGCTTGCTGGAGACTGGCTACAGACCTGTGTACGTGGAGAATTATTGCCTCAGAACTGGACAACATGGCAGAGGAAGTGCTCTGAGACTTTGCCAAGCCCTCCAGACTCCAAGCCTTCACAACCAGATAGCAGTGACCTCTCTTTCTTCTTCACTGGAACACGTGCGGCCAAACTTGTAGCTACATTCTAGTCCCTGTTAAAGAATAGTGAATTGAAACTGTCTAGAGATAGCTGCTTAGCACAACTTCTATAAAACTTGCTTAGCATGAGTAGCTAAATTTGCTGAAGCCTTAGGCCGCACTTGGGAAAAGTAATGAACCTTTACCTAGTTTAGTAAAAAATAGTGCCTCAGAGCTCGTTCAGGCTGGGAAGATAAGGAAGCCACACGCAGTCTGCGTTCCTGTGTCACCCACTCTGAAAGGGAAGACGTCAAAACAGTTGAAAAATAAGGCCTTGGGAGACAACTGCAAGACCCAACAAAAACAGAAGTACAACCGTCATCAGAGACCGCAAGAAACAAAGATAAGGAGAAAAACAGCTTACCTAGGAACAACGATGAGACCCAATGAGGAGCAGGAGACCCCAGATCAAAAAATTACTATTGGTCTAACTACCGTGTGAGGGGTGGGAAATGTAAGTTGAAAAAACTATAATTGCCCAGGATTTGTTTTTGTTAGGGTCCCTCTTTGGAGGCACCCAGCTCAAGCTGTAATTATGGCACGTCTGTGATTAAAAATTAATTATTTAATTTGCTTTGATTCTGATTGGCTCTGAACTTTACTTGCGGGAACCTAGGGTCGAGCCCTGTTATGGTGGCCAACAAGCCTAATTTCCATAACAGTCCCTATTTGCCCACCAACAAGCTTCCCTCAAGATTTTCACATCTTGTTGGCTATAGTAGCGCAGTTTTTTTGCACGTCAGAGATCTTCCTCTCATTCACTTGCTGTCATGCCAGCAATTGCTTTTTTCTCCTTAGGCAACCTGCTGTCTCCTCCATGATGTGTAGGTTATGGAGGGGGGGGCCTACATAACTTTGATTTCCAGCAGTGTTTAAAAAAGTGGAGAAAATAACCTTTGCAACTCTCAAATTCCAATGCTTAGGGAAGACTTCTTGGTTTCATGAGTGAAAAGTTTAAGGAGTCTATGAGGCTTATACTCAGGCTGGGGATTTCCATGCCTATGACACCCTGGGCGATTAGTGTTAGGTCCTTATTTATTTATTTATTTCAGAAGCAGACTAACAACAAAGGGGCCATCACAGCCTTTGGCATTATCTGCTGGGGGGGTTAGCCCTGAAACTGTGTGTTCATAAACAGCCAAAGAAAGTGCATGAGACTCATGACACTTTTAAAGTCCCATTCTCACTGAGGTTTCCTTTCTACCCCTTCTTCATTCCACGCTACTTCCAGTGCTAACTCCAGGAAAGAAATGTGATTTTGGACATTTGTTCCAGTTTCCTGTATTTGTTACATATCATAAAAAATATAGCCCTTCCCTATTTCTGGGGGTTTGACCACAGGCATGAAACACCAATGCTGGCTGACATTCAAGATCTTTTCATGATACAAACTGCGTTCCCAGCTTTTACATTTGAGATGCTTTTCCATGTAGACTGTGCACCTCTCTCACAAAATCATAGGCAAACCATTTGAAGTCTGACAGTCATGGCCTTGTGCTGGCCCAGATCTACATATAAGCTTGCAGTTAGGACACCTTATTCTTGTGCCTATGTTATCTGCATAGTTTTGCAGCAGGCAGAAATGGCAATAATGTAGCTATGGAGATGTTTGTGCAACGTCTGACAAAGCTCAAAAGAATTTCTCAACCCAAATACCTTCCTGCCATTCTTAATATGAGAGTAATATCCATTGTGTAAAAGCAGAAAACAGGTCTTGAGATATTTGCGATAGGTATTTGGCTTAAAAATCCCCCAGTTTTTTTGTTGTTTTTTTTTTTTTTTTTACCCATTGATATGATGAAAATGGGTATAGTAATGTGCAGCAGATCCTCAGACAATGAAGTTTTGCTCACCATGACTGTCCTGCTCATGGACCACCAGCCAAACAGTGATCATTGCACCTGCTATTTAGATTGACTAAATAGTGCTACTTTCTGTAGCCGGTTTTAAAATGGAGGGTAGTTCATATGGCACTGCCTGTCCAAACCCAGCCACTTTTACAATAAAGGTTGGCAGATGATAAGTCTGATCAATAAAAAAAAATCTCCCTTTGACTCTAGGGGATCACTTACCCAAACACTCATAAAAATCTCTGTGTTTATATAGCTTAAGTTGATAGTGGGGAAATAAAATGATGTGTGCCAAAGATGGTCCTTCATGCTGCAACCCCACAGCCTAAGCCTATGGTCATCTCTGTCCCCTTTGGGGATCACAATGTAACCGAGAAGCAGGACCTTGACATCAAGATCAAGTAGCTGCAGCACCTCCAAGGCCTGCACTGTTAAAGGATGCTGAATCTGGTGGACTTTTGGATCCAGGGGATCCCGCCTTCCTGGTCTGCTGGATGGGAGACTGCTGCGGTTCTCTGCTCCCTGGTCCTGCCAGCAGTGAGGCTGCACATGTGCTTCCAATAGGCATACACACACTCTGTACGGATATGATGGGCCACCAAAAATATCAATTCAGCCAGGGGCACAGTACCTTTACAGGCACCACAGAGACACGAGCAGCACTCACAAACATGAACCATACAAATGGCCTGGTCCTGTTTTTGCTCACCAGCTAATGAGACTCAAAGCTTGCAGGAGACCTCACATGCAGCCTTGCACGGGTGTCTCTGACAGCCAGCTGCCTGGAGGGCTGCAAGCCTTCCACACGTGCACTAATGCAGAACAGAGAGCACACTCACCCAGAAAATAGCTAGGAACAGGATTTAATTTGATGATAAGGCAGACCGCAGTGACCAGGCACACAGCTTAGCCAGGTAAGTGTACTTGCCATCAGCAAGTGTACTTGCCAACAGCTTGCTTACACAAAACCGGACCTTTTTATTCCCTCTCCCTCCATTTTCTGAAGCTTTTTTTTCCAAGATCCAACTGATCCCTCCCTTTTTCCAGCTTTATCCCCTTTGCAATATACAGTCCATCTCTAAGTATTTTTTTTCCTCATTGGTCCCAGTTTTACTACGTATGTACTCAAGCACGTATGTAGTAAACAGTTAAGTCAGTCAGCTCAACCTCAAGCCAGAGCCTAGTTGTCTGCCTGCATACCCGAGCCCTATGTTGCCGGTGGAGCTGTGGGCCCAGATGGGAAGACCAGGGCCACCATATCCTTCCCTGCACTGCGGAAGGATCCATCCTGGAGCTTAATTTTTGTGCTTAGCATCTTCTGTTATTCAGGGAGAGAAGGTGTTTTGAGCTTTCCTCAACAGTCCTGGGACATTGTCCCCAGAGTTTTCAACTCAGCTTCCTGAGATGACTTATGAAAGCTTCCTTGTGTCAGCACCCACTGGTAGTCTATGCCCCAGTCTTAAGAAGTGCGTTTCCAGCATTTCATTAATATTTTTTAGATGTTGTTTATACTAACCCCCTGTAACCAAGACACAATTCACTTTTCTTCCTTTCACTACTACAATCCAGTGAGAAAATAAATCTCCTGAGGCACCTGTATTTAGTAGCTGCATACATATGTGTGTGATATTTTATATGATACATAATTAAAATTGCTATCCTGAGAAACATCATGACTGGGGGAAAAGTCGAACCTTTGCACGACCAACGGCTTCCTTCAGGGCCAGTTTCACAGTCTTGTTTCTGAGACTGTAGATGAAGGGGTTTAAGAATGGGTACAGGACAGTGTTCAGCAAAGCTACAGTTCTGTTGGTCTCCAAGGAAACATCTTCTGAGGGTCGTGCATAGAGAACAATGCAGCTTCCATAAATGATGGCTAAGGCGATGAGACGGGAAGAACATGTAGCAAAAGCTTTCTTCCTCCCAGATGCTGATGGCATGTGCAGAATACAATGGAAGACACACATGTAGGACACCAGGATTAAACATAAGGAACCCAGCACTACAAATGATATGAAAACAGAGTCTACTTTCCAAAGCAGGCTGGTGTCAGAGCAGGACAGTCTGAACAAGGGAGAGTTGTCACAAAAAAAATGGTGGATCTTGTTTGGGCCACAGAAAGTCAGCTTTGAGAGCAGGACCAGGCGGTAACTCAAGAGTGTGAAGCCTGTGACCCACGCAACAACAACCAGGTGAGTGCAGAGCTGCCACTTCATGATGGCAGCATAATGCAAAGGTTGGCAGATGGCAACGTAGCGGTCAAAGGACATGACAACAAGGAGAGCAAACTCTGTAAAACCCAGGGCAAAATAGAAATAGGACTGGGCAAAGCAGCTGCTTAATGTGATTGTTCTCCTACCAGAGCTCAGAATCACCAACAATTTGATAGTTGTGGAGGATGTAAACCAGATTTCCAGGAATGCCAGATTGCTTATGAAAAAGTACATGGGGGTTTGCAAGTGGTGATCCACACACACGAGGAAAATGATCGTTGTGTTCCCCATCACTGTTGTCAGGTATATGAGCAGAAGGAGCAGGGAGAGAAACAGCTGTAGTCTTTGATCAAGCCCTGAGAAACCCTCTAGGATGAACTCAGCAACTACAGTTTCATTTCCTGGGCCCATGCCCAATTTCAGTACATCCTGCTGAGAGCGGAGCATGAAGAAACAAGTGTGGGAATTTCACAGTCTGCACAGGAGGGTATATCCTTCCTTTTTTGCTCCCTTGCTTGCTTCCTATGTAACACAGACAGAATATTCCTCTCAACCATTCATCACACCCTGATTTCTCTGTTTCACATTTACAGTCCTCAGAGATTTTACTGTCTTCTTTCTACCTTTTCCAAACTCTCACAAAGGATTCTTTCCCAAGAGCACAATATTTTAAAGAGATTGTGAACTATTTCATGCCATGCCTGGGAAATTCCTAGTTCACTTTGACTTACTGCAAACATCCATCACATCTGTGTTTCAAAAGCCAAACCAATGTCGCAGCAAAAATGCTTACTGTTATCTGCAGATGCCAGACCATCCCTTTATATATGCATTTTGAAAGTTATTCCTTCTACTTTCCAGTACTTGCCTTTTGTGATTCAGAACATCTGGGAGGCTGTTGATTTCAAAACAAGCAAATATTGAGTATCTCTTCTGTAATCCCCTGCTTTCTTCCACATCTTCTTCCTCGCTGTTTCTCCAGAAAAGGGGAGGAAACAGGGAACAAGTATAGCTTGCCTTCTTTAATACTCTAAATAGTGAAATTCATTAGTGTTCCCTTCAGTCATTGGAAGCAGGTGTGTCACATAGTCTCATCTGACACCACTGTGCACCAAAACAGAGTTATTGCCAAACAGTTGCCACTTTCCATTGCTATTAAATATCCTGACTTAAATGCCTTGCTTTCCCTTTAGGGGAGGGGGGAATCATCTCATCCGAAAAACCTCAAGGCTGTCCTTTTGATTATTTGATTATTATTTCTGGAAGAAAGAAAACACTAAGAAGGGTTATATTTTAGGTGTCTAAAAGTTGGGCGCTGCAGTTTGAGCAAGTTAGCATGCTCCCATATTGTCAGGGCAGAGAGAGAAGAGTGTCTGGAAGAGACTGGTAACACTTCTTTCACATGCCGATTATCGCCTGGGAGGACCCAGCCTCTAGAGCTCTCTTTTTGTCTCCATTGACTATATAGTGAGCCAAGGGAAAACAAGTACAGACTCCAGCTGCTCACAGACACCTCCAATGAAGTAGATGAAACTCCCTATTTCAATCTCAAATCTTTTAATTTATCTCATAGCTAATTTCTTTTTCAAACTAAAGAACACGAATAACAGAAGGAAGCCCAAGGAAAACACAGGCAATACTGATGTTTTTCCCTCCACCTTTGCATTTGGTTTTAGACATATGAAGGAAAGGAGCAGATGACTCCACAAACAGGATGCCTCAAAAACGCAAGGGGGGAGGATGATGAGTTTTAAGCAGTGAAACAGAGGTTCTCCACAAACTGTGTTGTCCTCCCAGACCCTATCTCAGAGCATAGCAGAACGGCTCTTATACAGGGAGTACAATGGGAAGCCCTGTAGTGGCCAATACTCCATGATTGCATTGGCATTTTAACTTGGGGCTCAGGTTAGTCCTAGATCCCAAATGCCCTGTCTTGCTCTCTGCCTCTAGTCTGGCATTGGGGAATCTCCGCACTGGGTTCGTCTGAAAGATCTGCTGAAAATAAACCACTGGCTGTAATTGTTTGAGCAAAAGCTCAAGCCCAGTCACCTACAGCAATATCACTGTAACCTCAGTGAATCGTGTGACTGTCCCAGCTTCCCATTTTCTGGGTAAGTTCCAACACTCAAAGAGTTGTGTCTTCTTAGTCTGCTGGATGTCACCTAAAATTATTCTTCTGCTGAATGTACATTCTTAGAGGAACCTGGAAAGCTGCTGAGAGCTTACAGCAAAGCAGCTTCTCTGCTCACCATGGGGGCAACCCTCTGTTGAACCCTTTTTTCAGGCTTTGGTTGGAGCAAAGGATTTGCTGTATTCAGGCCCCACATAGCCAAAAATGGAGCTAGCATATGCAATAGTGACTATGGCAGTGGGAGACACGCGGGTGAAGAAGGCTTCTTATGGCTTTCAGCAGAGGGTATTCTCGGGATAGTGCACCTAGTGCAGGCATAGAACACAGTGATCGTTGTGAAGAAGCTCAGCAACACAGTGGAGGAGGGAACAAAGCTCATGTTTGAAGGCAGCTGGTGGCCATGGAGGCTGCTCTCATCAAAGGGATGAAGCCACAGAAGAAATAGTCTCTTTACTGGGGACAGAGGGTACCTTGGTATAGAGGGCACAGGATTCTCATAGCTTCTGTGTCATTTCTCACAGCCTTTAGGGATGTCTCCAATGCCCTGAGGTGTCTAGAACAGAATCAGATGTCTATGCTTGGGCACCTGGCTCCCACCCAGAGCTTCCCTCTATAATTAATGGACACAGGCCCCTTCCAAAGGAAAAGTATTCCATCCTTGGGTCGATGTCCAGAACTGATGGGTGGGTCACTTCCGAATTACGACAGTTTCTTCTGCTACCATGAGAGAGATACCAAAAGACTTGCTTAGGTGATGTCACATCTACTCCCTCAAAACATTTAGCCCCTTGGCTTCTCCCTGAATCTGGGGCCTCCATGGTCCCCACTAAATGCATAATGGTTCAGTCCCAGGTTTTGTTTCGGAGTGAACCAGTTCATTCCATCAAAGAAAAAAAAAAAACTTTGGGACTTTGTGGGGAAAGTGTATTCCATTTATGAAGTGGGTACTTTCACACTACTAAAACCAACACTGCTGCACATTGCAGAGAGCAGTCTCTATCCTCTAAGTGGTGCAGACCAACAGGGGCTGATACTAAGGCCAGCCCCCTTATAGAGCAGACTGGCTGGGCCCACACTACAGAGCACATGGCCTAGCCCTCCCTAGGACCCCTGAAGTGACCATCTGACTCTAAGATACAGTCATGCTTCTGTTTGTGTGTGTTTTGCCACTCAGAATATCTTAGCAGTCTAATCCAAGAATCATTACCAGTCTCGATCTAACTATTACAGAAAGAGAAATATAATAATAATAATAATAATAGTTTAAACTCTTATACACATATTTTTCAGTTTCCACTCCTTTTCCTGGTGTTATGCTCACTCTTCCCCAGCTACCCTGGGTCCTGAAGTTGCTAGTTTCACTCTGGTGTTGTTGGTGGGTTGTTTGGGCGAGTAGTCATCAGCTGGAGTCCTTCACCAGGAGGAATATGATGTTCAAGTTGATGGTTTCTTCTTCCTCACGCTAGTATCCACTTGGGGTTATTTTCATATGTTTGCTAACACATTTTTTACACCTTGCTCTTTCTCCATTGCTCTGCATCTCCATGTTATCTCCAAAATTACTATATATGGTACCTTCAACTTATGTTAGATACTATTTCTTTGTTCTCTTTATTACCCTTAAAACTAGTTTTGTCCTGCTCTAGGTCTACATTGCTTACACTGACCACTGGTGGGTGGTGTATAGCTGTGGGGGTCTCCAAAGCCCCATTTCTTACCGTCCCATGCCTGTACTCCTGTAGACTGCATCCTGTGTCTTCTCCACTTCTGAAGGCTTCTGCTGTTGTACCAGGCCTAAATTTCTCTCTACTGCATCATTATGCGGGAGCTGTAAATATCTCAATCCACACAGAACAACAGGTTGTTATTGCTGTTGTAGGTAAACTAAGCTAAAACTTTTTAAAAAGCTGCAGGCAGGTCAAGAAAAGTTCTGGCAGAGCAGGCCTGAGAAGCTGCGGTCCTGAGGCTGTGCAAACTCAAAACAAAACCTCAAAATCATATTACATGGCTACGGGGTAAAAAAGGACCTAAAGGACTTGACAGTGAAAACTTACCTTCTCTAGATCATGACTTAATGAAGCACAACCAAAAGAAACTTGCCTAGGTTATACAGGCCCCATGTGTAACCCAATACCAAAGTTGCTGTGTTTTTGTGATCTGTGAATTTCTATTACATTTTTTAAAGGCTTTGACATACCAGGACACAGAAGGCAGTGGCAAAGTATTCAGACAATCTTTAGAATCTAATTAATGGAAAAAAAAATATTCCTCATCTTTCCCTTTCTCTCACACTGACTTTCCACCAACACAGGCAAAGTTGGAAATATATTTCCCTCAATAAAATCCAACAAATGAACAATAACTTTTTTTTTTTGCAATTTGTTCATTAGTTCCTACTAATAAGTAGTATAAACAATTGATCACAAAGTAAATTAAGAGAATTAGAAAACTAAGGCATTTTGAAGGTGATGAAGTTCCAGTAAGCTACCTTTTTTATTATTATTATACATATTCATTAGAAGTCTGACCTCCTTGATAATAAAGTGGTATCAAGAAATGTTTCCTGAACTGCTTGGCCAGAATGGGTTTCTTTTAACTCATCTGTGGTTCTTCAGAAGGAACCTGGGTTATGAGGGCCATTTGCCGATTGTCTTTCTTTCCCTTTAAAGGGTCATGAATAAATGGTCACAGAGTGTTTTTTCAGCCTTTCCTCTCTCATGACTTTGATAACAGTAAGTTGCATCAGCCAAAACTTCCTTCATCCACACTGGTGGGTTCATGTAGTTTACAAAATGAAGAGTGTCTCCATTGTTCATCCTGGTCTCCTTTGCTACTCCATGGAGTACTTCTCGGTACAGTCAACACATAGGGAGCCCACTTCAGCTCATCTCACCTCTCCTTCAGCTTGTCCTAAAATAACCATCAAAAAAGACTAGAGGAATGCCTACAGACATGCATGTTTCTTTTGTATGTTAACTACAAAGCAGGTCAGACCTACTTGCTCAAGTGGAAGGGTCTGCATTGTAGGCAGCTCAAGGCAGGCAAGGCATGTCAGCCCAAAAACGCAAAGTCAGAATCCATGCTGTAATGTATCACCATGAAACAGAAGCTGTCTGGAGTGCAGTGTCTCAGCTCTATAGATACTTGACATTTTGGGAAACTCCCTCACTGGAAGCAATTTTGAGCATGTCTAGCCAAAGGCAAATAAGTTCCAAGATTTCAAGGCTCTCAAGAAGATTTTTTCTTCAACAGTTAGACTTTGAAATGCCCCTTTGGAAATGGGCCCTAACCTGTTTTAGTTATTTACAGTACAGTGAGATGATCCACACCCTGTGGTTGCCTGTTTTTCTCCTATGATTGTAAAGGAAATATAGATTAGGAGTTTAAATGAAGATGCCCAGACTGTAGTCTCACCTGAAATTAGGCAAAATTAACCTCAAGCTTTGATTTGTCCTCACTGTTTCCTAAATAATTTGGAAAGGTGACTTTGAGACATCACAGAATTACTCAGATGGGCAGACTACTTTTTGGCCCCATTCCTTGTGTGGCTTTTATCACTCATACAAGCAAAAAATAGAACAGTGATCAGTGGATAACTATTATTAATCAATATGGGTTGTCTGTATCTTCCAGTGAAGCATCTGAAGTAGGATTTATCTGTGCAGAATTAGCTATCTACACTTTGAATGTCTCCATCTGAGCAAGTCATCTAGGGTGGGATTCATCTTGTAAGTTATCCAAGGTAATCTGTTTACTTTAGGAGTAAATTAGTTGCTCTTCAGACTCCATAGACTGCATTGACTAGGAAGCTGATTCAGTTGTCCAACATATAGGCATCAAGTAATACTTGTGATGTCCTAGGGGCTTTGAAAAACCTTGATAAGCACAGTAGCTATGACAGAGGACCAATAGAAGATCTGCTGTGTATCTAGAGTGGTGGCTGGATGTGAGACAGGACACCAAGCAACATCTCCAGATGCACTGGAAGCCCACATGTGCAATGTAGGATTGAATCCTGCATCTCCACTGATTATGAAAGGACTTTAGACAAATTGCTTAGCTTTAGACACCCAGATTCTACACACCCAGAGAGTACTTCTTGAATGTCAATATTTGTGTTTAATTCCATCTGGGATTCCCTGCCCAATAATGTGCCTGGCTTCTGGGTGACACTCCAGAAGGGCATGCATGTTTCCTAAATCCTCCTTCATAACTGCAAAAAACTTCTTGGATACCCTAGAACATCTCATATGGCAGTAGGCTTCTCTGTTAAGCACCTGAATTGTTCCCCTGAAGCAAGATGAAGTGATTCTCATTCCTAGACTTCCTTTATAGCTGTAGAGTGTGCATCTCCTTGGTTTGCTCAAGGAACCTGTGTCCCCAGTCCTTCCCCCTGAAAATCATCACACCATGGAAATATTGGTTGGAAGGGACCTCCAGAAGTCTCTAGTCCAACCTCCCACCCTCTCTGGGTGACCTGCTCCAGTGCTACATAACCCTCCTAATGAATAACTCTTTTTCCTGATGTCCTCTCTGAACCATCCAAACTGCAACTTGTGGGCCTTGCTCGTTGCTGTTGTGTTTGCCAGTACCGAAAAGATTTTGAGCCTGTCATCTTTGTGACTGTTCTTGAAATAGTTAAAGGCACCTGGGAGAGCTCCTCTTAGTCTCCTCTTTGCCAGACTCAGCAAGTCTCACTCTTTTAACTTGTCTTTACAGAACTTGTGCTGGAGGCCCGGAACCATATTCTGCTGGGCCCTCTTTATGTTTTGCCTCATCTCCTCTGAATTGGAGGGCCCAAGAATCAGTAGTCTAGTTATGGCCTCACTGTCCCTGACTAAAAAGGGACAACAGATTCCCTTGATGTGCTATCCTCAGCCGTCCTTCAGGCTTTTTTCTGATGCGAGAGAGCCGTATCCCTCTGAGGAAAAACATGAGCACGTACAGGGTTCACTCCAGCCTGCTTGGCAGCCTTCACTCAGGTTTGTTCTGCAGCATCGTCCCAATAAACTTGAACTCTCAGATGTCCCCAGATATTGTCATGCAACATGCCAGGGAAGGCATTAGTGACCAGCTAGTCTGGAAACTTTCATACTACACGCCATCTCAGAGGAGATGAGAGGAGTTCTCCAGTTACTGTGGTCTTTGTGAGGAACAGGACCTTTGAAGTCACCTTTGAGCTGACTTAGTTGGGAAATGCTATTTTTCTCAGGTTCGGCATGAAGACATCAAGTCTTGGAGAAGGGAGATAAAAAAGTCCTTCAAAATAATAAAGTACTCAACTATTGTTAACTTGACATGAGGCTTGTTTATCTAAATCTCCCAGGGTGGTTTTTGGTTTTTGTTTTTTTTTTCAAACTGAAGCCTCTGAGGTTTAAATTCTTAGAAAGGATCCAATTATTTTTCCTTTTGACATTTCTCAGACCAGCTATCAAGTACTAGTGGCCCTTTGTGAAATGCACCTTCTTCATTACAAGAAAAAAAGTCTTTCACCCCTCTGCCACATGCTGGCTTTCTGGAACTCCTTCCCTGGGAGGTTTCATGTTTATTAATTGTTTTGCATGTTGAACAATCTCATTCTGATAGGAATCATCCACGGCTTATGCAGGGCAAGGAAATCATTGCTCAGCTCTCATTACACTGATGTCAGCTTAGCCAAGTCTGCAAGATATCCATAATTCTTCCAATAGGAAGTGTGCAATAGGAGTGTGAATGCCTTTTGATTCTAAGACTATGATTCCTATCAGTCAATGCACCATCCACTTGTTTATTTGTATATGTCCTGTTGGTGGCTATGCAATAAGTAACTGAGCTAGATATCGGTCCCTTTGGTCTTATGACATAGAGCAGGAATGTAGAATCTTGTTTCTCTCTCTCGCTCCACAATTATCCTCTTGGTTACCACGACTGAGACTCTCATCAGGAATTCGGACACAATTGTCTTCAGCAAGGAAACAAAAAGAAATATATGGGGTGTCATTTATGCAGAAGGTAAGATCAAAGACACAGATAAAGGAACAAAGATATTGACACTGAATATGCTGCTTACTGGCATTTGAGCATGCATGGATAGGAAATTCAGGTGCAGAAAATGCCAGAAGAGAAGAGTCCCTCTTGTGTTATGATTTGATGGTAATTTTGAATGATGGCTACAGAGAAATTGAGGCAGCTTTGCAATAAAGACCTACCTATGTCACCTTTGTATATTAAGCAAAGAGCAATGGCCAAGCTTGGTGTCACTAAACTGTGATGGTTGTTTCACAAAGATTTTCATCTTCCACTCCTCAACCATCAATGGAGAGAGGCAGACTGCAGAGGCAGAATCTGAATCACCTTTTAGGGATGGCTTCTCCTCCTGTTTGATTAGACAGGGAGCTGGAATGGGATATATTCCATCTCTAGAAAGGTTATTGCCAAAACAGACCACAGTAGGCCTGTATTTTAGAGAAGATATATTTTTGGACAAGAATAGATGAATGGCTCTTTAGGCACTATTGACTGTCCCCTGTAGGTGGGCACCTGCAGGCTTCATTCAGTTGCTGACACATTTGGACTTCCAGCCATTTAAGACTTTAGCTCTGTGGGGATGTCTGAGACATCTCAAATGGCACTGGATGCCTAATTATGAGCAACTAAATCAAGCACCTTAAGTGAGGCATGATGAATCTCAGTTCAACAGACAGATGTCTTAGGCTGAACTGGTCATTCCAGGACCCTTCTATAGTTGTGGAGGGCTAGGCAGCATCAAAAAATGGTATGAGATGACTAACTCGGAGGGTGCAGATGTCCAAGTGGGACATTCTAGTGGGATTTCCTAACACCCATGAGGTGGAGATCCTCTTCTTCATCGTGTTCCTGCTTATTTATTTAGTGACTGCCTTGGGAAACACTCTTATCCTTGTCCTGGTATACACTGATTGCCATCTCCATTCACCCATGTATTACTTCCTCAGTAACCTGTCTTTCATTGAGATCTCCATGATTTCCTCTGTGGTCCCTAAACTGCTGGCAAACTTCCTGTCAGAGAAGAAAACCATTTCCTTTGCTGGCTGCTTTAGCCAGCTCTACTTCTATTTCCTCATGGGCACAACTGGCTTCATCTTCTTTGCTGTTATGTCCCATGACCAGTATGTGGCAATATGTAACCCACTGAGGTATCCCAGCATCATGACAAGCAGGGTATGCAGTCAACTTGTTTTGGGCTCCTGGATGGGTGGCTTTGTCATGATTCTGTCATCTCTGGTTCTGAAAGCCCGGCTGCCATATTGTGGTCCCAATGTAATTGACTACTACTTCTGTGGCAGTGCACCTTTATTACACCTTGCTTGTGCTGACATCCAGCTTATTGAGTTGATTGATTCTGTGGTGTCCTTGGTCCTGCTCCTTGGCTCTTTGGCACTGACTGTGGTCTCCTATGCCTACGTTATTTCTACCATATTCCAGATCCCATCAGCTCAGGGCAGGCAGAAGGCATTTTCAACTTGTGCTTCTCATGTCACTGTTGTTTCCTTGGGTTTTGGCATCTCTATCTTTGTTTATGCCAGGCCTTCCTAGGTGACCTCTGTGCATCCCAACAAAATACCCTCTGTTCTCTTCAGTATTGTGACACCTCTTTTAAACCCATTCATATTCAGCCTAAGGAGTGAACAAATGAAAGAGGCCTTGAAAAATGCTTTGCACAAGGGCCTGGTGATGACTAAGATGATGACTGCTACTTAGTCAATCCTTGAAAAATTTGAGCAGGACCTTTGCATTCATATGGACAAACTAGCCAGATTAGATTAGACTCCTTGGATGAGATTCAGTGGTGCTTAGAGTACAATTCAGGTAAGCATCCAGGTGGTATCTACATGAGGATGACCAGAATCATTCTCTGAACTCCACTGTCTGTATTGATAAGGGACTAAATTCCAGCCACAGTCACATGGGGGCTAATGCCATTTGAGATGCCACAGCATATCCGAGTTGACCTCCACCTGCCCTTCTAGAAAGGAAGAAGTCTCCCAAAGTCCCTTGTCACAACTGCACAGATGTCTTGGTCTCCTTAGGGCATCTCAAAAAGCAGAAGACACCTGCATGCGGACAACTGAATCTCGTTCTCTAAAGAACTGTGGTGTTCAGGATTCATCTCACCTAGCTGTAGCCACTGCAAAGGACGTATCTGTTTTTGAGATTACCGTGAGCTATTGCTAGAGTGAGTGGAAAGATATTTCCACACAGTCATTCAGCACAGCACAGCTTGGGATAGGTGCATTGACCCGGCCTCTGGAAGTGGTGAATTGTAGACTCAGGGGCAATATTAACTTTTCAGTCTAAGTTCTCCACCCCACATGCAGTAGTTCAGACCAATAGTAATATTCAGGTCTGGGGTTTTCCCTTTCCTTATTGGGTCCCGTCAGTGTCCCTAGGCAGGTTGTTTTTTTCCTTATCTTTACTGTTGTGGCTTCTGCCGATAGATGTACCTTCATTCCTTGTTGGGTCCCATCATTGTCTCTCAAGGTCCTGACGAGGAGGAGGTATTTCCAGACCACAACAATTAACACTGCTCCAGCAGTGAGAGGAGCCTTTGTTTCTCAAGGTCCTGATGCCCTGCACAGGCCTTATTCCAAAGTCTTGACATCCTCCATGTCAGAGTGTGAGAGACAGGAATACAGACTGCTTGTAAATGCCTTATCTTTCCAGCTTGAACCAGCTCTGGGGCCCTCTTTTACTTAACATGATGAGTTATCTGAGTGTGGCCTAAGGCTTCAACAAATTTAGCTACTCATGCTAAGCAAGTTTTATGTAAACTGTGCTAAGTGGCTACCTCTAAACAGCTCCAGTGCAGTATTCTTTAACAGTCTTCCCTTTGTTTTTATTAAGCATTCCTGCTAATACTTTAAGCAGAGTTCTCAAAGTCTTTCGAGGCGTACTATCACTCTCCATAATTTTATGTATAATATGATTGTAAGTGATAGGCGTAGCATGGTTAAACTTAACACAATTACTACTGTGTGCAGCATGTGATTAAAAAT
Organism: Dromaius novaehollandiae; assembly: GCF_036370855.1. Taxonomy (NCBI): domain Eukaryota; kingdom Metazoa; phylum Chordata; class Aves; order Casuariiformes; family Dromaiidae; genus Dromaius; species Dromaius novaehollandiae. The sequence goes on along the minus strand of NC_088124.1, from coordinate 276,251 downwards.
CCCTGTTGCAGTTGGTGATCATCCCAGAAGAGTTTCCCACCCATGATGTTCTCCATCCTTTTTCACTCTTTCCAAGACGTGGTGTATCTCTTCTGTATCACGATGAATGGTGGTTAGAGTTTTTTGTCCATTGTTTTGGATGCATTCTAGTAGTTGATGCAGGTCATCATGTTGTAGTAGTTTCTTCACGAGTGTAAGATTCATTGCAATGGGGATAGGTAGTAAATCTTGACTCAATCTATAATTAGATTGTAACAATTGATAAAACGTAATAGGAGCTGAATAACTAAAATCACATTCCACAATTTTAGTAGTTACAAACGCAAATATTTGAGTGATTACTTGTATTTACAGCAATGTTATCTATGAATATAAGATTACAAAGGGTCCTCATACATACACATCCTTTTCCAATATATACAAGTACAGTTTCAGGGGTTTCATCAGGATGAGGCATATTAAGAATTGTCTTTACTCATTCTGGACCAATTAACCTGTGTCCTTCTTTCAAAATAAAACCCAAATATTTTACCTCTCATTGGCACAGCTGGAGTTTAGATGGAGATGCCCTTTCTCTGCAAGAGCATTACATAGAGAAATAGTGTCTTTCAAACATGTCTCATAATCTTTACTTGTTAATAACAAATCGTCTATATATTGTATTAACACTGACTGTCCTGGAAGTTTGATATCTGAGAGATCATTTTTAAGTATACATGAAAAAATAGTAAGAGACCCAGTAAATCCCTGTGGTAGTTCAGTTCAAGTTAATTGTTGTCCCTTCCAAGTGCAAGCGAAAAGATCTTGGCTGTCCTCAGCTATCGGTATACTAAAAAAGGCTGCCGTTAGATCAGTCATGGTAAAAGAAGTTGCCCAATGGGATATCTGTAATAATATAGTTGATGGGTTAGGAACTATTGGGTGTGGAGCAATTACATGCTGGTTTATAACCCTGAAGTCTTGTACAAACTGATACTCTGGATTGACATCAGAATCCTGCCTATTCTTTTTAAGTGGCAGAATCAGAGTCACAGTCATGGGGATTCAGGGGTTTTAAATAGTGATCAATTTGCTTTTGGATACTCTTCTCTGCTTCTTTTGGGATAGGGTACTGTTTAAGCACAGGAGGTAATCCCTCCTTTGTTTTTATCGAGACTGGACTAGCTGACTTCAATAGTCCAACATCCATTCCTGAAGAGCTCCATAACTTTCCAGGAACTGATTCTAAACCTATTGGAATTTGCAGATTAGTTGACTCTGGTTCTGGTGTCTTAGCCAGAACACATGAGCCCATAATTATTAATTTTATCCCTTCTGGCCATAAACAGATCTGAGTATCCAAGGTTTGCAAGAGATCTCTCCCTAAAAGGCAAGAGGGTGAATCCATGTAAATTATGAAACGTCTGCACACTCCTTTCCCTTCAATAGTGAGCAATAAGGGCTTAGATAACATTCGTTCGCCTTTTCCCATTACTCCTTGTGTCACTATTTTATCTGATGACTTGCATCCTTTAGGCTCCAAATTTGAAAGGGAAAGGGTGGCTCCAGTACCCACTAGAAAGGGAACTTCTAAACCTTCTCCATTTGCCATTACCTGCCCCTCAAAATTCAAAAATCTATATTCCATATATTTATCCCAATTTCCACAGTATTTTCTGAGCCTCCTCTCTCCTGTCATTGTGGACTGACTGGGAATTGCCTGGTCTCATTCTTAGTGTTTGATTTTCTCCTGCTGGCCCCCCTATTCCCAAGTAGGGACACAGGGCCTCGCTGGGCATTCCTGCTTCCAGTGCCCTTGTTCCCCGCAATAATGACAAACATCATTAACTCTTGATTGTACAGCACGTTCACTTTGATTCCATCTATCTCCCCTGGTTCTGCCGTGCCCCCTCCCCTTGCCAGCCTGGCATATGCTCTTTAAAAGACTTTTGTGGATCAGGGGCTGCTTGATCTATAAAAACACTAATTGCGAGAGCATCATTGAAGTTTCGTGGGGTCATTCCTCCATATTTTAGCAGGGCTTACCGCAGAAGTCCCCAAAAGTCGTGGGGGTGTTCATCTAATCACTGTCTGCATTCTCGTACTTTAGTCCAACTTACTCCTAACTCTGCATGCTCTAATTACTTCTACTAAATTTCAAAGTCCTGTTTGACACACAGCTCTATCTCCTGCATTATTACAATCCCAGTTTGGATCATTTGCTAGCCAGAGGTTTCTATTTCCCCCTGGCTTGCTGTGCTACTTCCGCATCTTTAATTATCTTATCCCCTTCATTTGGTTGAAAGAATTCCCTCAAAAGAATTTGGGTATCACTCCAGAGCGGGTTGTGCCCGGTGCATATATTAGAAAAGAACTGGCCACATGGTTCTGCATCTTTTCTTAATCTCTGCATTTTACCCCCCATCAGGCGAGATCGCCAGGGTCCCGGGGTTGATTAGTAAATACCTGCAGCACAGGAGGAGGGGGACTGGCCCCTCCCTTTCCCCTGGCTGTAAAGCGGCAGGGTTAGTCAGCACGTTGGGGATCATAGGATAGAGTCTGGCAGCCAGTGGAGTAGAGGGAGAAGGAGGAGGAGAAGGAGAAGTAATGACAGAGAGATCATCAGGCATATAAGGTGGAGCAGAAACTTTTGGAGCACAGTCCGGGGTCCTAGTATCTGCTAACACGAGTGTTACCTTCGGCAGGTTTCTTTCCTCCCTCCCTCCTGGCTCAAATGCTCCCGCGCCCATGCCCAGTTCTCCCAAACAGACCAGTAATCCATTCGACTTGGAAACCTGCCTTCCAGACAATTTCACAAGACAGTTAGTTCCTGCTGATCAAAAGTCCCTTGCGGTGGCCACCGTTCCGCTGGGTTTCCCTCCTTTGTCAGGAATGGGCAATCCTCCTGACACAGTTGGACCAACTGTTTTGTTGTTGTGTTTTTTTTAATTTTTGGTACTATTAATCTTATTCCAGTTTTCCAACATTTCGGCTAAGGGCGTCCCCTTTTTAGGTTTTAACTTGGATTTTTGTGAAAGTACTTTAACTAACACTTCATCCCCAGGCTGTATATCAGGCACTTGTATTTCAGGTGGTGTGGATTGATGTCATCGAGTATGTATTTTTTTAAAAAAGATTTTCAAACCTTTTTTGCATACTTAGAACATACTGGGTTAGTCATTCATCTCCGTCTAACAGGCTGGTCTAGAGCTAAAGCCAGAGCTAGAGCCAAACACTAACATTTTATTCTGCACACGCTTCAGGTTTGCACCCAAGTGGCTGTCTTCGGGATCCCGATCCCTTGATGCCCCATCAGTCACGGAGAAATCGCAGTGCAGGCATCCCCTTCTCACCGCGTGGGGTCTTGGGGTCAGTCCAGCTGTCCAGCGCAGGGTCCGCACCAGGTGGGATGGTATTACTCTTTCATAGCTCTCCGCCTTGTTCCCATTGAAGGTAGCAGCTTAAAGCAATCACCAGCTGAATCATCTTCTTATGCAGCTGGGAGTCATTTATGCCTTACAATTCCCTTGCTTGACTTCTTTATCACTCCTTTTCCCACTGCCCTACCAGAGGGGAGAGTTTCTGCAGGGCCATCTCCTTTCTCAGCACTCCGGTCCCACACAGCCCTGCAGTGGGGTGCCTCAGGCCGTGGACACCCCCGGCGATTGCCGACAGCTGGGATGCACCAGGGCAGCCCGCTGGGATCGGGGCTCTGCTCGCCAGGACGCCCAGTCTTGCCTGCTGGGCTGGGACAGCTGCCGCCTCATCAGCTCCCACCCTGTTGCCACCAGTCTTGAAGAGAAGAGGAAATCCCGAGTGTGCGGTGCAGACATCCTCAGCAAGTGCTGTGCAGATAGGCAAAATGGAAGCCCTGTGAGGAGGTGCTGGAGCAGCGAAGGGGGAAAAGTCCTTTCTGTCTGTGCTGTTGACTGCCGAAGATGGAGATGCAAAGTTTCAGGAGAGACAGGGAGTCAAGTTCCTGTTGTTTGCGCTTCCCCAAGGCTCCTCAGCAGGTTTTGTAGGAAGGCAGAAATGAACCACGGCCTCGTGGCCGCAGGCACTTTGCAAGGGACCTTCCCCTGTTCCTAAATCCTGGCGTTAGAGGCCTCTTTGGTGAAACTCTCTAACCTCACGTCCCCGTGCAGGAGATGCCAGAGTCCAGCTGCTTATCCGCAGAGGGAAAGAGGGTGGTTTGGGGGGCCCAGTCCTACAAGCAGCTGCGCACAGAAGCACTCTTGCCTCCTCCAGCTGCCCTAAGAATACGGTAACTGAGTCGAGCTAACTGCACACTCAGATTACTGTCACCAGCTCTGAGCTGCCCAGCCTCATACTACACTCTGACATGAACTGTCCTACAGGAAGAAGAACTATGCCCTAAGTCTGACTAAGAAGAACTATAACTAATAACTAGGACTAATGCTCCTACTGGTACCAAATAGCTCTAAGCAAGAACTATGACTAATGCTACTTAGGATGCCTCTAAGAAATAATTGACCCAAGGGGAACTAAAAACAAGAACTCTATCCTACACTTAGACAAATACCTATGAACTAAGACCCCCCCCCAGCTGCTCTAAGAATTCCCTAAGTAACTGCCTAAGAACCCACTAAGACTACAAGAACTATACCTACACTAACTAGCTTCATACTAATCTTCCTAATCCTGAAATAATAATATTCCTAACTATGTAATGGCCTGAAGAGAGCCGTGGCAGGGTGGTGGGAGCCGTTGCTGGGTGCTGTCTCCGTCCTGCAGCGGAGGTGGAGGGGAGTCCTGGAAGGGAGGTGGCCCCATGGTCGGCCCTGCCTCTGCCGGGCAGATGTTGGTGCCCGGCAGTCGGGGCGGGCCAGGAGGTGCCGCGCAGCCCGGCGCCCCTCAGCCTCCAAGCCCGGCGCCTTGGGCTCGGCTCCCCCGGGCTGAGTGCCAGCCCCAGCCTGGTCTTGCTGGGGGGCCGTGCCCTGGCTTGTGGGCAGCGGGGGCCTTCTGCCGGGCTAGCACCTCCTCCTCCTCTTTGGCCCCTGGGGCAGGTCCAGGGGCTGCGGGGCGGGCTGCCCCTCCACAGGGTCCACCTGCATGGGCTCCTCCTCCTCCTCCGTGCGCTCCACCTCCACGGGCTCCGGGGCGGCTGCGGCACTCGGCAGGAGGGCGGCGCGGCGGTCCCAAACGGTCGGGCCCACCTTCCTCCTGATGCGCAGCGCCGCCTTCCTCCTCATCCACAGCTGCTCCAGCTGGCTCATGGCAGGCAGGAACAGAGAGCACCTTCCTGGCCCTTCTCCCACCAACGGTCTCCCAACGGCTCTGGAACAGCGGTGCTGAGGTCACTGATGATGGCATAGGTGGGCCGTGGTGACGGCACGCCTGGTTCCGTCCCCACCTGTGGGGGCCCTGCCGGGCTCTGCCCCGCGGGGGGATCCTGGGGGCTGGAGGGGGCCCCCATGGGCAGGGCCTTGCTGAATGTGTGTGTGTGTGTGTGTGTGGTTTGTACGTGAGGCAACTGGGAAACCAGGGATCCAGGGCCAACTACAGGACCGACTGAGTGTCTAAGGGCAGTTCTTGGAGGGAGCCACAGTGCGGGTGTGTGCGCGTGTGCGTGTGTGTGTGTGTGTGTGAGTGAGGGCCGTGCTGGGCACAGATGGCTCGGTTTGGGAGCAGGGCTCTGCAGGGGCCCTGTGTGCGAGGAGACCACGAGCTGCCCTGGGCCAGGCTCAGCCCCTTCCAGCCAACTCTGCCACAGACGACAAGAGCCCATTGCGCAGCAGGACTTCAGGCAGTCAGAGGAGCCCATGGTGCCTCTGCTCCAACGTGCTGAAGAACGGGCAGGAGACGCTGCAGGCAGGAGACACAGGAGGAGTGTTAAAGAATAGTGAATTGAAACTGTCTGGAAATAGCTGCTTAGCACAACTTCTATAAGACTTGCTTAGCATGAGGAGCTAAATTTGCTGAAGCCTTAGTCCACACTTGAGAAAAGTAATAAAGCTTTACCTAGTTTAGTAAAAAATAGTGCCTCAGAGCTCATTCAGGCTGGGAAAATAAGGAAGCCACACGCAGTCTGCGTTCCTGTGTTACCCACTCCGAAAGGGAAGATGACAAAACAGTTGAAAAATTAGACCTTGGGAGACAACTGCCAGACCCAACAGAAACAGAGGTACAACCTTCATCAGAAACCGCAAAAAACAAGAATAAGGAGAAAAACAGCTTACCTAAGAACGACGATGAGACCCAGTGAGGAGCAGGAGACCCCAGACCAAAAAATTACTCTTGGTCTACCTACCGCTTGAGGGGTGGGAAATGTAAGTTGAAAAAACTATAATTGCCCAGGATTTGTTTTTGTTAGGGTACCTCTTTGGAGGCACCCAGCTCAAGCTGTAATTACGGCACGCGCGTAATTAAAATTTGATTTGTTTTGATTTGGCTCTGAACTTTACTTGCGGGAACCTAGGGTCGAGCCCTGTTATGGTGGCCAACAAGCCTAGTTTCCATAACAAGGAGGCACAAGGGACGAGACATGGGAGACACGAGAGGGCCCCTGTGAGGAGAACTGTCATGAGCCATGTTTGGAGAAACAAAAGGCAGGAGCTACATGGCAGGGGACATTGTCAGGCAAATGGCTGGAGTCGCACTCTTGCAAGGAGGTGCTCCATACTGGAGCTGCTCCTCCTCTGAGGGCACTGTGGCCCAGGGAGGAGCCACACTGCGGCAGGGACAGCCCTGAGGGACCACCGCCCAGGGAGGACCCACGCTGGAGCAGGCACACACCTGAGGGACAGCTGCCTTGGGGGGAACCCGTGCTGGGGCAGGGGAGTGGCTGCTTCCTGTAATGTGACTAGTAGCCTGTGGAAAGCAAGCAACAGAAGAGAACCCTGTTCTTTAAACAAACTTTTTCAAGAGTGCTACATGTATGAAAAATAACAGGGTTGTCCAAGGGGAACAGTCACTCTTTTACTCCACTCTAATCCCTGATTCTTTCCACACACTTTCTGGCCATCTTGTGCAAGCTGAAAGCCTCCAGGTTCGCAAGCCTTACTCAGGTCCAGGGCAACAACCTCCACTGCTCTCCCCTCAGGCACCAAGCTAGGCATCTCCACAGAGAAGCCTATCAGGTCACCTTTAAGCACACATACTTAGAGAAGCCTACCCTCCAAGGGATCTTTTCCCATGGCAATCCGCTGCCTCGCCTGCCTTGCAAACTGCTCTTTCCTTGGAGGAGTCTGAAAGTGCCCAAACTTCCTTTCCTTTGGCCTCAGGAAAATCGGATGGCCACTGCAGACACCTTTACCCCTGGTGCAAGCAGGGATGCCTGGCGTCCTTGCTCATAGAGTCCCTGAGACACAGGTCCCAAGGGCTTTCCCTTGTCAGAAAGGGAATCGCCCTTTGCTGCACCTCCTCCTTCAAGGGGTGCCTCCTCCACCCGCAATAACTGCCATGCATCTGGAGGCAGCAACAGGCAGAAAAGGGTGGGCAAAGAGCCTCCTGCCAGGGGAGACTGTGGGCCAGGGAAAAGGGGGGCCGTGTGCTCCATGGGGGAGCAAGGTGATTCCCACGGACACAACAGCTGTGTGACCTGGCAACAGTGATGGGCACCTGGCCCAGGGAGGTACGTCTCCTTGGGAGGGGCAAGCGCGTGCCAGGGTTTGGGGAGACTCTGCCATTGGTTGCGTTTTTTTTCTCCTGACGAGGAATTAGAGCCTCCTCTTGTGCCTCTGTCTCTCTGCCCCTCGCTATGTGGATTTCAACGCCTGCAGTCGCATCTACCTCCCTCTCCTGCAGGACCACCTGCTGCTGCGCAGGCAGGCGCACAGCTCGGCAGCAGGGCACAGAGACCAAACCCCTCTGGTGCTCACACCAGTTCACCCGGCGTGTGCAGTCCCAGGCAGCTTCCAGCAGCTGCCTTCTGGAGCTCCCCATCAACGATGCAGGGGACTCCCTGTTTGACTGCCCACTTCCACTTGGCTTCGGAAGTCTCAGCCAGGACAGGAGCCTGCCACTGGCGTAGGAGGCACTCAGGCGGCTGTGACCTCACAAGCACAGCCAGCAGGGGGAGCTATACACTAACCTATGAGGCACTGAGGCTGCTGTGACCTGAAAAACACAGCCAGCAGCCCTGAGCCTGCCACTGGCCTTGGAGGTACTGAGGCTGCTGTGACGTCACCAGCACAGCCAGCAGCCATGAGCCTGCCACTGGCCTCGGAGGCACTGAGGGTGCTGTGACCTCACAAGGACAGCCAGCAGGGGGCGCTGGAGATAACCTATCAGGCACTGAGTCTGCTGTGACCTCACAAGCACAGCCAGCAGCCATGAGCCTGCCACTGTCCTCGGAGGTATTCAGTCTGCTGTAACCTCACAAGCACAGCCAGCAGCCATGAGCCTGACACTGGCCTCAGAGGCACTGAGGCTGCTGTGACGTCACAAGCGGAGCCAGCAGCCATGAGCCTGCCACTGGCCTGAGAGGCACTGAGGCTGATGTGACAACTGAAGCACAGCCAGCAGCAAGGAGCCTGCCTCTGGCCTTGGAGGCAGTCAGGCTGCTGTGACGTCACAAGCAGAGCCAGCAGCCATGAGGCTGCCACTGGTCTAGGAGGCACTCAGGCTGCTGTGACCTCATAAACACAGCCAGCGGCCGTGAGCCTGCCACTGTACTCGGAGGCATTGAGTCTACTGTGACCTCACAAGCACAGCAAGCAGGGGGCGATGTACAATAACCTAGGAAGCACTGATACTGATGTGACCTCACAAGCACAGCCCGCAGACATGAGCCTGACACTGGCATAGGAGGCAGTCCGGCTGCTGTGACCTCACAAGCACAGCCAGGAGAGGGCGCTGTAGACGAACCTACGAGGCACTGAGGCTGCTGTGACCTCACAAGCACAGCCAGCAGCCGTGGGCCTGCCACTGGCCTCAGAGGCACTGAGTCTGCTGTGACCTCACAAGCACAGCCAGTAGGCAGCGCTGCAGAGTAACCTATGAGGCACTGAGGCTGATGTGAGCTCACAAGCCCAGCCAGCAGCCATGAGCCTGCCACTGTCCTCGGAGGCACTGAGTCTGCTGTGACCTCACAAGCACAGCCAGCAGGGGGCGCTGTAGACTAACCTAGGAGATAATGATGCTGCTGTGACCTCAGAAGCACAGCCAGCAGCCATGAGCCTGGAAATGGCCTAGGAGGCACTGAGGCTGCTGTGACCTCACAAGCACAGCCAGCAGCCATGAGCCTGCTGCTACTCTAGGAGATAATGAGGCTGCTTTGACCACAAAAACACAGCCAGCAGCCAGGAGCCTGCCACGGGCCTCGGAGGCACTGAGTCTGCTGTGACCTCACAAGCACAGGCAGCAGGGGGCGCTGTAGACTAACCTGGGAGGCACTGAGGCTGCTGTGACCTCACAAGCACAGCCAGCAGCCTTGAGCCTGCCACTGGCCTCGGAGGAACTGAGGATGCTGTGAGCTCAAAAGCACAGCCAGCAGCCACGAGCCTGCCACTGTCCTCGGAGGCACTCAGGCTCCTGCGACCTCACAAACACAGCCAGCAGGGGGCCCTGGAGATAACCTATCAGGCACTGAGGCTGCTGTGACCTCACAAGCAAAGCCAGCAGGGGACACTGGACACTAACCTATGAGGCACTGAGGCTGCTGTGACCTCACAAGCACAGCCAGCAGACATGAGCCTGCCATGGGCCTAGATGACACTCAGGCTGCTGTGACCTCACAAGCATAGCCGTGAGCCATGAGCCTGCCACTGGCCTAGATGGCACTGACTCTGCTGTGACCTCACAAGCATAGCCAGATGGGGGTGCTGAACACTAAACTATGACGAACTGAGGCTGCTGTGACCTCACAAGCACAGCCCGCAGCCAGGAGCCCGCCACTGTCCTCGGAGGCACTCAGGCTGCTGTGACGTCACAAGCACAGACAGCAGCCACGAGCCTGCCACTAGCGTAGGAGACACTGAGCCTGCTGTGACCTCACAAGCACAGCCAGCAGACATGAGCCTGACACAGGCCTGAGAAGCACTGAGGCTGCTGTGACGTCACAAGCACAGCCAGCAGCCAGGAGCCTGCCACTGCCTAGGAGGCAGTGAGGCTGCTGTGACGTCACAAGCACAGCCAGCTGCCACGAGCCTGCCAGTGGCCAAGGTGGCACTGAGGCTGCTGTGACGTCACAAGCACAGCCAGCAGCCATGAGCCTGCCACTGTCCTCGGAGGCACTGAGGCTGCTGTGACGTCACAAGCACAGCCAGCAGCCATGAACCTGCCACTGTCCTCGGAGGCACTGAGTCTGCTGTGACCTCACAAGCACAGCCAGCAGGGGGCACTGGACACTAACCTATGAGGCACTGCGTCTGCTGTGACCTCACAAGCACAGCCAGCAGCCAGGAGCCTGCCACTGCCTAGGAGGCACTGAGGCTGCTGCGACCTCACAAGCACAGCCAGCAGGGGGCACTGGACACTAACCTATGAGGCACTGCGTCTGCTGTGACCTCACAAGCACAGCCAGCAGCCAGGAGCCTGCCACTGCCTAGGAGGCACTGAGGCTGCTGCGACCTCACAAGCACAGCCAGCAGGGGGCACTGGACACTAACCTATGAGGCACTGCGTCTGCTGTGACCTCACAAGCACAGCCAGCAGCCAGGAGCCTGCCACTGCCTAGGAGGCACTGAGGCTGCTGTGACCTCACAAGCACAGCCAGCAGCCACGAGCCTGCCACTGGCCAAGGTGGCAGTGAGGCTGCTGTGACCTCACAAGCACAGGCAGTAGGGGCCGCTGCAGAGTAACCTAGGAGGCACTCAGGCTGCTGTGACCTCACAAGCACAGCCAGCAGCCAGGAGCCTGCTGCTACTCTAGGAGGTAATGAGGCTGCTGTGACCTCACAAGCACAGCCAGCAGCCAGGAGCCTGCCACGGGCCTATGGGGCACTGAGGATGCTGTGACCTCACAACCACATCCAGCAGCCACGAGCCTGCCACTGTCCTCGGAGGCACTCAGGCTCCTGCGACCTCACAAACACAGTCAGCAGGGGGCCCTGGAGATAAACCATCAGGCACTGAGTCTGCTGTGACCTCACAAGCACAGCCAGCAGACATGAGCCTGCCACTGGCCTAGATGACACTCAGGCTGCTGTGACCTCACAAGCATAGCCAGCAGCCATGAGCGTGCCACTGGCCTAGATGGCACTAAGGCTGCTGTGACCTCACAAGCATAGCCAGCAGGGGGTGCTGGATACTGATCTAGGAGGCACTGATTCTGCTGTGACCTCACAAGCACAGCCAGCAGCCATGAACCTGCCACTGGCCTAGGAGACACTGAGGCTGCTGTGACGTCACAAGCACAGCCAGCTGCCACGAGCCTGCCAGTGGCCAAGGTGGCACTGAGGCTGCTGTGACGTCACAAGCACAGCCAGCAGCCATCACACTGCCACTGACCTAGGAGGCACTGAGGCTGCTGTGAGGTCACAAGCACAGCCAGCAGGCGGCGCTGTAGACTAAGATTGGCAGCAGTGAGGCTGCTGTGACCTCACAAGCACAGCCAGCAGCCATGAGCATGGCACTGTCCTCAGAGGCACTGAGTCTGCTGTGACCTCACAAGCACAGCCAGCAGGGGGCAGTGGACACAAACCTATGAGACACTGAGGCTGCTCTGACCTCACAAGCAGAGCCAACAGCCATGAGCCTGCAACTGGCCAATGGGGCACTGAGGCTGCTTTGACCACAAAAGCACAGCCAGCAGCCATGAGCCTGCCACTCGGCTAGGAGGCATTCAGGCTTCTGTGACCTCACAACCACAGCTAGCAGGGGGCACTGGACACTAAACTATGAGGCAGTGAGGCTGCTCTGAAGTCAGAAGCACAGCCAGCAGCCATGGGTCTGCCACTGGCCTAGGAGCCACTGAGGCTGCTGTGACCTCACAAGCACAGCCAGCAGACATGACCCTGCCACTGGCCTCAGAGGCACTGAGGGTGCTGTGACCTCACAAGAACAGCCAGCAGCCAGGAGCCTGCCACTGGCCTCGGAGGCACTGAGGCTGCTGTGACGTCACATGCACAGGCAAGAGCCAGCAGCCTGCCACTGGCCTAGGAGACACTGAGGCTGCTGTGACATCACAAGTACAGCCAGCAGGGGGCAGTGGACACTAACTTATGAGGCACTGAGGCTGCTGTGACCTCACAAGCACAGCCAGCAGCCATGAGCCTGCCACTGCTTTCAGAGGCACTGAGGCTGATGTGACCTCACAAGTACAGCCAGTAGCCATCAGCCTGCCACTGGCCTCGGAGGCACTGAGGCTGCTGTGACCTCCCAAGCATAGCCAGCAGCCTTGAGCATTGCACTGGCCCAGGGGACACTGAGGATGCTGTGACCTCACAAGCACAGCCAGCAGCCATGAGCTTGGCACTGGCCTCGCAGGCACTCAGTCTGCTTTGACGTCACAAGCTCAGCCAGCAGCCATAACCGTGACACTGGTCTAGGAGGCACTGAGGTTGCTGTGACCTCACAAGCACAGCCAGCAGCCCTGATCCTGCCACTGGCATGGGCGGCAATGAGGCTGCGGTGACCTCACAAGCACAGCCAGCAGCCAAGAGCCTGCCACTGGCCTAGGAGGCACTCAGGCTGCTGTGACCTCACAAGCACAGCCAGCAGCCAGGAGCTTTCCATTAGCGTAGGAGGCACTCAGGCTGCTGTGACCTCACAAGCAGAGCCAGCAGCCATGAGCCTGCCACTGGCCTCAGAGGCACTCAGACTGCTGTGACCTCACAAGCACAACCAGCCGCCAGGAGCCTGCCATAGGCCTATGAGGCAATGAGGATGCTGTGACCTCACAAGCACAGCCAGCAGCCAGGAGCCTGCCACTGGCCTATGAGGCACAGAGGCTGCTCTGTCGTCACAAGCCCAGCCAGCAGCCAGGAGACTGCCACTGGCCTCGGTGACACTCAGTCTGCTGTGACCTCACAAGAACAGCTAGCAGCCAGGAGCCTGCAACTAACCTATGAGGCACTGAGGCTGCTGTGACCTCACAAGCACAGCCAGTACGGGGCACTGGACACTAATCTATGAGGCACTGAGGTTGATGTGACCTCACAAGCACAGCCAGCAGGGGCACTGGACACTAATCTGTGAGGCACTGAGTCTACTGTGACCTCACAAGCCCAGCCAGCAGCCCTGAGCCTGCCACTGGCCTCGGAGGCACTGAGGCTGCTGTGACCTCACACGTACAACCAGCAGGCATGAGCTTGGCACTGGCCTAGGGGTCACTGATGCTGCTGTGACCTAACAAGCACAGCCAGCAGGGGGCACTGGACATTAATGTATGAGTCACTGAGTCTACAGAGACCTCACAAGCACAGCCAGCAGCCAGTAGGCTGGTACTAGCCTCGGAGGCACTGAGGCTGCTGTGACCTCACAAGCAGAGGCAACAGCCACGAGCTTGACAGTGGCCTCGGAGGCAATGAGGCTACTGTGACGTCACAAGCACAGCCAGCAGCCATGAGCCTGCCACTGGTCTCGGAGGCACTCAGGCTGCTGTGATGTCACAAGCACAGCCAGCAGTGGGCGCTGGACACTAACCTATGAGGCACTGAGTCTCATGTGACCTCACAAAAACAGCCAGCAGGGGACACTGGACACTAAACTATGAGGCACTGAGTCTGCTGTGACCTCACAAGCACAGCCAGCTGCCTTGAGCCAGCCACTGGTCTAGGAGGCATTCAGGCTTCTGTGACCTCACAAGCACAGCAGCAGCCATGAGACTGCCACTGGCCAAGGAGGCACTGAGCCTGCTGTGACCTCACAAGCACACTCAGCAGCCATGAGCCTGCCACTGACCTCAGAGGCACTGAGGCTGCTGTGACCTCACAAGCACAGCCAGTAGGGGGCGATGGACACTTACCCATGAGGCACTGAGGCTGCCGTGATGCCACAAGCACAGCCAGCAGCCATGAGCCTGCCACTGGCCTCAGAGGCAGTCAGGCTGCTGTGACCTTACAGGCACAGGCAGCAGCCACGAACCTGCCTCTGGCCTAGGAGGCACTGAGGCTGCTGTGATCTCACAAGCAGAGCCAGCAGCCATGAGCCTGCCACTGGCCGAGGAGGCACTCAGGCTGCTGTGACCTCACAAGCACACCCAGCAGCGATGAGCCTGCCATTGGCCTATGAGGCACTGAGGCTACTGTGACCTCACAAGCACAAGCAGTAGGGGCCGCTGGACACTAACCCATGAGGCACTGAGGCTACTGTGACCTCACAAGCACAGTCAGCAGGGAACGCTGTAGACTTACCTAGGAGGCACTGAGACTGCTGTGACCTCACAAGCACAGCCAGCAGGGGACGCTGGACACTAACCTATGAGGCACTGAGGCTGCTGTGACCTCACAAGCACAACCAGCAACCATGACCCTGCCACTGGCCTAGGAGGCACTGAGGCTGCTGTGACCTCACAAGCACAGCCAGCAATCATGAGCCTGCCACTGGCCTGAGAGGCACTCATGCTGCTGTGACCTCACAAGCACAGCCACCAACCATGACACTGCCACTGGTGGAGGAGGCACTGGGTCTGCTGTGACCTCTTAAGCAGAGCCAGCAGCCAGGAGCCTGCCACTGGCCTCAGAGGCACGGAGGCTGATGTGACCTCACAACCACATCCAGCAGCCATGAGCCTGCCACTGTCCTCGGAGGAACTCAGGCTCCTGCGACCTCACAAACACAGTCAGCAGGGGGCCCTGGAGATAAACCATCAGGCACTGAGTCTGCTGTGACCTCACAAGCACAGCCAGCAGACATGAGCCTGCCACTGGCCTAGATGACACTCAGGCTGCTGTGACCTCACAAGCATAGCCAGCAGCCATGAGCGTGCCACTGGCCTAGATGGCACTCAGGCTGCTGTGACCTCACAACCATAGCCAGCAGGGGGTGCTGGATACTGATCTAGGAGGCACTGATTCTGCTGTGACCTCACAAGCACAGCCAGCAGCCATGAACCTGCCACTGGCCTGAGAGGCACTGAGGCTGACGTGACCAGAGAAGCACAGCCAGCAGCCAGGAGCCTGCCACTGTCCTCGGAGGCACTCAGGCTGCTGTGACGTCACAAGCACAGACAGCAGCCACGAGCCTGCCACTAGCGTAGGAGACACTGAGTCTGCTGTGACCTCACAAGCACAGCCAGCAGACATGAGCCTGACACAGGCCTGAGAAGCACTGAGGCTGCTGTGACGTCACAAGCACAGCCAGCAGCCAGGAGCCTGCCACTGCCTAGGAGGCACTGAGGCTGCTGTGACGTCACAAGCACAGCCAGCTGCCACGAGCCTGCCAGTGGCCAAGGTGGCACTGAGGCTGCTGTGACGTCACAAGCACAGCCAGCAGCCATCACACTGCCACTGACCTAGGAGGCACTGAGGCTGCTGTGACATCACAAGTACAGCCAGCAGGGGGCAGTGGACACTAACTTATGAGGCACTGAGGCTGCTGTGACCTCACAAGCACAGCCAGCAGACATGAGCCTGCCACTGCTTTCAGAGGCACTGAGGCTGATGTGACCTCACAAGTACAGCCAGTAGCCATCAGCCTGCCACTGGCCTCGGAGGCACTGAGGCTGCTGTGACCTCCCAAGCATAGCCAGCAGCCTTGAGCATTGCACTGGCCCAGGGGACACTGAGGATGCTGTGACCTCACAAGCACAGCCAGCAGCCATGAGCTTGGCACTGGCCTCGCAGGCACTCAGTCTGCTTTGACGTCACAAGCTCAGCCAGCAGCCATAACCGTGACACTGGTCTAGGAGGCACTGAGGTTGCTGTGACCTCACAAGCACAGCCAGCAGCCCTGATCCTGCCACTGGCATGGGAGGCAATGAGGCTGCGGTGATGTCACAAGCACAGCCAGCAGCCAAGAGCCTGCCACTGGCCTAGGAGGCACTCAGGCTGCTGTGACCTCACAAGCACAGCCAGCAGCCAGGAGCTTTCCATTAGCGTAGGAGGCACTCAGGCTGCTGTGACCTCACAAGCAGAGCCAGCAGCCATGAGCCTGCCACTGGCCTCAGAGGCACTCAGACTGCTGTGACCTCACAAGCACAACCAGCCGCCAGGAGCCTGCCATAGGCCTATGAGGCAATGAGGATGCTGTGACCTCACAAGCACAGCCAGCAGCCAGGAGCCTGCCACTGGCCTATGAGGCACAGAGGCTGCTCTGTCGTCACAAGCCCAGCCAGCAGCCAGGAGACTGCCACTGGCCTCGGTGACACTCAGTCTGCTGTGACCTCACAAGAACAGCTAGCAGCCAGGAGCCTGCAACTAACCTATGAGGCACTGAGGCTGCTGTGACCTCACAAGCACAGCCAGTACGGGGCACTGGACACTAATCTATGAGGCACTGAGGTTGATGTGACCTCACAAGCACAGCCAGCAGGGGCACTGGACACTAATCTGTGAGGCACTGAGTCTACTGTGACCTCACAAGCCCAGCCAGCAGCCCTGAGCCTGCCACTGGCCTCGGAGGCACTGAGGCTGCTGTGACCTCACACGTACAACCAGCAGGCATGAGCTTGGCACTGGCCTAGGGGTCACTGATGCTGCTGTGACCTAACAAGCACAGCCAGCAGGGGGCACTGGACATTAATGTATGAGTCACTGAGTCTACAGAGACCTCACAAGCACAGCCAGCAGCCAGTAGGCTGGTACTAGCCTCGGAGGCACTGAGGCTGCTGTGACCTCACAAGCAGAGGCAACAGCCACGAGCTTGACAGTGGCCTCGGAGGCAATGAGGCTACTGTGACGTCACAAGCACAGCCAGCAGCCATGAGCCTGCCACTGGCCTCGGAGGCACTCAGGCTGCTGTGATGTCACAAGCACAGCCAGCAGTGGGCGCTGGACACTAACCTATGAGGCACTGAGTCTCATGTGACCTCACAAAAACAGCCAGCAGGGGAAGCTGGACACTAAACTATGAGGCACTGAGTCTGCTGTGACCTCACAAGCACAGCCAGCTGCCTTGAGCCAGCCACTGGTCTAGGAGGCATTCAGGCTTCTGTGACCTCACAAGCACAGCAGCAGCCATGAGACTGCCACTGGCCAAGGAGGCACTGAGCCTGCTGTGACCTCACAAGCACACTCAGCAGCCATGAGCCTGCCACTGACCTCAGAGGCACTGAGGCTGCTGTGACCTCACAAGCACAGCCAGTAGGGGGCGATGGACACTTACCCATGAGGCACTGAGGCTGCCGTGATGCCACAAGCACAGCCAGCAGCCACGAACCTGCCTCTGGCCTAGGAGGCACTGAGGCTGCTGTGATCTCACAAGCAGAGCCAGCAGCCATGAGCCTGCCACTGGCCGAGGAGGCACTGTGACCTCACAAGCACACCCAGCATTCATGAGCCTGCCATTTGCCTAGGAGACAGTGAGGCTGCTGTGACCTCCCAAGCACACCCAGCAGCCACGAGCCTGCCACTGGCCTTGGAGGTACTGAGGCTACTGTGACCTCACAAGCACAGTCAGCTGCCAGGAGCTTGCCACTGGCCTAGGAGGCACGGAGGCTGCTTTGACCTCACAAGCACAGCCAGCAGCCATGAGCCTGCCACTGCCCTCAGAGGCAGTGAGTCTGCTGTGACCTCACAAACACAGCCAGCAGGGGACGATGTAGACTTACCTAGGAGGCACTCAGGCTGCTGTGCCCTCACAAGCACAGCCAGCAACCATGAGCATGCCATTGGCCTATAAGGCACGGAGGCTGCTGTGACCTCCCAAGCACAGTCAGCTGCCAGGAGCTTGCCACTGGCCTAGGAGGCACGGATGCTGCTGTGATCTCACAAGCACAGCCAGCAGCCATGAGCGTAGCACTGGCCTAGGAGGCACTCAGGCTGCTGTGATGTCACAAACAGAGCCAGCAGGGGGGCGCTATAGACTAACCTAGGAGGCACTGAGGCTGCTGTGACCTTACAAGCACAGCCAGCAGCCATAAGACTTACCCTGGCCTGAGAGGCACTGAGGCTGCTGTGACCTCCCAAACACAGCCAGGAGCCAGCAGCCTGCTACTGGCCTAGGAGGCACTGAGGCTGCAGTGACCTCACAAGCACAGCCAGCAGCCAGGAGCCTGATGCTAGCCTAGGAGGCACTGAGGCTACTGTGACCTCACAAGCACAGCCAGCAGGGGGCGCTGGAGACTAACCTCTGAGGCACTGAGTCTGCTGTGACCTCACAAGCACAGCCAGCAGCGATGAGCCTGCCATTGGCCTATGAGGCACTGAGGCTACTGTGACCTCACAAGCACAAGCAGTAGGGGCCGCTGGACACTAACCCATGAGGCACTGAGGCTACTGTGACCTCACAAGCACAGTCAGCAGGGAACGCTGTAGACTAACCTAGGAGGCACTGAGACTGCTGTGACCTCACAAGCACAGCCAGCAGGGGACGCTGGACACTAACCTATGAGGCACTGAGGCTGCTGTGACCTCACAAGCACAACCAGCAACCATGACCCTGCCACTGGCCTAGGAGGCACTGAGGCTGCTGTGACCTCACAATCACACCCAGCAGCCATGAGCCTGCCACTGGCCTGAGAGGCACTCATGCTGCTGTGACCTCACAAGCACAGCCACCAACCATGACACTGCCACTGGTGGAGGAGGCACTGGGTCTGCTGTGACCTCTTAAGCAGAGCCAGCAGCCAGGAGCCTGCCACTGGCCTCGGAGGCACTCAGGCTGCTGTGACGTCACAAGCACAGACAGCAGCCATGAGACTGCCACTGGCCTATGAGGCACGGAGACTGCTGTGAGCTCACAAATACAGCCAGCAGCCAGGTGCCTGCCACTGGCCTCGGAGGCACTGAGTCTGCTGTTTCCCCACTGGCAGAGCCAACATCCATGAGCCTGCCACTGGCCTCAGAGGCATTGAGTCTGCTCTGACATCACAAGCACAGCCAGCAGCCATGAGCCTGACACTGGCCTCGGAGGCACTGAGTCTGCTGTGACCTCCCAAGCACAGCCAGTAGTCGGCATTGGACACTAAACTATGAGGCACTGCGGCTGCTGTGACCTCCCAAGCACAGCCAGCAGCCATGAGACTGCCACTGGCCTCGGAGGCACTGAAGCTGCTGTGACCTCCCAAGCACAGCCAGCAGCCATGAGCCTGACACTGGCCTAGGAGGCATTCAGGCTGATGTGACCTCACAAGCACAGCCAGCAGCCATGAGCCTGCCACTGGCCTAGGAGGCATTCAGGATGATGTGACCTCACAAGCACAGCCAGCAGCCATGAGTCTCGCACTGGCCTCAGAGGCACTCAGGCTGCTGTGATCTCACAAGCACAGCTCGCAGACATGAGCCTGACACTGGCCTACGAGGCAGTCAGGCTGCTGTGACCTCACAAGCACAGCCAGCAGCCTTGAGCCTGCCACTGGCCTAGGAGGCACTGAGGCTGCTGTTACCTCACAAGCATAGCCAGCAGCCATGAGACTGCCACTGGCCTAGGAGGCACTAAGGCTGCTGTGACCTCACAAGCACAGACAGCAGCCAGGAGCCTGCCACTGGCCTAGGAGGCACTGAGTCTGCTGTGACCTCACAAGCACAGCCAGCAGACATGACCCTGCCACCGGCCTCGGAGGCACTGAAGCGGCTGTGACCTCACAAGCACAGCCAGCATCCAGCAGCCTGCCACTGGCCTCAGAGGCACTGAGGCTGCTGTGACCACACAAGCACAGCCAGCAGCGGGTTCTGGGCACTAACCTATGAGTAACTGAGGCTGCTGTGACCTCACAAGCACAGCCAGCAGCCATGAGCTTGCCACTAACCTATGAGTCACTGAGGCTGCTGTGACCTCACAAGCACAGCCAGCAGCCATAAGACTTACCCTGGCCTGAGAGGCACTGAGTCTGCTGTGACCTCACAAGCATAGCCAGTAGGGGGCGCCCCAGACTATCCTAGGAGGCACTGAGGCTGGTGTGACTTCACAAGCACAGCCAGCAGCCAGGAGACTGCCACTGGGCTCGGAGGCATTGAGTCTGCTGTGACCTCACAAGCACAGCCAGCAGCCAGGAGCCTGCCACTGGCCTAGGAGGCACTGAGACTGCTGTGACCTCACAAGCACAGCCAGCAGTCACGAGCCTGCCACTGGCCTAGGAGTCACTGAGGCTGCTGTGGCCTCACAAGGACAGCCAGCAGGGGGTGCTGGACACAAACCTAGGAGGCACCGAGGCTGCTGTGACCTCACAAGCACAGCCAGCAGCCATGAGCCTGCCACTGGTGTGAGAGGCACTGAGGCTGCTGTGACCTCACAAGCACAGCCAGCAGCCATGAGACTGACACTGGCCTAGGAGCCACTGAGGCTGTTGTGACCTCACAAGCACAGCCAGCAGCGATGAGCCTGCCATTGGCCTTTGAGGCACTGAGGCTACTGTGACCTCACAAGCACAACCATCACCCACGAGCCTGCCACTTGCCTATGAGGCACTGAGACTGCTGTGACCTCACAAGCACAGCCAGCAGGGGAAGCTGGACACTAAACTATGAGGCACTGAGGCTGCTGTGACCTCACAAATACACCAGCACCCATGAGTCTCGCCCTGGCCTCAGAGGCACTGAGGCTGTTGTGACCTCACAACCACAGCCAGCAGCCATGAGCCTGCCACTGACCTCAGAGGCAGTCAGGCTGCTGTGACCTCACAAGCACAGCCAGCAGCCACGAGCCTGCCACTGGCCTCAGAGGCACTGAAGCTGCTGTGACCTCACAAGCACAGCCAGCAGGGGGCACTGGAGATAACCTATCAGGCACTGAGTCTGCTGTGACCTCACAAGCACAGCCAGTAGGGGGCGATGGACACTAACCTAGGAGGCACTGAGTCTGCTGTGACCTCACAAGCACAGCCAGCAGCCATGAGACTGCCACTGGCAGAGGAGGCACTGAGGTTGCTGTGACCTCACAAGCAGAGCCAGCAGCCATGAGACTGCCACTGGCCTCAGAGGCACTGAGGCTGCTGTGACGTCACAAGTACAGCCAGCAGCCATGAGCCTGCCACGGGCCTAGGAGGCACTGAGGCTACTGTGATGTCACAAACATAGCCAGTAGCCAGGAGCCTGATATTGGCCTGGGAGGCACTGAGGCTGCTGTGACCTCACAAGCACAGCCAGCAGGGGGCGTTGGACACTAACCGATGAGGCATTGAGTCTGCTGTGACCTCACAAGCAGAGCCAGCAGGGGACACTGGACACTAAACTATGAGGCACTGAGGCTGCTGTGACCTCACAATCACAGCCAGCAGCCATGAGCCTGCCACTGGCCTAGGAGACATTCAGGCTTCTGTGACCTCAGAAGCACAGCCAGCAGCCATGAGCATGATACTGGCCTGAGAGGCACTGAGGCTGCTGTGACCTCACAAGCACAGCCAGCAGGGGACGCTGGACACTAAACTACCATGCACTGAGGCTGCTGTGACCTCACAATCACACCCAGCAGCCATGAGCCTGCCAATGGCCAAGGAGACATTCAGGCTTCTGTGACCTCACAAGCACAGCCAGCAGCCATGAGCTTGATACTGGCCTGAGAGGCACTGAGGCTGCTGTGACCTCCCAAGCACAGCCAGCAGCCATGAGTATGGCACTGGCAGAGGAGGCACTGAGGCTGCTGTGACCTCACAAGCACAGCCAGCAGCCATGAGCCTGATTCCGGCCTGTGAGGCAATGAGGCTGGTGTGAGCTCACAAGCAGAGGCAGCAGCCATGAGCCTGCCACTGGCCTAGGAGACATTCAGGCTTCTGTGACCTCAGAAGCACAGCCAGCAGCCATGAGCCTGATACTGGCCTGAGAGGCACTGAGGTTGCTGTGACCTGAAAAGCACAGCCAGCAGCCATGAGCATGGCACTATCCACGGAGACACTGAGTCTGCTGTGACCTCAGAAGCACAGCCAGCAGCCATGAACCTGCCACTGTCCTCGGAGGCACTGAGTCTGCTGTGACCTCACAACACAGCCAGCAGGGGGCACTGGAGATAACCTATCAGGCACTGCGTCTGCTGTGACCTCACAAGCACAGCCAGCAGCCAGGAGCCTGCCACTGCCTAGGAGGCACTGCGTCTGCTGTGACCTCACAAGCACAGCCAGCAGCCACGAGCCTGCCACTGGCCAAGGTGGCAGTGAGGCTGTTGTGACCTCACAAGCACAGCCAGCAGCCATGACCCTGACACTGCTCTAGGAAGCATTCAGGCTTCTGTGACTTCAGAAGCACAGCCAGCAGCCATGACCCTGACACTGGTCTAGGAGGCATTCAGGCTGCTGTGACCTCACAAGCACAGCCAGCAGGCATGAGCATGATGCTGGCCTGAGAGGCACTGAGGCTGCTGTGATGTCACAAGCACAGCCAGCAGGGGGCGCTGCACACAACATTTGAGGCACTGAGTCTGCTGTGACCTCACAAGCACAGCCAGTAGGGGGCGATGGACACTAACCTATGAGGCACTGCGTCTGCTGTGACCTCACAAGCACAGCCAGCAGCCATGAGCCTGCCACGGGCCTAGGAGGCACTGAGGCTGCTGTGACGTCACAAGCACAGCCAGCAGGGGGCGCTGGACACTAACCTATGAGGCACTGAGTCTGCTGTGACCTCACAAGCAGAGCCAGCAGGGGACACTGGACACTAAACTATGAGGCACTGAGTCTGCTGTGACCTCACAAGCACAGTCAACAGGGCACGCTGGACACTAACATATGAGGCACTGAGGCTGCTGTGACCTCACAATCACACCCAGCAGCCATGAGCCTGCCAATAGCCAAGGAGGCATTCAGGCTTCTGTGACCTCAGAAGAACAGCCAGCAGCCATGAGCTTGATACTGGCCTAGGAGGCACTGAGGCTGCTGTGACCTCACAAGCACAGCCAGCAGCCATGAGTATGGCACTGGCAGAGGAGGCACTGAGGCTGCTGTGACCTCACAAGCACAGTCAGCAGCCATGAGCCTGATACCGGCCTGTGAGGCACTGAGGCTGCTGTGACCTCACAAGCACAGCCAGCAGCCATGAGCTTGATCCTGGCCTGAGAGGCACTGAGGTTGCTGTGACCTGAAAAGCACAGCCAGCAGCCATGAGCATGGCACTATCCACGGAGACACTGAGGCTGCTGTGACCTCACAATCACAGCCAGCAGCCATGAGCCTGACACTGGCCAAGGAGGCAAGGAGGCTGCTGTGACCTCACAACACAGCCAGCACGGGGCACTGGAGATAACCTATCAGGCACTGAGTCTGCTGTGACCTCACAAGCACAGCCAGTAGGGGGCGATGGAAACTAACCTAGGAGGCACTGCGTCTGCTGTGACCTCACAATCACAGCCAGCAGCCATGAGCCTGCCACTGGCAGAGGAGGCACTGAGGCTTCTGTGACCTCACAAGCACAGCCAGCAGCCATGAGACTGCCACTGGCCAAGGAGGCATTCAGGCTCCTGTGACCTCAGAAACACAGCCAGCATCCATGAGCCTGATACCGGCCTACGAGGCAATGAGTCTGGTGGAAGCTCACAAGCACAGCCAGCAGCCATGAGCCTGCGACGGGCCTTGGAGGCACTCAGGCTGCTCTGATGTCACAAACATAGCCAGTAGCCAGGAGCCTGATATTGGCCTGGGAGGCACTGAGGCTGCTGTGACCTCACAAGCACAGCCAGCAGCCATGAGCCTGACACTGGCCTAGGAGGCACTGGGGCTGCTGTGACCTCACAAGCACAGCCAGCAGGGGGGGCTGGACACTAAACTATGAGGCACTGAGTCTGCTGTGACCTCACAAGCCCAGCCAGCAGGGGATGCTGGACACTGAACTATGAGGCACTGAGGCTGCTGTGACCTCACAAGCACAGCCAGCAGCCTTGAGCCTGCCACTGGCCTAGGAGGCATTCAGGCTGCTGTGACCTCACAAGCACAGCCAGCAGCCATGAGCCTGATACCGGCCTGTGAGGCACTGAGTCTGCTGTGACCTCACAAGCACAGCCAGCAGCCATGAGCATGGCATTATCCACGGAGACACTGAGGCTGCTGTGACCTCAGAAGCACAGCCAGCAGCCATGCGCCTGACACTGGCAGGGGAGGCACTGAGTCTGCTGTGACCTCACAATCATAGCCAGCAGGGGGCGCTGGACACTAACATATGAGGCACTGAGGCTGCTGTGACCTCACAAGCACAGCCAGTAAGGGACGATGGACACTAAACTATGAGGCACTGAGGCTTCTGTGACCTCACAAGCACAGCCAGCAGCCATGAGACTGCCACTGGCAGAGGAGGCACTGAGTCTGCTGTGACCTCACAAGCACAGCCAGCAGCCATGAGCCTGCCACTGGCCTAGGAGGCATTCAGGCTGCTGTGACCTCTCAAGCACAGCCAGCAGCCATGAGCATGATACTGGCCTGAGAGGCACTGAGGCTGCTGTGACCTCACAAGCACAGCCAGCAGGGGGCGCTAAACACTAACCTATGAGGCACTGAGTCTGCTGTGACCTCACAAGCAGAGCCAGCAGCCATGAGCCTGCCACTGGCCTAGGAGGCATTCAGGATTCTGTGACCTCACAAGCACAGCCAGCAGCCATGAGCCTGCCACTGGCCAAGGAGGCATTCAGCCTTCTGTGACCTCAGAAGCACAGCCAGCAGCCATGAGCCTGATATGGGCCTAGAAGGCACTGAGGCTGCTGTGACCTCACAAGCACAGCCAGCAGCCATGAGCATGATACTGGCCTGAGAGGCACTGAGGCTGCTGTGATGTCACAAGCACAGCCAGCAGGGGGCGCTGCACACTAACATTTGAGGCACTGAGTCTGTTGTGACCTCACAAGCACAGCCAGGAGGGGGCGATGGACACGAAACTATGAGGCACTGCGTCTGCTGTGACCTCACAAGCACAGCCAGCAGCCATGAGACTGCCACTGGCAGAGGAGGCACTGAGGCTGCTGTGACGTCACAAGCACAGCCAGCAGCCATGAGCCTGCCACGGGCCTAGGAGGCACTGAGGCTGCTGTGACGTCACAAGCACAGCCAGCAGGGGGCGCTGGACACTAAGCTATGAGGCACTGAGTCTGCTGTGACCTCACAAGCAGAGCCAGCAGGGGAGACTGGACACTAAACTATGAGGCACTGAGGCTGCTGTGACCTCTCAAGCACAGCCAGCACCCATGAGCATGATACTGGCCTGAGAGGCACTGAGTCTGCTGTGACCTCACAAGCACAGCCAGCAGGGGCCCAGGACACTAACCTATGAGGCACTGAGTCTGCTGTGACCTCACAAGCACAGTCAGCAGGGCACGCTGGACACTAACATATGAGGCACTGAGGCTGCTGTGACCTCACAATCACACCCAGCAGCCATGAGCCTGCCAATGGCCAAGGAGGCATTCAGGCTTCTGTGACCTCAGAAGAACAGCCAGCAGCCATGAGCTTGATACTGGCCTAGGAGGCACTGAGGCTGCTGTGACCTCACAAGCACAGCCAGCAGCCATGAGTATGGCACTGGCAGAGGAGGCACTGAGGCTGCTGTGACCTCACAAGCACAGTCAGCAGCCATGAGCCTGATACCGGCCTGTGAGGCACTGAGGCTGCTGTGACCTCACAAGCACAGCCAGCAGCCATGAGCTTGATCCTGGCCTGAGAGGCACTGAGGTTGCTGTGACCTGAAAAGCACAGCCAGCAGCCATGAGCATGGCACTATCCACGGAGACACTGAGGCTGCTGTGACCTCAGAAGCACATCCAGCAGCCATGAGCCTGATACTGGGAGAGGAGGCCCTGAGGCTGCTGTGACCTCACAACACAGCCAGCAGGGGGCACTGGAGATAACCTATCAGGCACTGAGTCTGCTGTGACCTCACAAGCACAGCCAGTAGGGGGCGATGGAAACTAACCTAGGAGGCACTGCGTCTGCTGTGACCTCACAAGCACAGCCAGCAGCCATGAGCCTGCCACTGGCAGAGGAGGCACTGAGGCTTCTGTGACCTCACAAGCACAGCCAGCAGCCATGAGACTGCCACTGGCCAAGGAGGCATTCAGGCTCCTGTGACCTCAGAAACACAGCCAGCAGCCATGATCTTGATACTGGCCTAGGAGGCACTGAGGCTGCTGTGACCTCACAAGCACAGCCAGCATCCATGAGCCTGATACCGGCCTACGAGGCACTGAGTCTGGTGGAAGCTCACAAGCACAGCCAGCAGCCATGAGCCTGCGACGGGCCTTGGAGGCACTCAGGCTGCTCTGATGTCACAAACATAGCCAGTAGCCAGGAGCCTGATATTGGCCTGGGAGGCACTGAGGCTGCTGTGACCTCACAAGCACAGCCAGCAGCCATGAGACTGCCACTGGCCTAGGAGGCATTCAGGCTGCTGTGACCTCTCAAGCACAGCCAGCAGCCATGAGACTGATACTGGCCTAGGAGGCACTGAGGCTGCTGTGAGCTCAAAAGCACAGCCAGCAGGGGGCGCTGCACAACAACCTATGAGGCACTGAGTCTGCTGTGACCTCACAAGCAGAGCCAGCAGCCATGAGCCTGTCACTGGCCTAGGAGGCACTGAGGCTGCTGTGACTTCAGAAGCACAGCCAGCAGCCATGACCGTGACACTGGCCTAGGAGGCACTGAGGCTGCTGTGACTTCAGAAGCACAGCCAGCAGCCATGAGCCTGCCACGGGCCTAGGAGGCACTCAGGGTGCTGTGACGTCACAAGCATAGCCAGCAGGGGGCGCTGGACACTAACATATGAGGCACTGAGGCTGCTGTGACCTCACAAGCATAGCCAGCAGGGGACCCTATTACTGCTCTAGGAGGCATTCAGGCTTCTGTGACCTCAGAAGCACAGCCAGCAGCCATGAGCCTGACACTGGTCTAGGAGGCATTCAGTTTGCTGTGAGCTCACAAGCACAGCCAGCAGCCATGAGCATGATACTGGCCTGAGAGGCACTGAGTCTGCTGTGACCCCACAAGCACAGCCAGCAGGGGACGCTGGACACTAAACTATGAGGCTCTGAGACTGCTGTGACCTCACAAGCACATCCAGCAGCCATGAGCCTGATACTGGGAGAGGAGGCCCTGAGGCTGCTGTGACCTCACAACACAGCCAGCAGGGGGCACTGGAGATAACCTATCAGGCACTGAGTCTGCTGTGACCTCACAAGCACAGCCAGTAGGGGGCGATGGAAACTAACCTAGGAGGCACTGCGTCTGCTGTGACCTCACAAGCACAGCCAGCAGCCATGAGCCTGCCACTGGCAGAGGAGGCACTGAGGCTTCTGTGACCTCACAAGCACAGCCAGCAGCCATGAGACTGCCACTGGCCAAGGAGGCATTCAGGCTCCTGTGACCTCAGAAACACAGCCAGCAGCCATGATCTTGATACTGGCCTAGGAGGCACTGAGGCTGCTGTGACCTCACAAGCACAGCCAGCATCCATGAGCCTGATACCGGCCTACGAGGCACTGAGTCTGGTGGAAGCTCACAAGCACAGCCAGCAGCCATGAGCCTGCGACGGGCCTTGGAGGCACTCAGGCTGCTCTGATGTCACAAACATAGCCAGTAGCCAGGAGCCTGATATTGGCCTGGGAGGCACTGAGGCTGCTGTGACCTCACAAGCACAGCCAGCAGCCATGAGACTGCCACTGGCCTAGGAGGCATTCAGGCTGCTGTGACCTCTCAAGCACAGCCAGCAGCCATGAGACTGATACTGGCCTAGGAGGCACTGAGGCTGCTGTGAGCTCAAAAGCACAGCCAGCAGGGGGCGCTGCACAACAACCTATGAGGCACTGAGTCTGCTGTGACCTCACAAGCAGAGCCAGCAGCCATGAGCCTGTCACTGGCCTAGGAGGCACTGAGGCTGCTGTGACTTCAGAAGCACAGCCAGCAGCCATGACCGTGACACTGGCCTAGGAGGCACTGAGGCTGCTGTGACTTCAGAAGCACAGCCAGCAGCCATGAGCCTGCCACGGGCCTAGGAGGCACTCAGGGTGCTGTGACGTCACAAGCATAGCCAGCAGGGGGCGCTGGACACTAACATATGAGGCACTGAGGCTGCTGTGACCTCACAAGCATAGCCAGCAGGGGACCCTATTACTGCTCTAGGAGGCATTCAGGCTTCTGTGACCTCAGAAGCACAGCCAGCAGCCATGAGCCTGACACTGGTCTAGGAGGCATTCAGTTTGCTGTGAGCTCACAAGCACAGCCAGCAGCCATGAGCATGATACTGGCCTGAGAGGCACTGAGTCTGCTGTGACCCCACAAGCACAGCCAGCAGGGGACGCTGGACACTAAACTATGAGGCTCTGAGACTGCTGTGACCTCACAAGCACAGTCAGCAGCCATGAGCCTGCCACTGGCCAAGGAGGCATTCAGGCTGGTGTGAGCTCACAAGCATAGCCAGCAGCCATGAGCATGGCACTGGCCTCAGAGGCACTGAGGCTGCTGTGACGTCACAAGCACAGCCAGCAGCCATGAGCCTGATACCGGCCTGTGAGGCACTGAGTCTGCTGTGACCTCACAAGCACAGCCAGCAGCCATGAGCATGGCATTATCCACGGAGACACTGAGGCTGCTGTGACCTCAGAAGCACAGCCAGCAGCCATGCGCCTGACACTGGCAGGGGAGGCACTGAGTCTGCTGTGACCTCACAATCATAGCCAGCAGGGGGCGCTGGACACTAACATATGAGGCACTGAGGCTGCTGTGACCTCACAAGCACAGCCAGTAAGGGACGATGGACACTAAACTATGAGGCACTGAGGCTTCTGTGACCTCACAAGCACAGCCAGCAGCCATGAGACTGCCACTGGCAGAGGAGGCACTGAGTCTGCTGTGACCTCACAAGCACAGCCAGCAGCCATGAGCCTGCCACTGGCCTAGGAGGCATTCAGGCTGCTGTGACCTCTCAAGCACAGCCAGCAGCCATGAGCATGATACTGGCCTGAGAGGCACTGAGGCTGCTGTGACCTCACAAGCACAGCCAGCAGGGGGCGCTAAACACTAACCTATGAGGCACTGAGTCTGCTGTGACCTCACAAGCAGAGCCAGCAGCCATGAGCCTGCCACTGGCCTAGGAGGCATTCAGGATTCTGTGACCTCACAAGCACAGCCAGCAGCCATGAGCCTGCCACTGGCCAAGGAGGCATTCAGCCTTCTGTGACCTCAGAAGCACAGCCAGCAGCCATGAGCCTGATATGGGCCTAGAAGGCACTGAGGCTGCTGTGACCTCACAAGCACAGCCAGCAGCCATGAGCATGATACTGGCCTGAGAGGCACTGAGGCTGCTGTGATGTCACAAGCACAGCCAGCAGGGGGCGCTGCACACTAACATTTGAGGCACTGAGTCTGTTGTGACCTCACAAGCACAGCCAGGAGGGGGCGATGGACACGAAACTATGAGGCACTGCGTCTGCTGTGACCTCACAAGCACAGCCAGCAGCCATGAGACTGCCACTGGCAGAGGAGGCACTGAGGCTGCTGTGACGTCACAAGCACAGCCAGCAGCCATGAGCCTGCCACGGGCCTAGGAGGCACTGAGGCTGCTGTGACGTCACAAGCACAGCCAGCAGGGGGCGCTGGACACTAAGCTATGAGGCACTGAGTCTGCTGTGACCTCACAAGCAGAGCCAGCAGGGGAGACTGGACACTAAACTATGAGGCACTGAGGCTGCTGTGACCTCTCAAGCACAGCCAGCACCCATGAGCATGATACTGGCCTGAGAGGCACTGAGTCTGCTGTGACCTCACAAGCACAGCCAGCAGGGGCCCAGGACACTAACCTATGAGGCACTGAGTCTGCTGTGACCTCACAAGCACAGTCAGCAGGGCACGCTGGACACTAACATATGAGGCACTGAGGCTGCTGTGACCTCACAATCACACCCAGCAGCCATGAGCCTGCCAATGGCCAAGGAGGCATTCAGGCTTCTGTGACCTCAGAAGAACAGCCAGCAGCCATGAGCTTGATACTGGCCTAGGAGGCACTGAGGCTGCTGTGACCTCACAAGCACAGCCAGCAGCCATGAGTATGGCACTGGCAGAGGAGGCACTGAGGCTGCTGTGACCTCACAAGCACAGTCAGCAGCCATGAGCCTGATACCGGCCTGTGAGGCACTGAGGCTGCTGTGACCTCACAAGCACAGCCAGCAGCCATGAGCTTGATCCTGGCCTGAGAGGCACTGAGGTTGCTGTGACCTGAAAAGCACAGCCAGCAGCCATGAGCATGGCACTATCCACGGAGACACTGAGGCTGCTGTGACCTCAGAAGCACATCCAGCAGCCATGAGCCTGATACTGGGAGAGGAGGCCCTGAGGCTGCTGTGACCTCACAACACAGCCAGCAGGGGGCACTGGAGATAACCTATCAGGCACTGAGTCTGCTGTGACCTCACAAGCACAGCCAGTAGGGGGCGATGGAAACTAACCTAGGAGGCACTGCGTCTGCTGTGACCTCACAAGCACAGCCAGCAGCCATGAGCCTGCCACTGGCAGAGGAGGCACTGAGGCTTCTGTGACCTCACAAGCACAGCCAGCAGCCATGAGACTGCCACTGGCCAAGGAGGCATTCAGGCTCCTGTGACCTCAGAAACACAGCCAGCAGCCATGATCTTGATACTGGCCTAGGAGGCACTGAGGCTGCTGTGACCTCACAAGCACAGCCAGCATCCATGAGCCTGATACCGGCCTACGAGGCACTGAGTCTGGTGGAAGCTCACAAGCACAGCCAGCAGCCATGAGCCTGCGACGGGCCTTGGAGGCACTCAGGCTGCTCTGATGTCACAAACATAGCCAGTAGCCAGGAGCCTGATATTGGCCTGGGAGGCACTGAGGCTGCTGTGACCTCACAAGCACAGCCAGCAGCCATGAGACTGCCACTGGCCTAGGAGGCATTCAGGCTGCTGTGACCTCTCAAGCACAGCCAGCAGCCATGAGACTGATACTGGCCTAGGAGGCACTGAGGCTGCTGTGAGCTCAAAAGCACAGCCAGCAGGGGGCGCTGCACAACAACCTATGAGGCACTGAGTCTGCTGTGACCTCACAAGCAGAGCCAGCAGCCATGAGCCTGTCACTGGCCTAGGAGGCACTGAGGCTGCTGTGACTTCAGAAGCACAGCCAGCAGCCATGACCGTGACACTGGCCTAGGAGGCACTGAGGCTGCTGTGACTTCAGAAGCACAGCCAGCAGCCATGAGCCTGCCACGGGCCTAGGAGGCACTCAGGGTGCTGTGACGTCACAAGCATAGCCAGCAGGGGGCGCTGGACACTAACATATGAGGCACTGAGGCTGCTGTGACCTCACAAGCATAGCCAGCAGGGGACCCTATTACTGCTCTAGGAGGCATTCAGGCTTCTGTGACCTCAGAAGCACAGCCAGCAGCCATGAGCCTGACACTGGTCTAGGAGGCATTCAGTTTGCTGTGAGCTCACAAGCACAGCCAGCAGCCATGAGCATGATACTGGCCTGAGAGGCACTGAGTCTGCTGTGACCCCACAAGCACAGCCAGCAGGGGACGCTGGACACTAAACTATGAGGCTCTGAGACTGCTGTGACCTCACAAGCACAGTCAGCAGCCATGAGCCTGCCACTGGCCAAGGAGGCATTCAGGCTGGTGTGAGCTCACAAGCATAGCCAGCAGCCATGAGCATGGCACTGGCCTCAGAGGCACTGAGGCTGCTGTGACGTCACAAGCACAGCCAGCAGCCATGAGCATGATACTGGCCTGGGAGGCACTGATTCTGCTGTGACCTCACAAGCACAGGCAGCAGGGGGCGCTGGACACTAACCTATGAGTCACTGATTCTGCTGTGACCTCACAAGCACAGCCAGCAGCCATGAGCCTGCCACTGGCCAAGGAGGCATTCAAGCTGCTGTGACCTCAAAGCACAGCCAGCAGCCATGAGACTGCCACTGGCCTCAGAGACACTGAGGCTGCTGTGACCTCACAAGCACAGCCAGCAGCCATGAGCATGGCACTATCCACGGAGACACTGAAGCTGCTGTGACCTCAGAAACACAGCCAGCCGCCATGAGCCTGAGACTGGCAGAGGAGGCACTGGGGCTGCTGTGACCTCACAAGCACAGCCAGCAGGGGACACTGGACACTTACCTAGGAGGCACTCATGCTGCTGTGACCTCACAAGCAGTGCCAGCAGGGGACGCTGGACACTAACCTATGAGGCACTGAGTCTGCTGTGACCTCACAAGCAGAGCCAGCAGGGGTCGCTGGACACTAAAATATGAGGCACTGAGGCTGCTGTGACCTCACAAGCACAGCCAGCAGCCATGAGCCTGCCACTGGCCTAGGAGGCACTGAGGTTGCTGTGACCTCACAAGCACAGCCAGCAGCCATGAGACTGGCATTATCCACGGAGACACTGAGGCTGCTGTGACCTCACAATCACAGCCAGCAGCCATGAGCCTGATACTGGCCTGAGAGGCACTGAGGTTGCTGTGACCTCACAAGCACAGCCAGCAGCCATGAGACTGGCATTATCCACGGAGACACTGAGGCTGCTGTGACCTCACAAGCACAGCCAGCAGCCATGAGACTGCCACTGGCAGAGGAGGCACTGAGGCTTCTGTGACCTCACAAGCACAGGCAGCAGGGTGCGCTGGACACTAACCTATGAGGCACTGAGTCTGCTGTGACCTCACAAGCACAGCCAGCAGGGGACGCTGGACACTAAAGTATGAAGCATTGAGGCTGCTGTGAGCTCACAAGCACAGCCAGCAGCCATGAGCATGGCACTGGCCTAGGAGGGATTCAGGCTGCTGTGACATCACAAGCACAGCCAGCAGCCATGAGACTGCCACTGGCCGAGGAGGCATTCAGGCTGCTGTGACATCACAAGCACAGCCAGCAGCCATGAGCCTGCCACTGGCCTAGGAGGCATTCAGGCTGCTGTGACCTCACAAGCACAGCCAGCAGCCATGAGACTTCCACTGGCAGAAGAGGCACTGAGGCTGCTGTGACCTCACAAGCACAGCCAGCATGGGGCGCTGCACACTAACCTATGATGCACTGAGGCTGCTGTGACCTCACAAGCAGAGCCAGCAGGGGATGCTGGACACTAAACTATGAGGCACTGAGGCTGCTGTGAGCTCACAAGCACAGCCAGCAGCCATGAGCATGGCACTGGCCTAGGAGGCATTCAGGCTGCTGTGACCTCACAAGCACAGCCAGCAGCCATGAGACTGCCACTGGCCTCAGAGACACTGAGGCTGCTGTGACCTCACAAGCACAGCCAGCAGCCATGAGACTTCCACTGGCAGAAGAGGCACTGAGGCTGCTGTGACCTCACAAGCACAGCCAGCAGGGGGCGCTGGACACTTACCTAGGAGGCACTGAGTCTGCTGTGAGCTCACAAGCAGTGCCAGCACGGGACGCTGGACACTAAACTATGAGGCACTGAGTCTGTTGTGACCTCCCAAGCACAGCCAACAGCCATGAGCATGATACTGGCCTGTGAGGCACTGAGGCTGGTGTGACCTCACAAGCACAGCCAGCAGGGGGCGCTGGACACTAACCTATGAGGCACTGAGTCTGCTGTGACCTCACAAGCAGAGCCAGCAGCCATGAGCCTGCCACTAACCTAGGAGGCACTGAGTTTGCTGTGACCTCACAAGCACAGCCAGCAGCCATGAGACTGGCATTATCCACGGAGACACTGAGGCTGCTGTGACCTCACAAGCACAGCCAGCAGCCATGAGCGTGATACTGGCCTCAGAGGCACTGAGGTTGCTGTGACCTCACAAGCACAGCCAGCAGCCATGAGACTGGCATTATCCACGGAGACACTGAGGCTGCTATGACCTCAGAAGCACAGCCAGGAGCCATGAGACTGCCAATGGCAGAGGAGGCACTGAGGCTTCTGTGACCTCACAAGCACAGCCAGTAGGGGGCGCTGCAAACTAACCTATGAGGCACTGAGTCTGCTGTGACCTCACAAGCACAGCCAGCAGGGGACGCTGGACACTAAACTATGAAGCACTGAGGCTGCTGTGACCTCACAAGCACAGCCAGCAGCCATGAGACTGCCACTGGCTTCAGAGGCACTGAGGCTTGTGTGACCTCACAAGCACAGCCAGCAGGGGGCGCTGCACACTAACCTATGACGCACTGAGGCTGCTGTGACCTCACAAGCACAGCCACCAGGGGACGCTCGACTCTAAACTATGAAGCACTGAGGCTGCTGTGACCTCACAAACACAGCCAGCAGCCATGAGCCTGCCACTGGCCTAGGAGGCATTCAGACTGCTGTGACCACACAAGCACAGCCAGCAGCCATGAGCCTGCCACTGGTCTAGGAGGGATTCAGGCTGCTGTGACCTCACAAGCACCGTCAGCAGCCATGAGACTTCCACTGGCAGAGGAGGCACTGAGGCTGCTGTGACGTCACAAGCACAGCCAGCAGGGGGCGCTGCACACTAACCTATGACGCACTGAGGCTGCTGTGACCTCACAAGCAGAGCCAGCAGGGGACGCTGGACACTAAAATATGAGGCACTGAGGTTGCTGTGACCTCACAATCACAGCCAGCAGCCATGAGCCTGCCACTGGCCTAGGAGGCATTCAGGCTGGTGTGACCTCACAAGCACAGCCAGCAGCCATGAGCATGGCATTGGCAGAGGAGGCACTGAGGCTGGTGTGACCTCCCAAGCACAGCCAGCAGCCATGAGCCTGATACTGGCCTGAGAGGCACTGAGGCTGCTGTGACCTTACAAGCACAGCCAGCAGGGGGTGCTGGACACTAACTTTTGAGGCACTGAGTCTGCTGTGACCTCACAAACAGAGCCAGCAGGGAACGCTGGATACCAAACTAGGAGGCATTCAGGCTGCTGTGACCTCACAAGCACAGCCAGCAGCCATGAGACTTCCACTGGCAGAGGAGGCACTGAGGCTGCTCTGACCTCACAAGCACAGCCAGCATGGGGCGCTGCACACTAACCTATGATGCACTGAGGCTGCTGTGACCTCACAAGCAGAGCCAGCAGGGGATGCTGGACACTAAACTATGAGGCACTGAGGCTGCTGTGAGCTCACAAGCACAGCCAGCAGCCATGAGCCTGCCACTGGCCTAGGAGGCATTCAGGCTGCTGTGACCTCACAAGCACAGCCAGCAGCCATGAGCCTGATACTGGCCTGTGAGGCACTGAGGCTGGTGTGACCTCACAAACACAGCCAGCAGGGGGCGCTGGACACTATCTTTTGAGGCACTGAGTCTGCTGTGACCTCACAAGCAGAGCCAGCAGGGAACGCTGGACACCAAACTATGAGGCACTGAGGCTGCTGTGACCTCACAAGCACAGCCAGCAGCCATGAGCCTGCCACTGGCCAAGGAGGCATTCAGGCTGCTGTGACCTCACAAGCACAGCCAGCAGCCATGAGACTGCCACTGGCCTCAGAGACACTGAGGCTGCTGTGACCTCACAAGCACAGCCAGCAGCCATGAGCATGGCACTATCCACGGAGACACTGAAGCTGCTGTGACCTCAGAAACACAGCCAGCCGCCATGAGCCTGAGACTGGCAGAGGAGGCGATGGGGCTGCTGTGACCTCACAAGCACAGCCAGCAGGGGGCGCTGGACACTTACCTAGGAGGCACTGAGTCTGCTGTGACCTCACAAGCAGTGCCAGCAGGGGACGCTGGACACTAAACTATGATGCACTGAGTCTGTTGTGACCTCCCAAGCACAGCCAACAGCCATGAGCATGATACTGGCCTGTGAGGCACTAAGGCTGCTGTGACCTCACAAGCACAGGCAGCAGGGGGCGCTGGACACTAACCTATGAGGCACTGAGTCTGCTGTGACCTCACAAGCACAGCCAGCAGGGGACGCTGGACACTAAACTATGAAGCACTGAGGCTGCTGTGACCTCACAAGCACAGCCAGCAGCCATGAGACTGCCACTGGCCTCAGAGGCACTGAGGCTTGTGTGACCTCACAAGCACAGCCAGCAGGGGGCGCTGCACACTAACCTATGAGGCACTGAGGCTGCTGTGACCTCACAAGCAGAGCCAGCAGGGGACGCTGGACACTAAAATATGAGGCACTGAGGCTGCTGTGACCTCACAAGCACAGCCAGCAGCCATGAGCCTGCCACTGGCCTAGGAGGCATTCAGGCTGCTGTGACCTCACAAGCACAGCAGCAGCCATGAGACTGCCACTGGCCTCGGAAGCACTGAGGCTGCTGTGACCTCACAAGCACAGCCAGCAGCCATGAGCATAGCACTATCCACGGAGACACTGAAGCTGCTGTGACCTCAGAAACACAGCCAGCCGCCATGAGCCTGCCACTGGCCTAGGAGGCATTCAGGCTGCTGTGACCTCACAAGCACAGCCAGCAGCTGTGAGCATGGCACTGGCAGAGGAGGCACTGAGGCTGCTGTGACCTCACAAGCACAGCCAGCAGCCAGGAGCCTGATACTGGCCTGTGAGGCACTGAGGCTGCTGTGACCTCACAAGCACAGCCAGCAGCCATGAGACTGCCACTGGCAGAGGAGGCACTGAGGCTGCTGTGACCTCACAAGCACAGCCAGCAGACAGGAGCCTGATACTGGCCTGTGAGGCCCTGAGGCTGCTGTGACCTCACAAGCACAGCCAGCAGGGAGCCCTGCACACTAACTTTTGAGGCACTGAGTCTGCTGTGACCTCAAAAGCACAGCCAGCAGCCATGAGCCTGATACTGGCCTGAGAGGCACTGAGGTTGCTGTGACCTCACAAGCACAGCCAGCAGCCATGAGCATGGCACTATCCACGGAGACACTGAGGCTGCTGTGACCTCAGAAACACAGGCAGCAGCCATGAGCCTGACACTGGCAGAGGAGGCACTGGGGCTGCTGTGACCTCACTAGCACAGGCAGCAGGGGGCGATGGACACTAACTTTTGAGGCACTGAGTCTGCTGTGACCTCACAAGCACAGCCAGCAGGGGACGCTGGACACTAAACTATGAGGCACTGAGGCTGCTGTGACCTCACAAGCACAGCCAGCAGCCATGAGCCTGCCACTGGCCTAGGAGGCATTCAGGCTGCTGTTACCTCACAAGCACAACCAGCAGCCATGAGCATAGCACTGGCAGAGGAGGCACTGAGGCTGGTGTGACCTCACAGGCACAGCCAGCAGCCATGAGCCTGATACTGGCCTGTGAGGCACTGAGGCTGCTGTGACCTCACAAGCACAGCCAGCAGCCATGAGCCTGATACTGGCCTGAGAGGCACTGCGTCTGCTGTGACCTCACAAGCACAGCCAGCAGGGTACGCTGGACACTAAAGTATGAAGCATTGAGGCTGCTGTGACATCGCAAACACAGCCAGCAGCCATGAGCCTGACACTGGTCTAGGAGGCATTCAGGCTGCTGTGACCTCACAAGCACAGCCAGCAGCCATGAGCCTGACACTGGTCTAGGAGGCATTCAGGCTGCTGTGACCTCACAAGCACAGCCAGCAGCCATGAGACTTCCACTGGCAGAGGAGGCACTGAGATTGCTGTGACCTCACAAGCACAGCCAGCAGCCATGAGACTGCCACTGGCAGAGGAGGCACTGAGGCTGCTGTGACGTCACAAGCACAGCCAGCAGCCATGAGACTGGCATTATCCACGGAGACACTGAGGCTGCTGTGACCTCACAAGCACAGCCAGCAGCCATGAGACTGCCACTGGCAGAGGAGGCACTGAGGCTTCTGTGACCTCAGAAGCACAGCCAGTAGGGGGCGCTGCAAACTAACCTATGAGGCACTGAGTCTGCTGTGACCTCACAAGCACAGCCAGCAGGGGACGCTGGAGACTAAACTATGAAGCACTGAGGCTGCTGTGACCTCACAAGCACAGCCAGCAGCCATGAGCATGGCACTATCCACGGAGACACTGAGGCTGCTGTGACCTCAGAAACACAGCCAGCAGCCATGAGCCTGACACTGGCAGAGGAGGCACTGGGGCTGCTGTGACCTCACAAGCACAGGCAGCAGGGGGCGCTGGACACTAACTTTTGAGGCACTGAGTCTGCTGTGACCTCACAGGCAGAGCCAGCAGGGGACGCTGGACACTAAACTATGAGGCACTGAGGCTGCTGTGACCTCACAAGCACAGCCAGCAGCCATGAGTCTGATACTGGCCTCAGAGGCAGTGAGGTTGCTGTGACCTCACAATCACAGCCAGCAGGCATGAGACTGCCACTGGCAGTGGAGGCAGTGAGGCTTCTGTGACCTCACAAGCACAGCAATGAGGGGGTGCTGCAAACTAACCTATGAGGCACTGAGTCTGCTGTGACCTCACAAGCACAGCCAGCAGGGGGCGCTGGACACTAACCTGTGAGGCACTGAGTCAGCTGTGACCACACAAGCAGAGCCAGCAGGGGACGCTGGACACTACATTATGAGGCACTGAGGCTGCTGTGACATCACAAGCACAGCCAGCAGCCATAAGCCTGCCACAGGCCTAGGAGGCACTTAGGCTGCTGTGATGTCACAAGCATAGCCAGCAGCCATGAGCCTGATATTGGCCTGGGAGGCACTGAGGCTGCTGTGACCTCACAAGCACAGCCAGCAGGGGGCGCTGGACACTAACCTATGAGGCACTGAGGCTGCTGTGACCTCACAAGCGGAGCCAGCAGGTGACGCTGGACACTAAACTATGAGGCACTGAGGCTGCTGTGACCTCACAAGCACAGCCAGCAGCCATGAGCCTGCCACTGGCCTAGGAGGCATTCAGGCTGCTGTTACCTCACAAGCACAACCAGCAGCCATGAGCATAGCACTGGCAGAGGAGGCACTGAGGCTGGTGTGACCTCACAGGCACAGCCAGCAGCCATGAGCCTGCCACTGGTCTAGGAGGGATACAGGCTGCTGTGACCTCACAAGCACAGCCAGCAGCCATGAGACTTTCACTGGCAGAGGAGGCACTGAGTCTGCTGTGACCTCACAAGCAGAGCCAGCAGGGGGCGCTGGACACTAACCTATGAGGCACTGAGTCTGCTGTGACCTCACAAGCACAGCCAGCAGGGGACGCTGGACACTAAACTATGAGGCACTGAGACTGCTGTGACCTCACAAGCACAGCCAGCAGCCATGAGCCTTCCACTGGCCGAGGAGGCATTCAGGCTGCTGTGACCTCACAAGCACAGCCAGCAGCCATGAGCCTGACACTGGTCTAGGAGGCATTAAGGCTGCTGTGACCTCCCAAGCACAGCCAGCAGCCATGAGACTTCCACTGGCAGAGGAGGCACTGAGATTGCTGTGACCTCACAAGCACAGCCAGCAGGGGGCGCTGCACACTAACCTATGAGGCACTGAGTCTGCTGTGACCTCACAAGCAGAGCCAGCAGCCATGACCCTGACACTGGCCTCGGAGGCACTGAGGCTGCTGTGACGTCACAAGCACAGCCAGCAGCCATGAGCATGATACTGGCCTGGGAGGCACTGAGGCTGCTGTGACCTCACAAGCACAGGCAGCAGGGGGCGCTGGACACTAACCTATGAGGCACTGAGTCTGCTGTGACCTCAGAAGCACAGCCAGCAGGGGAAGCTGGACACTAAACTATGAGGCACTGAGGTTGCTGTGACCTCACAAGCACAGCCAGCAGCCATGAGCCTGCCACTGGCCTAGGAGGCATTCAGGCTGCTGTGACCTCACAAGCACAGCCAGCAGCCATGAGCATGGCACTGGCAGAGGAGGCACTGAGGCTGCTGTGACCTCACAAGCACAGCCAGCAGCCATGAGACTTCCACTGGCAGAGGAGGCACTGAGGCTGCTGTGACCTCACAAGCACAGCCAGCAGCCATGAGACTGCCACTGGCAGAGGAGACACTGAGGCTGCTGTGACCTCACAAGCACAGCCTGCAAGGGACACTGGAGATAACCTATGAGGCACTGAGTCTGCTGTGAGCTCACAAGCACAGACAGCAGCCATGAGACTGGCATTATCCAC
This sequence comes from Dromaius novaehollandiae, assembly GCF_036370855.1. NCBI lineage: Eukaryota > Metazoa > Chordata > Aves > Casuariiformes > Dromaiidae > Dromaius > Dromaius novaehollandiae. Next base: position 236,426 of record NC_088124.1, on the reverse strand, counting down.
GGAGACACTGAGGCTGCTGTGACCTCACAAGCACAGCCAGCAGCCATGAGACTGGCATTACCCACAGAGACACCATGGCTGCTGTGACCTCACAATCACAGCCAGCAGCCATGAGACTGCCACTGGCAGAGGAGGCACTGAGGCTGCTGTGACCTCACAAGCACAGCCAGTAGGGGGCGCTGCAAACTAACCTATGAGGCACTGAGTCTGCTGTGACCTCACAAGCAGAGCCAGACGGGGACGCTGGACACTAAACTATGAGGCACTGAGGCTGCTGTGACCTCACAAGCACAGCCAGCAGCCATGAGACTGCCACTGGCCTCAGAGGCACTGAATCTGCTGTGACTTCACAAGCACAGCCAGCAGCCATGAGCCTGATACTGGCCTGGGCGGCACTGAGGCTGCTGTGACCTCACAAGCACAACCAGCAGCCAGGAGCATGGCACTGGCAGAGGAGGCACTGAGGCTGCTGTGACCTCAGAAGCAGAGCCAGCAGGGGACGCCAGACACTAAACTATGAGGCACTGAGGCTGCTGTGACCTCACAATCACAGCAAGGAGCCATTACCCTGACACTGGTCTAGGAGGCATTCAGGCTGCTGTGACCTCACAAGCACAGCCAGCAGCCATGAGCGTGATACTGGCCTGAGAGGCACTGAGGTTGCTGTGACCTCACAAGCACGGCCAGCAGCCATGAGTATGGCACTGGCAGAGGAGGCACTGAGGCTGCTGTGACCTCACAAGCACATCCACCAGCCATGAGCGTGATACTGGCCTGCGAGGCACTGAGGCTGCTGTGACGTCACAAGCACAGCCAGCAGGGGACGCTGGACAGTAAACTATGAGGCACTGAGTCTGCTGTGACCTCACAAGCACAGCCAGCAGCCAGGAGCCTGATATTGGCCTGGGAGGCACTGAGACTGCTGTGACCTCACAAGCACAGCCAGCAGCCATGAGCATGGTACTGGCAGAGGAGGCACTGAGGCTGCTGAGACCTCACAAGCACAGCCAGCAGGGGGCACTGGAGACAACCTATGAGGCACTGAGTCTGCTGTGACCTCCCAAGCACAGCCAGTAGGGGGCGATGGACACTAACCTAGGAGGAACTGAGGCTGCTGTGACCTCAGAAGCACAGCCAGCAGCCATGAGACTGCCACTGGCAGAGGAGGCACTGAGGCTGCTGTGACGTCACAAGCACAGCCAGCAGGGGGCGCTGCACACTAACCTATGACGCACTGAGGCTGCTGTGACCTCAGAAGCACAGCCAGCAGGGGACGCTGGACACTAAAATATGAGGCACTGAGGCTGCTGTGACCTCACAAGCACAGCCAGCAGCCATGAGCCTGCCACTGGCCTAGGAGGCATTCAGGCTGCTGTGACCTCACAAGCACAGCCAGCAGCCATGAGCATGGCACTGGCAGAGGAGGCACTGAGGCTGCTGTGACCTCACAAGCAGAGCCAGCAGGGAACGCTGGATACCAAACTATGAGGCAGTGAGGCTGCTGTGACCTCACAAGCACAGCCAGCAGCCATGAGCCTGCCACTGGCCAAGGGGGCATTCAGGCTGCTGTGACCTCACAAGCACAGCCAGCAGCCATGAGACTGGCATTATCCATGGAGACACTGAGGCTGCTGTGACCTCACAAGCACAGCCAGTAGGGGGCGCTGCAAACTAACCTATGAGGCACTGAGTCTGCTGTGTCCTCACAAGCACAGACAGCAGAGGGTGATGGACACTAAACTATGAGGCACTGAGGCTTGTGTGACCTCACAAGCACAGCCAGCAGGGGGCGCTGCACACTAACCTATGAGGCACTGAGTCTGCTGTGACCTCACAAGCACAGCCAGCAGGGGGCGCTGCAAACTAACCTATGATGCACTGAGGCTGCTGTGACCTCACAAGCACAGCCAGCAGGGGACGCTGGACACTAAAATATGAGGAACTGATGCTGCTGTGACCTCACAAGCACAGCCAGCAGCCATGAGCCTGCCACTGGCCTAGGAGGAATTCAGGCTGCTGTGACCTCACAAGCTCAGCCAGCAGCCATGAGCCTGATACTGGCCTGTGAGGCACTGAGGCTGCTGTGACGTCACAAGCACAGCCAGCAGCCAGGAGCCTGATACTGACCTGTGAGGCACTGAGGCTGCTGTGACCTCACAAGCACAGCCAGCAGGGGCCGCTGGACACTAACCTATGATGCACTGAGGCTTCTGTGACCTCACAAGCACAGCCAGCAGCCATGAGCCTGCCATGGGCCTAGGAGGCACTAAGGCTGCTGTGACGTCACAAGCATAGCCAGCAGCCATGAGCCTGATACTGGCCTGTGAGGCACTGACGCTGCTGTGACCTCACAAGCATAGCCAGCAGGGGACGCTGGACACTAAACTATGAGGCACTGAGGCTGCTGTGACGTCACAAGCACAGCCAGCAGCCATGACCCTGATACTGCTCTAGGAGGCATTCAGGCTGCTGTGAACTCAGAAGCACAGCCAGCAGCCATGACCCTGACACTGGTCTAGGAGGCATTCAGGCTGCTGTGACCTCACAAGCACAGGCAGCAGCCATGAGCATGATACTGGCCTGAAAGGCACTGAGGCTGCTGTGACCTCACAAGCACAGCCAGCAGTGGGGGCTGCACACTAACCTATGAGGCACTGAGTCTGCTGTGACCTCACAAGCAGAGCCAGCAGGGAACGCTGGACACTAAACTATGAGGCACTGAGGCTGCTGTGACCTCACAAGCACAGCCAGCAGCCATGAGCCTGCCACTAGCCAAGGAGTCATTCAGGCTGCTGTGACCTCAGAAGCACAGCCAGCAGCCATGAGCCTGATACTGGCCTAGGAGGCACTGAGGCTGCTGTGACCTCACAAGCACAGCCAGCAGCCATGAGCATGGCACTGGCAGTGGAGGCACTGAGGCTGCTGTGACGTCACAAGCACAGCCAGCAGCCATGAGCCTGATACCGGCCTGTGAGGCACTGAGGCTGGTGTGAGCTCACAAGCACAGCCAGCAGCCATTAGCCTGATACTGGCCTGAGAGGCACTGAGGTTGCTGTGACCTCACAAGCACAGCCAGTAGGGGGCGATGGACACTAAGCTAGGAGGCACTGAGGCTGCTCTGACCTCACAAGCATAGCCAGCAGCCATGAGACTGCCACTGGCAGAGGAGGAACTGAGGCTTCTGTGACCTCACAAGCTCAGCCAGCAGCCATGAGACTGCCACTGGCCTGAGAGGCACTGAGGCTGCTGTGACGTCACAAGCACAGCCAGCAACCATGAGCCTGATACTGTCCTGTGAGGCACTCAGGCTGCTGTGACCTCACAAGCATAGCCAGCAGGGGACGCTGGACACTAAACTATGAGGCACTGAGGCTGCTGTGACCTCAGAAGAACAGCCAGCAGCCATGAGCCTGATACTGGCCTAGGAAGCACTGAGGTTGCTGTGACCTCACAAGCACAGCCAGCAGCCATGAGCATGGCACTGGCCTGTGAGCCACTGAGGCTTCTGTGACCTCACAATCACAGCCAGCAGCCATGAGCCTGATACTGGCCTGTGAGGCACTGAGGCTGCTGTGACCTCACAAGCACAGCCAGCAGCCATGAGACTGCCACTGGCCAAGGAGGCATTCAGGCTTCTGTGTCCTCAGAAGCACAGCCAGCAGCCATGAGTATGGCACTGGCAGAGGAGGCACTGAGGCTGCTGTGACGTCACAAGCACAGCCAGCAGCCATGAGCCTGATACCGACCTATGAGGCACTGAGGCTGGTGTGAGCTCACAAACACAGCCAGCAGCCATGAGCCTGCCACTGACCTCGGAGACATTCAGGCTTCTGTGACCTCAAAAGCACAGCCAGCAGCCATGAGCCTGATACTGGCCTGAGAGGCACTGAGGTTGCTGTGACCTCAAAAGCACAGCCAGCAGCCATGAGCCTGATACTGGCCTGAGATTCACTGAGGTTGCTGTGACCTCAAAAGCACAGCCAGCAGCCATGAGCATGGCATTATCCACGGAGACACTGAGGCTGCTGTGACCTCAGAAGCACAGCCAGCAGCCATGAGCCTGACACTGGCAGAGGAGGCTCTGAAGCTGCTGTGACCTCACAAGCAGAGCCAGCAGCCATGAGACTGCCACTGGCAGAGGAGGCACTGAGGCTTCTGTGACCTCACAATCTCAGCCAGCAGCCATGAGACTGCCACTGGCCTCAGAGGCACTGAGGCTGCTGTGACGTCACAAGCACAGCCAGCAGCCATGAGCCTGCCACGGGCCTGTGAGGCACTGAGTCTGCTGTGACGTCACAAGCACAGCCAGCAGGGGGCGCTGCACACTAACTTTTGAGGCACTGAGGCTGCTGTGACCTCAAAAGCACAGCCAGCAGCCATGACCCTGATACTGCTCTAGGAGGCATTCAGGCTGCTGTGACCTCACAAGCACAGCCAGCAGCCATGACCCTGACACTGGTCTAGGAGGCATTCAGGCTGCTGTGACCTCAGAAGCACAGCCAGCAGCCATGAGCCTGCCACTGGCCAAGCAGTCATTCAGGCTCCTGTGACCTCAGAAGCACAGCCAGCAGCCATGAGCCTGATACTGGCCTAGGAGGCATTCAGGCTGCTGTGACCTCACAAGCACAGCCAGCAGCCATGAGCATGCCACTGGCCTAGGAGGCATTCAGGCTGCTGTGACCTCAAAAGCCCAGCCAGCAGCGATGAGCATGATACTGGCCTAGGAGGCACTGAGGTTGCTGTGACCTCAAAAGCACAGCCAGCAGCCATGAGCATGACATTATCCACGGAGGCACTGAGGCTTCTGTGACCTCACAAGCACAGCCAGCAGGGGGCACTGGAGATAACCTATCAGGCACTGAGGGTGCTGTGACCTCAGAAGCACAGGCAGTAGGGGGCGATGGACACTAAGCTAGGAAGCACTGAGGCTGCTGTGACCTCACAAGCACAGCCAGCAGCCATGAGACTGCCACTGGCAGAGGAGGCCCTGAGGCTTCTGTGACCTCACAAGCACAGCCAGCAGCCATGAGACTGCCACGGGCCTAGGAGGCACTGAGGCTGCTGTGAAGTCACAAGCACAGCCAGCAGCCATGAGCCTGCCATGGGCCTAGGAGGCACTGAGGCTGCTGTGACGTCACAAGCATAGCCAGCAGCCATGAGCCTGATACTGGCCTGTGAGGCACTGACGCTGCTGTGACCTCACAAGCATAGCCAGCAGGGGACGCTGGACACTAAACTATGAGGCACTGAGGCTGCTGTGACGCCACAAGCACAGCCAGCAGCCATGACCCTGATACTGCTCTAGGAGGCATTCAGGCTGCTGTGACCTCAGAAGCACAGCCAGCAGCCATGACCCTGACACTGGTCTGGGAGGCATTCAGGCTGCTGTGACCTCACAAGCACAGGCAGCAGCCATGAGCATGATACTGGCCTGAAAGGCACTGAGGCTGCTGTGACCTCACAAGCACAGCCAGCAGGGGGGGCTGCACACTAACCTATGAGGCACTGAGTCTGCTGTGACCTCACAAGCAGAGCCATCAGGGGACGCTGCACACTAAACTATGAGGCACTGAGGCTGCTGTGACCTCACAAGCACAGCCAGCAGCCATGAGCCTGCCACTAGCCAAGGAGTCATTCAGGCTTCTGTGACCTCAGAAGCACAGCCAGCAGCCATGAGCCTGATACTGGCAGAGGAGGCACTGAGGCTGCTGTGACCTCACAAGCACAGCCAGCAGCCATGAGCATGGCACTGGCAGTGGAGGCACTGAGGCTGCTGTGACGTCACAAGCACAGCCAGCAGCCATGAGCCTGATACCGGCCTGTGAGGCACTGAGGCTGGTGTGACCTCAAAAGCACAGCCAGAAGCCATGAGCATGGCACTGGCCTGAGAGGCAATGAGGCTGGTGTGAGCTCACAAGCACAGCCAGCAGGGAGCGATGGACACTAATCTAGGAGGCACTGAGGCTTCTGTGACCTCAGAAGCACAGCCAGCAGCCATGAGCCTGCCAATGGCCTAGGAGGCACTCAGGCTGCTGTGACCTCACAAGCACAGCCAGCAGGGGGCGCTGCACACTAATCTAGGAGGCTCTGTGGCTGCTGTGACCTCACAAGCACAGCCAGCAGGGGACGCTGGTCACCAATCTATGAGGCACTGAGGCTGCTGTGACCTCACAAGCACAGCCAGCGGTCATGAGCCTGCCACTGGCCAAGGAGTCATTCAGGCTTCTGTGACCTCAGAAGCACAGCCAGCAGCCATGAGCCTGATACTAGCCTAGGAGGCACTGAGGGTGCTGTGACCTCACAAGCAGAGCCAGCAGCCATGAGACTGCCACTGGCAGAGGAGGCACTGAGGCTTCTGTGACCTCACAAGCACAGCCAGCAGCCAGGAGCCTGATACTGGCCTGTGAGTCACTGAGTCTGCTGTGACCTCACAAGCACAGCCAGCAGCCATGAGCCTGCCACTGGCCTCAGAGGCACTGAGGCTGCTGTGATCTCACAAGCACAGCCAGCAGGGGGCACTGGAGATAACCTATCAGGCACTGAGTCTGCTGTGTCCTCACAAGCAGAGCCAGTAGGGGGCGATGGTCACTAACCTAGGAGGCATTGAGGCTGCTGTGACCTCACAAGCACAGCCAGCAGCCATGAGCATGGCACTAACCACGGAGACACTGAGCCTGCTGTGACCTCACAAGCACAGCCAGCAGCCATGAACCTGAGACTGGCAGAGGAGGCACTGAGGCTGCTGTGACCTCACAAGCACAGCCAGCAGGGGCAGTGGAGATAACCTATCAGGCACTGAGTCTGCTGTGAGGTCACAAGCACAGCCAGTAGGGGGCGATGGACACAAACCTAGGAGGCTCTGAGGCTGCTGTGACCTCACAAGCACAGCCAGCAGCCATGAGCCTGCCACTGGCCTAGGAGGCATTCGGGCTGCTGTGACCTCACAAGCACAGCCAGCAGCCATGAGACTGCCACTGGCCTCAGAGGCACTGAGGCTGCTGTGACCTCACAGGCACAGCCAGCAGCCATGAGCCTGTCACTGGCCTCGGAGGCACTGATGCTGCTGTGACGTCACAAGCACAGCCAGCAGCCAAGAGCCTGCCACGGGCCTAGGTGGCACTCAGGCTGCTGTGACGTCACAAGCATAGGCAGCAGCGGCGGCTGGACACTAACATATGAGGCACTGAGGCTGCTGTGACCTCACAAGCATAGCCAGCAGGGGACGCTGGACACTAACCTATGAGGCACTGAGGCTCCTGTGACCTCACAAGCACAGCCAGCAGCCATGAGCCTGCCACTGGCCAAGGAGGCATTCAGGCTGCTGTGACCTCAGAAGCACAGCCAGCAGCCATGAGCCTGATACTGGCCAGAGAGGCACTGGGGCTGCTGTGACCTCACAAGCACAGCCAGCAGCCAGGAGCATGGCACTGGCAGTGGAGGCACTGAGGCTGCTGTGACCTCACAAGCACAGCCAGCAGCCATGAGCCTGATACTGGGAGAGGAGGCCCTGAGGCTGCTGTGACCTCACAAGCACAGCCAGCAGACATGTGTATGGCACTGGCAGAGGAGGCACTGAGGCTGCTGTGACCTCACAAGCACAGCCAGCAGCCATGAGCCTGCCACTGGCCTAGGAGACATTCAGGCTTCTGTGACCTCAGAAGCACAGCCAGCAGCCATGAGCCTGATACTGGCCTGAGAGGCACTGAGTCTGCTGTGACCTCACAAGCACAGCCAGCAGGGGGCGCTGCACACTAACCTATGACGCACTGAGGCTGCTGTGACCTCACAAGCACAGCCAGCAGGGGCACTGGAGATAACCTATCAGGCACTGAGTCTGCTGTGACCTCATAAGCACAGCCAGCAGGGGGCGATGGACACTAACCTAGGAGGCACTGAGGCTTCTGTGATCTCACAAGCACAGTCGACAGCCATGAGACTGCCACTGGCAGAGGAGGCACTGAGGCTGCTGTGATGTCACAAGCACAGCCAGCAGCCATGACCCTGACACTGGCAGAGGAGGCACTGAGGCTGCTGTGACCTCACAAGCACAGCCAGCAGCCATGAGACTGCCACTGGCCTGGGAGGCACTGAGGCTGCTGTGACCTCACAATCACAGCCAGCAGCCATGAGACTGCCACTGGCAGAGGAGGCACTGAGGCTGGTGTGACCTCACAAGCACAGCCAGCATCCATGAGCCTGATACTGGCCTGAGAGGCACTGAGGTTGCTGTGACCTGAAAAGCACAGCCAGCAGCCATGAGCATGGCACTATCCACGGAGACACTGAGGCTGCTGTGACCTCAGAAGCACAGCCAGCAGCCATGAGCCTGACACTGGCAGAGGAGGCACTGAGGCTTCTGTGACCTCACAAGCACAGCCAGCAGCCATGAGCCTGATACTGGCCTGTGAGGCACTGAGGCTGCTGTGACCTCACAAGCACAGCCAGCAGGGGGCGCTGCACACTAACCTATGACACACTGAGGCTGCTGTGACCTCACAAGCAGAGCCAGCAGCCAGGATCCTGCCACAGGCCAAGGAGGCATTCAGGCTTCTGTGACCTTCAGAAGCACAGCCAGCAGCCATGAGCCTGATACTGGCCTAGGAGGCACTGAGGCTGCTGTGACCTCAGAAGCACAGCCAGCAGGGGGCGCTGCACACTAACATTTGAGGCACTGAGTCTGCTGTGACCTCACAAGCAGAGCCATCAGGGGACGCTGCACACTAAACTATGAGGCACTGAGTTGCTGTGACCTCACAAGCACAGCCAGCAGCCATGAGCCTGCCACTAGCCAAGGAGTCATTCAGGCTTCTGTGACCTCAGAAGCACAGCCAGCAGCCATTAGCCTGACACTGGCCTAGGAGGCACTGAGGCTGCTGTGACCTCACAAGCACAGCCAGCAGCCATGAGAATGGCACTGGCAGTGGAGGCACTGAGGCTGCTGTGACCTCAGAAGCACAGCCAGCAGTCATGAGCTTGATACAGGTCTAGGAGTCACTGAGGCTGCTGTGACCTCACAAGCACAGCCAGCAGCCATGAGTATGGCACTGGCTGAGGAAGCACTGAGGCTGCTGTGACGTCACAAGCAAAGCCAGCAGCCGTGAGCCTGATACCGGCCTATGAGGCACTGAGGCTGGTGTGAGCTCACAAGCACAGCCAGCAGCCATGAGCCTGCCACTGACCTAGGAGACATTCAGGCTTCTGTGACCTCAGAAGCACAGCCAGCAGCCATGAGCCTGATACTGGCCTGAGAGGCACTGAGGTTGCTGTGACCTCAAAAGCACAGCCAGCAGCCATGAGCCTGATACTGGCCTAGGAGGCACTGAGGTTGCTGTGACCTCAAAAGCACAGCCAGCAGCCATGAGCCTGACACGGGCCTAGGTGGCACTCAGGCCGCTGTGACGTCACAAGCATAGCCAGCAGCGGCGGCTGGACACTAACATATGAGGCACTGAGGCTGCTGTGACCTCACAAGCATAGCCAGCAGGGGACGCTGGACACTAACCTATGAGGCACTGAGGCTCCTGTGACCTCACAAGCACAGCCAGCAGCCATGAGCCTGCCACTGGCCAAGGAGGCATTCAGGCTGCTGTGACCTCAGAAGCACAGCCAGCAGCCATGAGCCTGATACTGGCCTAGGAGGCACTGGGGCTGCTGTGACCTCACAAGCACAGCCAGCAGCCAGGAGCATGGCACTGGCAGTGGAGGCACTGAGGCTGCTGTGACCTCACAAGCACAGCCAGCAGCCATGAGCCTGATACTGGGAGAGGAGGCCCTGAGGCTGCTGTGACCTCACAAGCACAGCCAGCAGACATGTGTATGGCACTGGCAGAGGAGGCACTGAGGCTGCTGTGACCTCACAAGCACAGCCAGCAGCCATGAGCCTGCCACTGGCCTAGGAGACATTCAGGCTTCTGTGACCTCAGAAGCACAGCCAGCAGCCATGAGCCTGATACTGGCCTGAGAGGCACTGAGTCTGCTGTGACCTCACAAGCACAGCCAGCAGGGGGCGCTGCACACTAACCTATGACGCACTGAGGCTGCTGTGACCTCACAAGCACAGCCAGCAGGGGCACTGGAGATAACCTATCAGGCACTGAGTCTGCTGTGACCTCATAAGCACAGCCAGCAGGGGGCGATGGACACTAACCTAGGAGGCACTGAGGCTTCTGTGATCTCACAAGCACAGTCGACAGCCATGAGACTGCCACTGGCAGAGGAGGCACTGAGGCTGCTGTGATGTCACAAGCACAGCCAGCAGCCATGACCCTGACACTGGCAGAGGAGGCACTGAGGCTGCTGTGACCTCACAAGCACAGCCAGCAGCCATGAGACTGCCACTGGCCTGGGAGGCACTGAGGCTGCTGTGACCTCACAATCACAGCCAGCAGCCATGAGACTGCCACTGGCAGAGGAGGCACTGAGGCTGGTGTGACCTCACAAGCACAGCCAGCATCCATGAGCCTGATACTGGCCTGAGAGGCACTGAGGTTGCTGTGACCTGAAAAGCACAGCCAGCAGCCATGAGCATGGCACTATCCACGGAGACACTGAGGCTGCTGTGACCTCAGAAGCACAGCCAGCAGCCATGAGCCTGACACTGGCAGAGGAGGCACTGAGGCTTCTGTGACCTCACAAGCACAGCCAGCAGCCATGAGCCTGATACTGGCCTGTGAGGCACTGAGGCTGCTGTGACCTCACAAGCACAGCAAGCAGGGGGCGCTGCACACTAACCTATGACGCACTGAGGCTGCTGTGACCTCACAAGCAGAGCCAGCAGGGGACGCTGGACACTAAACTATTAGGCTCTGTGGCTGCTGTGACCTCACAAGCACAGCCAGCAGCCAGGATCCTGCCACAGGCCAAGGAGGCATTCAGGCTTCTGTGACCTTCAGAAGCACAGCCAGCAGCCATGAGCCTGATACTGGCCTAGGAGGCACTGAGGCTGCTGTGACCTCAGAAGCACAGCCAGCAGGGGGCGCTGCACACTAACATTTGAGGCACTGAGTTGCTGTGACCTCACAAGCACAGCCAGCAGCCATGAGCCTGCCACTAGCCAAGGAGTCATTCAGGCTTCTGTGACCTCAGAAGCACAGCCAGCAGCCATTAGCCTGACACTGGCCTAGGAGGCACTGAGGCTGCTGTGACCTCAGAAGCACAGCCAGCAGCCATGAGAATGGCACTGGCAGTGGAGGCACTGAGGCTGCTGTGACCTCAGAAGCACAGCCAGCAGTCATGAGCTTGATACAGGCCTAGGAGTCACTGAGGCTGCTGTGACCTCACAAGCACAGCCAGCAGCCATGAGTATGGCACTGGCAGAGGAGGCACTGAGGCTGCTGTGACGTCACAAGCAAAGCCAGCAGCCGTGAGCCTGATACCGGCCTATGAGGCACTGAGGCTGGTGTGAGCTCACAAGCACAGCCAGCAGCCATGAGCCTGCCACTGACCTAGGAGACATTCCGGCTTCTGTGACCTCAGAAGCACAGCCAGCAGCCATGAGCCTGATACTGGCCTGAGAGGCACTGAGGTTGCTGTGACCTCAAAAGCACAGCCAGCAGCCATGAGCCTGATACTGGCCTAGGAGGCACTGAGGTTGCTGTGACCTCAAAAGCACAGCCAGCAGCCATGAGCATGGCATTATCCACGGAGACACTGAGGCTGCTGTGACCTCAGAAGCACAGCCAGCAGCCATGAGCCTGACACTGGCAGAGGAGGCACTGAAGCTGCTGTGACCTCACAAGCAGAGCCAGCAGCCATGAGACTGCCACTGGCAGAGGAGGCACTGAGGCTTCTGTGACCTCACAAGCTCAGCCAGCAGCCATGAGACTGCCACTGGCCTCAGAGGCACTGAGGCTGCTGTGACGTCAAAAGCACAGCCAGCAGCCATGAGCCTGCCACGGGCCTAGGAGGCACTGAGGCTGCTGAGACGTCACAAGCACATCCACAAGCCATGAGCCTGATACTGTCTTCTGAGGCACTGAGGCTGCTGTGACCTCACAAGCACAGCCAGTGGGGGGCGATGGACACTAACCTAGGAGGCACTGAGGCTGCTGTGACCTCACAATCACAGCCAGCAGCCATGAGACTGCCATGGACCTAGGAGGTACTGAGGCTTCTGTGACTTCAGAAGCACAGCCAGCAGCCATGAGCCTGCCACGGACCTAGGAGGCACTGAGGCTGCTGTGACCTCACAAGCACAGCCAGCAGCCATGAGCCTGCCACGGACCTAGGAGGCACTGAGGCTGCTGTGACCTCACAAGCACAGCCAGCAGCCAGGAGCCTGATTTTGGCCTGGGAGGCACTGAGGCTGCTGTGACCTCACAAGCACAGCCAGTAGGGGGTGCTGCAAACTAACCTATGAGGCACTGAGTTTGCTGTGACCTCACAAGCAGAGCCAGCAGGGGACGCTGGACACTAAACTATGAGGCACTGAGTCTGCTGTGACCTCACAAGCACAGCCAGCCGCCATGAGCCTGCCACTGGCAGAGGAGGCACTGAGGCTGCTGTGACTTCACAAGCACAGCCAGCAGCCATGAGACTGCCACTGGCAGAGGAGGCACTGAGGCTGCTGTGACCTCACAAGCACAGCCAGCAGCCAGGAGCATGGCACTGGCAGATGAGGCACTGAGGCTGCTGTGACCTCACAAGCGCAGCCTGTAGGGTGCGATGGACACTAAACTATGAGGCACTGATGCTGCTGTGACCTCACAAGCACAGCCAGCAGCCATGACCCTGACACTGGTCTAGGAGGCATTTAGGCTGCTGTGACCTCAGAAGCACAGCCAGCAGCCATGAGCATGATACTGGCCTGAGAGGCACTGAGGCTGCTGTGACCTCACTAGCACAGCCAGCAGGGGGCGCTGGACACTAACCTATGAGGCACTGAGTCAGCTGTGACCTCACTAGCAGAGCCAGCAGGGGACGCTGGACACTTACCTAGGAGGCACTGAGTCTGCTGTGACCTCACAAGCACAGCCAGCAGCCAGGAGCCTGATATTGGCCTGGGAGGCACTGAGACTGCTGTGACCTCACAAGCACAGCCAACAGGGGGCGCTGGACACTAGCTTTTGAGGCACTGAGGCTGCTGTGACCTCACAAGCAGAGCCAGCAGCCATGAGCCTGCCACTGGCCTAGGAGGCACTGAGTCTGCTGTGACCTCACAAGCACAGCCAGCAGCCATGAGCATGATACTGGCCTGTGAGGCACTGAGGCTGCTGTGACCTCAGAAGCACAGCCAGTAGGGGCGCTGCAAACTAACCTATGAGGCACTGAGTCCGCTGTGACCTCACAATCAGAGCCAGCAGGGGACGCTGGACACTAAACGATGAGGCACTGAGGCTGCTGTGACCTCACAAGCACAGCCAGCAGCCAGGAGCATGGCACTGGCCTCGGAGGCACAGAGGCTGCTGTGACCTCAGAAGCACAGCCAGCAGCCATGAGCATGGCACTGGCAGAGGAGGCACTGAGGCTGCTGTGACCTCACAAGCACAGCCAGCAGCCATGAGCCTGATACTGGCCTGTGAGGCACTGAGGCTGCTGTGACCTCACAAGCACAGCCAGCAGCCATGAGCCTGATACTGGCCTGGGAGGCACTGAGGCTGCTGTGACCTCACAAGCACAGCCAGCAGGGAACGCTGGACACTAACCTATGAGGCACTGAGGCTGCTGTGACCTCACAAACACAGCCAGCAGCCATGAGCCTGCCACTGGCCTAGGAGGCATTCAGGCTGCTGTGACCTCACAAGCACAGCCAGCAGCCATGAGACTGCCACTGGCCTCAGAGACACTGAGGCTGCTGTGATGTCACAAGCACAGCCAGCAGCCATGAGCCTGCCACGGGCCTAGGAGGCACTCAGGCTGCAGTGACGTCACAAGCACAGCCAGCAGCCATGAGTATGGCACTGGCCTGTGAGGCACTGAGGCTGCTGTGACCTCAAAAGCACAGCCAGCAGCCATGAGCATGGCATTATCCACGGAGACACTGAGGCTGTTGTGACCTCAGAAGCCCAGCCAGCAGCCATGAGCCTGATACTGGCCTGAGAGGCACTGAGGCTGCTGTGACCTCACAAGCACAGCCAGTAGGGGGCGCTGCACACTAACCTATGAGGCACTGAGGCTGCTGTGACCTCACAAGCACAGCCAGCAGGGGACGGTGCACCCTAAACTATGAGACACTGAGGCTGCTGTGACCTCACAAGCACAGCCAGCAGCCATGAGCCTGCCACTGGCCAAGGAGTCATTCAGGCTTCTGTGACCTCACAAGCACAGCCAGCAGCCATGAGCCTGATACTGGCCTAGGGGGCAATGAGGGTGCTGTGACCTCACAAGCACAGCCAGCAGCCATGAGCATGGCACTGGCAGTGGAGGCACTGAGTCGTCTGTGACCTCACAAGCACAGCCAGCAGCCATGAGCCTGACACTGGCCTGTGAGGCACTGAGGCTGCTGTGACCTCACAAGCAGAGCCAGCAGGGGGCGCTGGACACTAAACTTTGAGGCTCTGAGGCTGCTGTGACCTCAGAAGCACAGCCAGCAGCCATGAGCCTGCCACTGGCCTAGGAGGCATTCATGCTGCTGTTACCTCACAAGCACAGCCAGCAGCCATGACCCAGACACTGGCCTAGCAGGCATTCAGGCTTCTGTGACCTCACAAGCACAGCCAGCAGCCATGAGCCTGCCACTGGTCTAGGAGGCATTCAGGCTGCTGTGACCTCACAAGCACAGCCAGCAGCCATGAGCATGATACTGGCCAGAGAGGCACTGAGGCTGCTGTGACATCACAAGCACAGCCAGCAGGGGGCGCTGGACACTAAGTTTTGAGGCACTGAGTCTGCTGTGACCTCACAAGCACAGCCAGCAGCCATGAGCCTGCCACTGGACAAGGAGACATTCAGGCTTCTGTGACCTCAGAAGCACAGCCAGCTGCCATGAGCTTGATACTGGCCTAGGAGGCACTGAGGCTTCTGTGACCTCACAAGCACAGCCAGCAGCCATGAGTACGGCACTGGCAGAGGAGGCACTGAGGCTGCTGTGACTTCAAAAGCACAGCCAGCAGCCATGAGCATGGCATTATCCACGGAGACACTGAGGCTGCTGTGACCTCAGAAGAACAGCCAGCAGCCATGAGCCTGACACTGTCAGGGGAGGCACTGAGGCTGCTGTGACCTCACAACACAGCCAGCAGGGGGCACTGGAGATATCCTATCAGGCACTGAGTCTGCTGTGACCTCACAAGAACAGCCAGTAGGGGGGGATGGACACTAACCTAGGAGGCACTGAGGCTGCTGTGACCTCACAAGCACAGCCAGCAGCCATGAGCCTGCCACTGGCAGAGGAGGCACTGAGGCTTCTGTGACCTCACAAGCACAGCCAGCAGCCATGAGACTGCCACTGGCCTCAGAGGCACTGAGGCTGCTGTGACTTCAGAAGCACAGCCAGCAGCCATGAGACTGGCATTATCCACGGAGACACTGAGGCTGCTGTGGCCTCACAATCACAGCCAGCAGCCACGAGACTGCCACGGACCTAGGAGGTACTGAGGCTTCTGTGACCTCACAAGCACAGCAAGCAGCCATGAGACTGCCACTGGCCTCAGAGGCACTGAGGCTGCTGTGACGTCACAAGCACAGCCAGCAGCCATGAGCCTGCCACGGACCTAGGAGGCACTGAGGCTGCTGTGACCTCACAAGCACAGCCAGCAGCCAGGAGCCTGATTTTGGCCTGGGAGGCACTGAGGCTGCTGTGACCTCACAAGCACAGGCAGCAGGGGGCGATGGACACCAAACTATGAGGCACTGAGTCTGCTGTGACCTCACAAGCAGAGCCAGCAGGGGACGCTGGACACTAAACTATGAGGCACTGAGGCTGCTGTGACCTCACAATCACAGCCAGCAGCCAGGAGCCTGCCACTGGCCAAGGAGGCACTGAGTCTGCTGTGACCTCACAAGCACAGCCAGCAGCCAGGAGCATGGCACTGGCAGAGGAGGCACTGAGGCTGCTGTGACCTCACAAGCGCAGCCGGTAGGGTGCGATGGACACTAAACTATGAGGCACTGAGTCTGCTGTGACCTCACAATCACAGCCAGCAGCCATGACCCTGACACTGGTCTAGGAGGCACTGAGGCTGGTGTGACCTCACAAGCACAGCCAGCAGGGGGCGCTGGACACTAAAATATGAGGCACTGAGTCTGCTGTGACCTCACTAGCAGAGCCAGCAGGGGACGCTGGACACTTACCTAGGAGGCACTGAGTCTGCTGTGACCTCACAAGCACAGCCAGCAGCCAGGAGCCTGATATTGGCCTGGGAGGCACTGAGACTGCTGTGACCTCACAAGCACAGCCAGCAGGGGGCGCTGGACACTAACTTTTGAGGCACTGAGGCTGCTGTGACCTCACAAGCAGAGCCAGCAGGGAACGCTGGACACTAAACTATGAGGCACTGAGTCTGCTGTGACCTCACAAGCACAGACAGCAGCCATGAGCCTGCCACTGGCCTAGGAGGCACTGAGTCTGCTGTGACCTCAGAAGCACAGCCAGCAGCCATGAGCATGATACTGGCCTGTGAGGCACTGAGGCTGCTGTGACCTCAGAAGCACAGCCAGTAGGGGCGCTGCAAACTAACCTATGAGGCACTGAGTCTGCTGTGACCTCACAATCAGAGCCAGCAGAGGACGCTGGGCACTAAACGATGAGGCACTGAGGCTGCTGTGACGTCACAATCACAGCCAGCAGCCATGAGCCTGCCACGGGCCTGGGAGGCACAGAGGCTGCTGTGACCTCAGAAGCACAGCCAGCAGCCATGAGCATGGCACTGGCAGAGGAGGCACTGAGGCTGCTGTGACCTCAGAAGCACAGCCAGCAGCCAGGAGCCTGATACTGGCCTGTGAGGCACTGAGGCTGCTGTGACCTCACAAGCGCAGCCAGCAGACATGAGCCTGATACTGGCCTGGGAGGCACTGAGGCTGCTGTGACCTCACAAGCACAGCCAGCAGGGGCCGATGGACACTAAGTTTTGAGGCACTGAGGCTGCTGTGACCTCACAAGCACAGCCAGCAGCCATGAGCCTGATACTGGCCTGTGAGGCACTGAGGCTGCTGTGACCTCACAAGCACAGCCAGCAGCCATGAGCCTGCCACTGGCCAAGGAGGCATTCAGGCTGCTGTGACCTCACAAGCACAGTCAGCAGCCATGAGCATGGCACTGGCAGAGGAGGCACTGAGGCTGCTGTGACCTCACAAGCACAGCCAGCAGGGGCCGATGGACGCTAAGTTTTGAGTCACTGAGGCTGCTGTGACCTCACAAGCACAGCCAGCAGCCATGACCCTGACACTGGCCAAGGAGGCATTCAGGCTGCTGTGACCTCACAAGCACAGCCAGCAAGGGGCGATGGACACTAAATTTTGAGGAGCTGAGTCTGCTGTGACCTCACAAGCACAGCCAGCAGCCATGAGCCTGCCACTGGCCTCGGAGGCACTGAGGCTGCTGTGACCTCAGAAGCACAGCCAGCAGCCATGAGCATGATACTGGCCTGTGAGGCACTGAGGCTGCTGTGACCTCACAAGCACAGGCAGCAGGGGGCGCTGGACACTAACCTATGAGGCACTGAGTCTGCTGTGACCTCACAAGCAGAGCCAGCAGTGGACACTGGACACTAACCTAGGAGGCACTGAGGCTTCTGTGACCTCACAAGCACAGCCAGCAGCCATGAGCCTGCCACTGGCCTAGGAGGCATTCAGGCTGCTGTGACCTCACAAGCACAGCCAGCAGCCCTGAGACTGCCACTGGCAGAGGAGGCACTGAGGCTGCTGTGACCTCACAAGCACAGTCAGCAGCCATGAGCATGGCACTGGCAGAGGAGGCACTGAGGCTGCTGTGACCTCACAAGCACAGCCAGCAGCCATGAGTCTGACACTGGCCTGTGAGGCACTGAGGCTGCTGTGACCTCACAAGCAGAGCCAGCAGCCATGAGACTGCCACTGGCAGAGGAGGCACTGAGGCTGGTGTGACCTCACAAGCACAGCCAGCAGGGGGCGCTGGACACTAACTTTTGAGGCACTGAGTCTGCTCTGACCTGACAAACAGAGCCAGCAGGGAACGCTGGACACCAAACTATGAGGCACTGAGGCTGCTGTGACCTCACAAGCACAGCCAGCAGCCATGAGCCTGCCCCTGGCCTCAGAGGCACTGAGGCTGCTGTGACCTCACAAGCACAGCTAGCAGCCGTGAGCATGGCACTATCCACGGAGACACTGAGGCTGCTGTGACCTCAGAAACACAGCCAGCAGCCGTGCGCCTGACACTGGCAGAGGAGGCACTGGGGCTGCTGTGACCTCACAAGCACAGCCAGCAGGGGGCGATGGACACTAACTTTTGAGGCACTGAGGCTGGTGTGACCTCAGAAGCACAGCCAGGAGCCAGGAGCCTGATACTGGCCTGAGAGGCACTGAGCTTGCTGTGACCTCACAAGCACAGCCAGCAGCCATGAGACTGGCCTTATCCACGGAGACACTGAGGCTGCTGTGACCTCACAATCACAGCCAGCAGCCATGAGACTGCCACTGGCAGAGGAGGCACTGAGGCTTCTGTGACCTCACAATCACAGCCAGCAGCCATGAGACTGCCACTGGCCTCAGAGGCACTGAGTCTGCTGTGACCTCACAAGCACAGCCAGCAGCCATGAGCCTGATACTGGCCTGGGAGGCACTGAGTCTGCTGTGACCTCACAAGCACAGCCAGCAGGGGACGCTGGACACTAAAATATGAGGCACTGAGGCTGCTGTGACCTCACAATCACAGCCAGCAGCCATGACCCTGACACTGGTCTAGGAGGCATTCAGGCTGCTGTAACCTCACAAGCACAGCCAGCAGCCATGAGCATGATACTGGCCTGAGAGGCACTGAGGCTGCTGTGACCTCACAAGCACAGCCAGCAGCCATGAGCCTGATACTGGCCTGTGAGGCACTGAGGCTGCTGTGACCTCACAAGCACAGCCAGCAGCCAGGAGCCTGATTTTGGCCTGGGAGGCACTGAGGCTGCTGTGACCTCACAAGCACAGGCAGCAGGGGGCGATGGACACCAAACTATGAGGCACTGAGTCTGCTGTGACCTCACAAGCAGAGCCAGCAGGGGACGCTGGACACTAAACTATGAGGCACTGAGGCTGCTGTGACCTCACAATCACAGCCAGCAGCCATGAGCCTGCCACTGGCCAAGGAGGCACTGAGGCTGCTGTGACCTCAGAAGCACAGCCAGTAGGGGCGCTGCAAACTAACCTATGAGGCACTGAGTCTGCTGTGACCTCACAATCAGAGCCAGCAGAGGACGCTGGACACTAAACGATGAGGCACTGAGGCTGCTGTGACGTCACAATCACAGCCAGCAGCCATGAGCCTGCCACGGGCCTCGGAGGCACAGAGGCTGCTGTGACCTCAGAAGCACAGCCAGCAGCCATGAGCATGGCACTGGCAGAGGAGGCACTGAGGCTGCTGTGACCTCAGAAGCACAGCCAGCAGCCAGGAGCCTGATACTGGCCTGTGAGGCACTGAGGCTGCTGTGACCTCACAAGCGCAGCCAGCAGACATGAGCCTGATACTGGCCTGGGAGGCACTGAGGCTGCTGTGACCTCACAAGCACAGCCAGCAGGGGCCGATGGACACTAAGTTTTGAGGCACTGAGGCTGCTGTGACCTCACAAGCACAGCCAGCAGCCATGAGCCTGATACTGGCCTGTGAGGCACTGAGGCTGCTGTGACCTCACAAGCACAGCCAGCAGCCATGAGCCTGCCACTGGCCAAGGAGGCATTCAGGCTGCTGTGACCTCACAAGCACAGTCAGCAGCCATGAGCATGGCACTGGCAGAGGAGGCACTGAGGCTGCTGTGACCTCACAAACACAGCCAGCAGGGGCCGATGGACGCTAAGTTTTGAGTCACTGAGGCTGCTGTGACCTCACAAGCACAGCCAGCAGCCATGACCCTGACACTGGCCAAGGAGGCATTCAGGCTGCTGTGACCTCACAAGCACAGCCAGCAAGGGGCGATGGACACTAACTTTTGAGGAGCTGAGTCTGCTGTGACCTCACAAGCAGAGCCAGCAGTGGACACTGGACACTAACCTAGGAGGCACTGAGGCTTCTGTGACCTCACAAGCACAGCCAGCAGCCATGAGCCTGCCACTGGCCTAGGAGGCATTCAGGCTGCTGTGACCTCACAAGCACAGCCAGCAGCCATGAGACTGCCACTGGCAGAGGAGGCACTGAGGCTGCTGTGACCTCACAAGCACAGTCAGCAGCCATGAGCATGGCACTGGCAGAGGAGGCACTGAGGCTGCTGTGACCTCACAAGCACAGCCAGCAGCCATGAGTCTGACACTGGCCTGTGAGGCACTGAGGCTGCTGTGACCTCACAAGCAGAGCCAGCAGCCATGAGACTGCCACTGGCAGAGGACGCACTGAGGCTGGTGTGACCTCACAAGCACAGCCAGCAGGGGGCGCTGGACACTAACTTTTGAGGCACTGAGTCTGCTCTGACCTGACAAACAGAGCCAGCAGGGAACGCTGGACACCAAACTATGAGGCACTGAGGCTGCTGTGACCTCACAAGCACAGCCAGCAGCCATGAGCCTGCCCCTGGCCTCAGAGGCACTGAGGCTGCTGTGACCTCACAAGCACAGCTAGCAGCCGTGAGCATGGCACTATCCACGGAGACACTGAGGCTGCTGTGACCTCAGAAACACAGCCAGCAGCCGTGCGCCTGACACTGGCAGAGGAGGCACTGGGGCTGCTGTGACCTCACTAGCACAGCCAGCAGGGGGCGATGGACACTAACTTATGAGGCACTGAGGCTGGTGTGACCTCAGAAGCACAGCCAGGAGCCATGAGACTGCCACTGGCCTGAGAGGCACTGAGCTTGCTGTGACCTCACAAGCACAGCCAGCAGCCATGAGACTGGCCTTATCCACGGAGACACTGAGGCTGCTGTGACCTCACAATCACAGCCAGCAGCCATGAGACTGCCACTGGCAGAGGAGGCACTGAGGCTTCTGTGACCTCACAATCACAGCCAGCAGCCATGAGCCTGCCACTGGCCTCAGAGGCACTGAGTCTGCTGTGACCTCACAAGCACAGCCAGCAGCCATGAGCCTGATACTGGCCTGGGAGGCACTGAGTCTGCTGTGACCTCACAAGCACAGCCAGCAGGGGACGCTGGACACTAAAATATGAGGCACTGAGGCTGCTGTGACCTCACAATCACAGCCAGCAGCCATGACCCTGACACTGGTCTAGGAGGCATTCAGGCTGCTGTAACCTCACAAGCACAGCCAGCAGCCATGAGCATGATACTGGCCTGAGAGGCACTGAGGCTGCTGTGACCTCACAAGCACAGCCAGCAGCCATGAGCCTGATACTGGCCTGTGAGGCACTGAGGCTGCTGTGACCTCACAAGCACAGCCAGCAGCCAGGAGCCTGATTTTGGCCTGGGAGGCACTGAGGCTGCTGTGACCTCACAAGCACAGGCAGCAGGGGGCGATGGACACCAAACTATGAGGCACTGAGTCTGCTGTGACCTCACAAGCAGAGCCAGCAGGGGACGCTGGACACTAAACTATGAGGCACTGAGGCTGCTGTGACCTCACAATCACAGCCAGCAGCCATGAGCCTGCCACTGGCCAAGGAGGCACTGAGGCTGCTGTGACCTCACAAGCACAGCCAGCAGCCAGGAGCATGGCACTGGCAGAGGAGGCACTGAGGCTGCTGTGACCTCACAAGCGCAGCCGGTAGGGTGCGATGGACACTAAACTATGAGGCACTGAGTCTGCTGTGACCTCACAATCACAGCCAGCAGCCATGACCCTGACACTGGTCTAGGAGGCACTGAGGCTGGTGTGACCTCACAAGCACAGCCAGCAGGGGGCGCTGGACACTAAAATATGAGGCACTGAGTCTGCTGTGACCTCACTAGCAGAGCCAGCAGGGGACGCTGGACACTTACCTAGGAGGCACTGAGTCTGCTGTGACCTCACAAGCACAGCCAGCAGCCAGGAGCCTGATATTGGCCTGGGAGGCACTGAGACTGCTGTGACCTCACAAGCACAGCCAGCAGGGGGCGCTGGACACTAACTTTTGAGGCACTGAGGCTGCTGTGACCTCACAAGCAGAGCCAGCAGGGAACGCTGGACACTAACCTAGGAGGCACTGAGTCTGCTGTGACCTCACAAGCACAGACAGCAGCCATGAGCCTGCCACTGGCCTAGGAGGCACTGAGTCTGCTGTGACCTCACAAGCACAGCCAGCAGCCATGAGCATGATACTGGCCTGTGAGGCACTGAGGCTGCTGTGACCTCAGAAGCACAGCCAGTAGGGGCGCTGCAAACTAACCTATGAGGCACTGAGTCTGCTGTGACCTCACAATCAGAGCCAGCAGAGGACACTGGACACTAAACGATGAGGCACTGAGGCTGCTGTGACCTCACAATCACAGCCAGCAGCCATGAGCCTGCCACGGGCCTCGGAGGCACAGAGGCTGCTGTGACCTCAGAAGCACAGCCAGCAGCCATGAGCATGGCACTGGCAGAGGAGGCACTGAGGCTGCTGTGACCTCAGAAGCACAGCCAGCAGCCAGGAGCCTGATACTGGCCTGTGAGGCACTGAGGCTGCTGTGACCTCACAAGCGCAGCCAGCAGACATGAGCCTGATACTGGCCTGGGAGGCACTGAGGCTGCTGTGACCTCACAAGCACAGCCAGCAGGGGCCGATGGACACTAAGTTTTGAGGCACTGAGGCTGCTGTGACCTCACAAGCACAGCCAGCAGCCATGAGCCTGATACTGGCCTGTGAGGCACTGAGGCTGCTGTGACCTCACAAGCACAGCCAGCAGCCATGAGCCTGACACTGGCCAAGGAGGCATTCAGGCTGCTGTGACCTCACAAGCACAGTCAGCAGCCATGAGCATGGCACTGGCAGAGGAGGCACTGAGGCTGCTGTGACCTCACAAGCACAGCCAGCAGGCGCCGATGGACGCTAAGTTTTGAGTCACTGAGTCTGCTGTGACCTCACAAGCAGAGCCAGCAGGGAACGCTGGACACCAAACTATGAGGCACTGAGGCTGCTGTGACCTCACAAGCACAGCCAGCAGCCATGACCCTGACACTGGCCAAGGAGGCATTCAGGCTGCTGTGACCTCACAAGCACAGCCAGCAAGGGGCGATGGACACTAAATTTTGAGGACCTGAGTCTGCTGTGACCTCACAAGCACAGCCAGCAGCCATGAGCCTGCCACTGGCCTCGGAGGCACTGAGGCTGCTGTGACCTCAGAAGCACAGCCAGCAGCCATGAGCATGATACTGGCCTGTGAGGCACTGAGGCTGCTGTGACCTCACAAGCACAGGCAGCAGGGGGCGCTGGACACTAACCTATGAGGCACTGAGTCTGCTGTGACCTCACAAGCAGAGCCAGCAGTGGACACTGGACACTAACCTAGGAGGCACTGAGGCTTCTGTGACCTCACAAGCACAGCCAGCAGCCATGAGACTGCCACTGGCAGAGGAGGCACTGAGGCTGCTGTGACCTCACAAGCACAGTCAGCAGCCATGAGCATGGCACTGGCAGAGGAGGCACTGAGGCTGCTGTGACCTCACAAGCACAGCCAGCAGGGGATGCTGGACACTAAACTATGAGGCACTGAGGCTGCTGTGACCTCACAATCACAGCCAGCAGCCATGAGACTGCCACTGGCAGAGGAGGCACTGAGGCTGCTGTGACCTCACAAGCACAGTCAGCAGCCATGAGCATGGCACTGGCAGAGGAGGCACTGAGGCTGCTGTGACCTCACAAGCACAGCCAGCAGCCATGAGCCTGATACGGGCCTGAGAGGCACTGAGGCTGCTGTGACCTCACAAGCACAGCCAGCAGCCATGAGCCTGATACTGGCCTGTGAGGCACTGAGGCTGCTGTGACCTCACAAGCACAGCCAGCAGCCATGACCCTGGCACTGGCCTAGGCGACATTCAGGCTGCTGTGACCTCACAAGCACAGTCAGCAGCCATGAGCATGGCACTGGCAGAGGAGGCACTGAGGCTGCTGTGACCTCACAAGCACAGCCAGCAGGGGCCGATGGACGCTAAGTTTTGAGTCACTGAGTCTGCCTTGACCTCACAAGCACAGCCAGCAGGGAACGCTGGACACCAAACTATGGGGCACTGAGGCTGCTGTGACCTCACAAGCACAGCCAGCAGCCATGACCCTGACACTGGCCAAGGAGGCATTCAGGCTGCTGTGACCTCACAAGCACAGCCAGCAAGGGGCGATGGACACTAAATTTTGAGGAGCTGAGTCTGCTGTGACCTCACAAGCACAGCCAGCAGCCATGAGCCTGCCACTGGCCTCGGAGGCACTGAGGGTGCTGTGACCTCAGAACCACAGCCAGCAGCCATGAGCATGATACTGGCCTGTGAGGCACTGAGGCTGCTGTGACCTCACAAGCACAGGCAGCAGGGGGCGCTGGACACTAACCTATGAGGCACTGAGTCTGCTGTGACCTCACAAGCAGAGCCAGCAGTGGACACTGGACACTAACCTAGGAGGCACTGAGGCTTCTGTGACCTCACAAGCACAGCCAGCAGCCATGAGCCTGCCACTGGCCTAGGAGGCATTCAGGCTGCTGTGACCTCACAAGCACAGCCAGCAGCCATGAGACTGCCACTGGCAGAGGAGGCACTGAGGCTGCTGTGACCTCACAAGCACAGTCAGCAGCCATGAGCATGGCACTGGCAGAGGAGGCACTGAGGCTGCTGTGACCTCACAAACACAGCCAGCAGCCATGAGCCTGACACTGCCCTGTGAGGCACTGAGGCTGCTGTGACCTCACAAGCAGAGCCAGCAGCCATGAGACTGCCACTGGCAGAGGAGGCACTGAGGCTGCTGTGACCTCACTAGCACAGCCAGCAGGGAACGCTGGACACCAAACTATGAGGCACTGAGGCTGCTGTGACCTCACAAGCACAGCCAGCAGCCATGAGCCTGCCCCTGGCCTCAGAGGCACTGAGGCTGCTGTGACCTCACAAGCACAGCCAGCAGCCGTGAGCATGGCACTATCCACGGAGACAATGAGGCTGCTGTGACCTCAGAAACACAGCCAGCAGCCGTGAGCCTGACACTGGCAGAGGAGGCACTGGGGCTGCTGTGACCTCACTAGCACAGTCAGCTGGGGGCGATGGACACTAACTTTTGAGGCACTGAGGCTGCTGTGACCTCAGAAGCACAGCCAGGAGCCAGGAGCCTGATACTGGCCTGAGAGGCACTGAGGCTGCTGTGACCTCACAAGCACAGCCAGCAGCCATGAGACTGGCCTTATCCACGGAGACACTGAGGCTGCTGTGACCTCACAATCACAGCCAGCAGCCATGAGACTGCCACTGGCAGAGGAGGCACTGAGGCTTCTGTGACCTCACAATCACAGCCAGCAGCCATGAGCCTGCCACTGGCCTCAGAGGCACTGAGTCTGCTGTGACCTCACAAGCACAGCCAGCAGCCATGAGCCTGATACTGGCCTGGGAGGCACTGAGTCTGCTGTGACCTCACAAGCACAGCCAGCAGGGGACGCTGGACACTAAAATATGAGTCACTGAGGCTGCTGTGACCTCACAATCACAGCCAGCAGCCATGACCCTGACACTGGTCTAGGAGGCATTCAGGCTGCTGTAACCTCACAAGCACAGCCAGCAGCCATGAGCATGATACTGGCCTGAGAGGCACTGAGGCTGCTGTGACCTCACAAGCACAGCCAGCAGGGGGCGGTGGACACTAACCTATGAGGCACTGAGTCTGCTGTGACCTCACTAGCAGAGCCAGCAGGGAACGCTGGACACCAAACTATGAGGCACTGAGGCTGCTGTGACCTCAGAAGCACAGCCAGCAGCCATGAGACTGCCACTGGCCTCAGAGGCACTGAGGCTGCTGTGACGTCACAAGCACAGCCAGCAGCCATGAGCATGGCACTGGCAGAGGAGGCACTGAGGCTGCTGTGACCTCACAAGCAGAGCCAGCAGGGGACGCTGGACACTAACCTATGAGGCACTGGGGCTGCTGTGACCTCACAATCACAGCCAGCAGCCATGAGCCTGCCACTGGCCTCGGGGGCACAGAGGCTGTTGTGACCTCACAAGCACAGCCAGCAACCATGACCATGGCACTGGCAGAGGAGGCACTGAGGCTGCTGTGACCTCAGAAGCACAGCCAGCAGCCATGAGCCTGATACTGGCCTGTGAGGCACTGAGGCTGCTGTGACCTCACAAGCACAGCCAGCAGCCATGAGCCTGATACTGGCCTGGGAGGCACTGAGGCTGCTTTGACCTCACAAGCACAGCCAGCAGGGGCCGATGGACACTAAGTTTTGAGGCACTGAGTCTGCTGTGACCTCACAAGCACAGCCAGCAGGGGGCGCTGCACACTAACCTATGAGGCACTGAGTCTGCTGTGACCTCACTAGCAGAGCCAGCAGGGAACGCTGGACACTAATCTATGAGACACTGAGGCTGCTGTGACCTCAGAAGCACAGCCAGCAGCCATGAGACTGCCACTGGCCTCAGAGGCACTGAGGCTGCTGTGACGTCACAAACACAGCCAGCAGCCATGAGCCTGACACTGGCAGAGGAGGCACTGAGGCTGCTGTGACCTCACAAGCACAGCCAGCAGCCATGAGCATGATACTGGCCTGGGAGGCACTGAGGCTGCTGTGACCTCACAAGCACAGCCTGCAGCCATGAGCATGGCACTGGCAGAGGAGGCACTGAGGCTGCTGTGACCTCACAAGCAGAGCCAGCAGGGGACGCTGGACACTAAACTATGAGGCACTGAGGCTGCTGTGACCTCACAATCACAGCCAGCAGCCATGACCCTGACACTGGTCTAGGAGGCATTTAGGCTGCTGTGACCTAAGAAGCACAGCCAGCAGCCATGAGCATGATACTGGCCTGTGAGGCACTGAGGCTGTTGTGACCTCACAAGCACAGCCAGCAGGGGGCGCTGGACACTAACTTTTGAGGCACTGAGGCTGCTGTGACCTCACAAGCAGAGCCAGCAGGGAACGCTGGAGACTAAACTATGAGGCACTGTGGCTGCTGTGACCTCAGAAGCACAGACAGCAGCCATGAGACTGCCACTGGCCTGAGAGGCACTCAGGCTGCTGTGACCTCACAAGCACAGCCAGCAGCCATGAGCATGATACTGGCCTGTGAGGCACTGAGGCTGCTGTGACCTCAGAAGCACAGCCAGTAGGGGCGCTGGACACTAACCTATGAGGCACTGAGTCTGCTGTGACCTCACAATCAGAGCCAGCAGGGGACGCTGGACACTAAACGATGAGGCACTGAGGCTGCTGTGACCTCACAATCACAGCCAGCAGCCATGAGCCTGCCACTGGCCTCGGAGGCACAGAGGCTGCTGTGACCTCAGAAGCACAGCCAGCAGCCATGACCATGGCACTGGCAGAGGAGGCACTGAGGCTGCTGTGACCTCACAAGCACAGCCAGCAGCCATGAGCCTGATACTGGCCTGTGAGGCACTGAGGCTGCTGTGACCTCACAAGCACAGCCAGCAGCCATGAGCCTGATACTGGCCTGGGAGGCACTGAGGCTGCTTTGACCTCACAAGCACAGCCAGCAGGGGACGATGGACACTAAGTTTTGAGGCACTGAGTCTGCTGTGACCTCACAAGCACAGCCAGCAGGGAACGCTGGACACCAAACTATGAGGCACTGAGGCTGCTGTGACCTCACAAGCACAGCCAGCAGCCATGAGCCTGCCACTGGCCTAGGAGGCATTCAGGCTGCTGTGACCTCACAAGCAGAGCCAGCAGCCATGAGACTGCCACTGGCAGAGGAGGCACTGAGGCTGGTGTGACCTCACAAGCACAGCCAGCAGGGAACGCTGGACACCAAACTATGAGGCACTGAGGCTGCTGTGACCTCACAAGCACAGCCAGCAGCCATGAGCCTGCCCCTGGCCTCAGAGGCACTGAGGCTGCTGTGACCTCACAAGCACAGCCAGCAGCCGTGAGCATGGCACTATCCACGGAGACAATGAGGCTGCTGTGACCTCAGAAACACAGCCAGCAGCCGTGAGCCTGACACTGGCAGAGGAGGCACTGGGGCTGCTGTGACCTCACTAGCACAGTCAGCTGGGGGCGATGGACACTAACTTTTGAGGCACTGAGGCTGCTGTGACCTCAGAAGCACAGCCAGGAGCCAGGAGCCTGATACTGGCCTGAGAGGCACTGAGGCTGCTGTGACCTCACAAGCACAGCCAGCAGCCATGAGACTGGCCTTATCCACGGAGACACTGAGGCTGCTGTGACCTCACAATCACAGCCAGCAGCCATGAGACTGCCACTGGCAGAGGAGGCACTGAGGCTTCTGTGACCTCACAATCACAGCCAGCAGCCATGAGCCTGCCACTGGCCTCAGAGGCACTGAGTCTGCTGTGACCTCACAAGCACAGCCAGCAGCCATGAGCCTGATACTGGCCTGGGAGGCACTGAGTCTGCTGTGACCTCACAAGCACAGCCAGCAGGGGACGCTGGACACTAAAATATGAGGCACTGAGGCTGCTGTGACCTCACAATCACAGCCAGCAGCCATGACCCTGACACTGGTCTAGGAGGCATTCAGGCTGCTGTAACCTCACAAGCACAGCCAGCAGCCATGAGCATGATACTGGCCTGAGAGGCACTGAGGCTGCTGTGACCTCACAAGCACAGCCAGCAGGGGGCGGTGGACACTAACCTATGAGGCACTGAGTCTGCTGTGACCTCACTAGCAGAGCCAGCAGGGAACGCTGGACACCAAACTATGAGGCACTGAGGCTGCTGTGACCTCAGAAGCACAGCCAGCAGCCATGAGACTGCCACTGGCCTCAGAGGCACTGAGGCTGCTGTGACGTCACAAGCACAGCCAGCAGCCATGAGCATGGCACTGGCAGAGGAGGCACTGAGGCTGCTGTGACCTCACAAGCAGAGCCAGCAGGGGACGCTGGACACTAACCTATGAGGCACTGAAGCTGCTGTGACCTCACAATCACAGCCAGCAGCCATGAGCCTGCCACTGGCCTCGGGGGCACAGAGGCTGTTGTGACCTCACAAGCACAGCCAGCAACCATGACCATGGCACTGGCAGAGGAGGCACTGAGGCTGCTGTGACCTCAGAAGCACAGCCAGCAGCCATGAGCCTGATACTGGCCTGTGAGGCACTGAGGCTGCTGTGACCTCACAAGCACAGCCAGCAGACATGAGCCTGATACTGGCCTGGGAGGCACTGAGGCTGCTTTGACCTCACAAGCACAGCCAGCAGGGGCCGATGGACACTAAGTTTTGAGGCACTGAGTCTGCTGTGACCTCACAAGCACAGCCAGCAGGGGGCGCTGCACACTAACCTATGAGGCACTGAGTCTGCTGTGACCTCACTAGCAGAGCCAGCAGGGAACGCTGGACACTAACCTATGAGACACTGAGGCTGCTGTGACCTCAGAAGCACAGCCAGCAGCCATGAGACTGCCACTGGCCTCAGAGGCACTGAGGCTGCTGTGACGTCACAAGCACAGCCAGCAGCCATGAGCCTGACACTGGCCTCGGAGGCACTGAGGCTGCTGTGACCTCACAAGCACAGCCAGCAGCCATGAGCATGATACTGGCCTGGGAGGCACTGAGGCTGCTGTGACCTCACAAGCACAGCCTGCAGCCATGAGCATGGCACTGGCAGAGGAGGCACTGAGGCTGCTGTGACCTCACAAGCAGAGCCAGCAGGGGACGCTGGACACTAAACTATGAGGCACTGAGGCTGCTGTGACCTCACAATCACAGCCAGCAGCCATGACCCTGACACTGGTCTAGGAGGCATTTAGGCTGCTGTGACCTAAGAAGCACAGCCAGCAGCCATGAGCATGATACTGGCCTGTGAGGCACTGAGGCTGTTGTGACCTCACAAGCACAGCCAGCAGGGGGCGCTGGACACTAACTTTTGAGGCACTGAGGCTGCTGTGACCTCACAAGCAGAGCCAGCAGGGAACGCTGGAGACTAAACTATGAGGCACTGTGGCTGCTGTGACCTCAGAAGCACAGACAGCAGCCATGAGACTGCCACTGGCCTGAGAGGCACTCAGGCTGCTGTGACCTCAGAAGCACAGCCAGCAGCCATGAGCATGATACTGGCCTGTGAGGCACTGAGGCTGCTGTGACCTCAGAAGCACAGCCAGTAGGGGCGCTGGACACTAACCTATGAGGCACTGAGTCTGCTGTGACCTCACAATCAGAGCCAGCAGGGGACGCTGGACACTAAACGATGAGGCACTGAGGCTGCTGTGACCTCACAATCACAGCCAGCAGCCATGAGCCTGCCACTGGCCTCGGAGGCACAGAGGCTGCTGTGACCTCAGAAGCACAGCCAGCAGCCATGACCATGGCACTGGCAGAGGAGGCACTGAGGCTGCTGTGACCTCACAAGCACAGCCAGCAGCCATGAGCCTGATACTGGCCTGTGAGGCACTGAGGCTGGTGTGACCTCACAAGCACAGCCAGCAGCCATGAGCCTGATACTGGCCTGGGAGGCACTGAGGCTGCTTTGACCTCACAAGCACAGCCAGCAGGGGCCGATGGACACTAAGTTTTGAGGCACTGAGTCTGCTGTGACCTCACAAGCACAGCCAGCAGGGAACGCTGGACACCAAACTATGAGGCACTGAGGCTGCTGTGACCTCACAAGCACAGACAGCAGCCATGAGCCTGCCACTGGCCTAGGAGGCATTCAGGCTGCTGTGACCTCACAAGCACAGCCAGCAGCCATGAGCATGGCACTATCCACGGAGACACTGAAGCTGCTGTGACCTCAGAAACACAGCCAGCAGCCATGAGCCTGACACTGGCAGAGGAGGCACTGAGGCTGCTGTGACCTCACAAGCACAGCCAGCAAGGGGCGATGGACACTAAGTTTTGAGGCACTGAGTCTGCTGTGACCTCACAAGCAGAGCCAGCAGGGGACACCGGACACTTACCTAGGAGGCACTGAGTCTGCTGTGACCTCACAAGCAGAGCCAGCAGCCATGAGACTGCCACTGGCCTAGGAGACATTCAGGCTGCTGTGACCTCACAAGCACAGTCAGCAGCCATGAGCATGGCACTGGCAGAGGAGGCACTGAGGCTGCTGTGACCTCACAAGCACAGCCAGCAGGGGCCGATGGACGCTAAGTTTTGAGTCACTGAGTCTGCTGTGACCTCACAAGCACAGCCAGCAGGGAACGCTGGACACCAAACCATGGGGCACTGAGGCTGCTGTGACCTCACAAGCACAGCCAGCAGCCATGACCCTGACACTGGCCAAGGAGGCATTCAGGCTGCTGTGACCTCACAAGCACAGGCAGCAAGGGGCGATGGACACTAAATTTTGAGGAGCTGAGTCTGCTGTGACCTCACAAGCACAGCCAGCAGCCATGAGCCTGCCACTGGCCTCGGAGGCACTGAGGCTGCTGTGACCTCAGAACCACAGCCAGCAGCCATGAGCATGATACTGGCCTGTGAGGCACTGAGGCTGCTGTGACCTCACAAGCACAGGCAGCAGGGGGCGCTGGACACTAACCTATGAGGCACTGAGTCTGCTGTGACCTCACAAGCACAGCCAGCAGTGGACACTGGACACTAACCTAGGAGGCACTGAGGCTTCTGTGACCTCACAAGCACAGCCAGCAGCCATGAGCCTGCCACTGGCCTAGGAGGCATTCAGGCTGCTGTGACCTCACAAGCACAGCCAGCAGCCATGAGACTGCCACTGGCAGAGGAGGCACTGAGGCTGCTGTGACCTCACAAGCACAGTCAGCAGCCATGAGCATGGCACTGGCAGAGGAGGCACTGAGGCTGCTGTGACCTCACAAACACAGCCAGCAGCCATGAGCCTGACACTGGCCTGTGAGGCACTGAGGCTGCTGTGACCTCACAAGCAGAGCCAGCAGGCATGAGACTGCCACTGGCAGAGGAGGCACTGAGGCTGGTGTGACCTCACAAGCACAGCCAGCAGGGAACGCTGGACACCAAACTATGAGGCACTGAGGCTGCTGTGACCTCACAAGCACAGCCAGCAGCCATGAGCCTGCCCCTGGCCTCAGAGGCACTGAGGCTGCTGTGACCTCACAAGCACAGCCAGCAGCCGTGAGCATGGCACTATCCACGGAGACACTGAGGCTGCTGTGACCTCAGAAACACAGTCAGCAGCCGTGAGCCTGACACTGGCAGAGGAGGCACTGGCGCTGCTGTGACCTCACTAGCACAGCCAGCAGGGGGCGATGGACACTAACTTTTGAGGCACTGAGGCTGCTGTGACCTCAGAAGCACAGCCAGGAGCCAGGAGCCTGATACTGGCCTGAGAGGCACTGAGCTTGCTGTGACCTCACAAGCACAGCCAGCAGCCATGAGACTGGCCTTATCCACGGAGACACTGTGGCTGCTGTGACCTCACAATCACAGCCAGCAGCCATGAGACTGCCACTGGCAGAGGAGGCACTGAGGCTTCTGTGACCTCACAAGCACAGCCAGCAGCCATGAGCCTGCCACTGGCCTCAGAGGCACTGAGTCTGCTGTGACCTCACAAGCACAGCCAGCAGCCATGAGCCTGATACTGGCCTGGGAGGCACTGAGTCTGCTGTGACCTCACAAGCACAGCCAGCAGGGGACGCTGGACACTAAAATATGAGGCACTGAGGCTGCTGTGACCTCACAATCACAGCCAGCAGCCATGACCCTGACACTGGTCTAGGAGGCATTCAGGCTGCTATAACCTCACAAGCACAGCCAGCAGCCATGAGCATGATACTGGCCTGAGAGGCACTGAGGCTGCTGTGACCTCACAAGCACAGCCAGCAGGGGGCGGTGGACACTAACCTATGAGGCACTGAGTCTGCTGTGACCTCACTAGCAGAGCCAGCAGGGAACGCTGGACACCAAACTATGAGGCACTGAGGCTGCTGTGACCTCAGAAGCACAGCCAGCAGCCATGAGACTGCCACTGGCCTCAGAGGCACTGAGGCTGCTGTGACGTCACAAGCACAGCCAGCAGCCATGAGCCTGACACTGGCCTCGGAGGCACTGAGGCTGCTGTGACCTCACAAGCACAGCCAGCAGCCATGAGCATGATACTGGCCTGTGAGGCACTGAGGCTGCTGTGACCTCACAAGCACAGCCAGCAGCCATGAGCATGGCACTGGCAGAGGAGGCACTGAGGCTGCTGTGACCTCACAAGCACAGCCAGCAGGGGACGCTGGACACTAAACTATGAGGCACTGAGGCTGCTGTGACCTCACAATCACAGCCAGCAGCCATGAGCCTGCCACTGGCCTCGGGGGCACAGAGGCTGTTGTGACCTCACAAGCACAGCCAGCAGCCATGACCATGGCACTGGCAGAGGAGGCACTGAGGCTGCTGTGACCTCACAAGCACAGCCAGCAGCCATGAGCCTGATACTGGCCTGTGAGGCACTGAGGCTGCTGTGACCTCACAAGCACAGCCAGCAGACATGAGCCTGATACTGGCCTGGGAGGCACTGAGGCTGCTTTGACCTCACAAGCACAGCCAGCAGGGGCCGATGGACACTAAGTTTTGAGGAACTGAGTCTGCTGTGACCTCACAAGCACAGCCAGCAGGGGGCGCTGCACACTAACCTATGAGGCACTGAGTCTGCTGTGACCTCACTAGCAGAGCCAGCAGGGAACGCTGGACACTAATCTATGAGGCACTGAGGCTGCTGTGACCTCAGAAGCACAGCCAGCAGCCATGAGACTGCCACTGGCCTCAGAGGCACTGAGGCTGCTGTGACGTCACAAGCACAGCCAGCAGCCATGAGCCTGACACTGGCCTCGGAGGCACTGAGGCTGCTGTGACCTCACAAGCACAGCCAGCAGCCATGAGCATGATACTGGCCTGGGAGGCACTGAGGCTGCTGTGACCTCACAAGCACAGCCTGCAGCCATGAGCATGGCACTGGCAGAGGAGGCACTGAGGCTGCTGTGACCTCACAAGCAGAGCCAGCAGGGGACGCTGGACACTAAACTATGAGGCACTGAGGCTGCTGTGACCTCACAATCACAGCCAGCAGCCATGACCCTGACACTGGTCTAGGAGGCATTTAGGCTGCTGTGACCTAAGAAGCACAGCCAGCAGCCATGAGCATGATAATGGCCTGGGAGGCACTGAGGCTGCTGTGACCTCACAAGCACAGCCAGCAGGGGGCGGTGGACACTAACTTTTGAGGCACTGAGGCTGCTGTGACCTCACAAGCAGAGCCAGCAGGGGACGCTGGACACTAAACGATGAGGCACTGAGGCTGCTGTGACCTCACAAGCACAGCCAGCAGCCATGAGCCTGCCACTGGCCTCGGAGGCACAGAGGCTGCTGTGACCTCAGAAGCACAGCCAGCAGCCATGAGCATGGCACTGGCAGAGGAGGCACTGAGGCTGCTGTGACCTCACAAGCAGAGCCAGCAGGGGACGCTGGACACTAAACTATGAGGCACTGAGGCTGCTGTGACCTCACAATCACAGCCAGCAGCCATGACCCTGACACTGGTCTAGGAGGCATTTAGGCTGCTGTGACCTAAGAAGCACAGCCAGCAGCCATGAGCATGATACTGGCCTGTGAGGCACTGAGGCTGCTGTGACCTCAGAAGCACAGCCAGTAGGGGCGCTGGACACTAACCTATGAGGCACTGAGTCTGCTGTGACCTCACAATCAGAGCCAGCAGGGGACGCTGGACACTAAACGATGAGGCACTGAGGCTGCTGTGACCTCACAAGCACAGCCAGCAGCCATGAGCCTGCCACTGGCCTCGGAGGCACAGAGGCTGCTGTGACCTCAGAAGCACAGCCAGCAGCCATGACCATGGCACTGGCAGAGGAGGCACTGAGGCTGCTGTGACCTCACAAGCACAGCCAGCAGCCATGAGCCTGATACTGGCCTGTGAGGCACTGAGGCTGCTGTGACCTCACAAGCACAGCCAGCAGCCATGAGCCTGATACTGGCCTGGGAGGCACTGAGGCTGCTTTGACCTCACAAGCACAGCCAGCAGGGGCCGATGGACACTAAGTTTTGAGGCACTGAGTCTGCTGTGACCTCACAAGCAGAGCCAGCAGGGAACGCTGGACACCAAACTATGAGGCACTGAGGCTGCTGTGACCTCACAAGCACAGCCAGCAGCCATGAGCCTGCCACTGGCCTAGGAGGCATTCAGGCTGCTGTGACCTCACAAGCACAGCCAGCAGCCATGAGCATGGCACTATCCACGGAGACACTGAAGCTGCTGTGACCTCAGAAACACAGCCAGCAGCCATGAGCCTGACACTGGCAGAGGAGGCACTGAGGCTGCTGTGACCTCACAAGCACAGCCAGCAAGGGGCGATGGACACTAAATTTTGAGGCACTGAGTCTGCTGTGACCTCACAAGCAGAGCCAGCAGGGGACACCGGACACTTACCTAGGAGGCACTGAGTCTGCTGTGACCTCACAAGCAGAGCCAGCAGGGGACGCTGGACACTAAACGATGAGGCACTGAGTCTGCTGTGACCTCACAAGCACAGCCAGCAGCCATGAGCCTGCCACTGGCCTAGGAGGCATTCAGGCCTCTATGACCTCACAAGCACAGCCAGCAGCCTTGAGCCTGATACTGGCCTAGGAGGCACTGAGGCTGCTGTGACCACACAGGCACAGCCAGCAGCCATGAGCATGATACTGGCCTGTGAGGCACTGAGGCTGCTGTGACGTCACAAGCACAGGCAGCAGGGGGCGCTGGACACAAAACTATGAGGCACTGAGTCTGCTATGACCTCACAACCAGAGCCAGCAGTGGACACTGGACACTAACCTAGGAGGCACTGAGGCTTCTGTGACCTCACAAGCACAGCCAGCAGCCAGGAGCCTGACACTGGCCTGTGAGGCACTGAGGCTGCTGTGACCTCACAAGCACAGCCAGCAGCCATGACACTGCCACTGGCAGAGGAGGCACTGAGGCTGCTATGACCTCACAAGCACAGCCAGCAGCCAGGAGCATGGCACTGGCAGAGGAGGCACTGAGGCTGCTGTGACCTCACAAGCAGAGCCAGCAGGGGACGCTGGACACTAAACTATGAGGCACTGAGGCTGCTGTGACCTCACAATCACAGCCAGCAGCCATGACCCTGACACTGGTCTAGGAGGCATTCAGGCTGCTGTAACCTCACAAGCACAGCCAGCAGCCATGAGCATGATACTGGCCTGAGAGGCACTGAGGCTGCTGTGACCTCACAAGCACAGGCAGCAGGGGGCACTGGACACTAAACTATGAGGCACTGAGTCTGCTGTGACCTCACTAGCAGAGCCAGCAGGGAATGCTGGACACCAAACTATGAGACACTGAGGCTGCTGTGACCTCAGAAGCACAGCCAGCAGCCATGAGCCTGCCACTGGCAGAGGAGGCATTCAGGCTGCTGTGACCTCACAAGCACAGCCAGCAGCCATGAGACTGCCACTGGCCTCAGAGGCACTGAGTCTGCTGTGACCTCACAAGCACAGCCAGCAGCCGTGAGCATGGCACTATCCACGGAGACACTGAGGCTGCTGTGACCTCAGAAACACAGCCAGCAGCCATGAGCCTGACACTGGCAGAGGAGGCACTGGCGCTGCTGTGACCTCACTAGCACAGCCAGCAGGGGGCGATGGACACTAACTTTTGAGGCACTGAGGCTGCTGTGACCTCAGAAGCACAGCCAGGAGCCAGGAGCCTGATACTGGCCTGAGAGGCACTGAGCTTGCTGTGACCTCACAAGCACAGCCAGCAGCCATGAGACTGGCGTTATCCACGGAGACACTGAGGCTGCTGTGACCTCACAATCACAGCCAGCAGCCATGAGACTGCCACTGGCAGAGGAGGCACTGGGGCTGCTGTGACCTCACTAGCACAGCCAGCAGGGGGCGATGGACACTAATCTATGAGGCACTGAGGCTACTGTGACCTCAGAAGCACAGCCAGCAGCCATGAACCTGAGACTGGCTTGAGAGGCACTGAGCTTGCTGTGACCTCACAAGCACAGCCAGCAGCCATGAGACTGGCCTTATCCACGGAGACACTGAGGCTGCTGTGACCTCACAATCACAGCCAGCAGCCATGAGACTGCCACTGGCAGAGGAGGCACTGAGGCTTCTGTGACCTCACAATCACAGCCAGCAGCCATGAGCCTGCCACTGGCCTCAGAGGCACTGAGTCTGCTGTGACATCACAAGCACAGCCAGCAGCCATGAGCCTGATACGGGCCTGGGAGGCACTGAGGCTGCTGGGACCTCACAAGCACAGCCAGCAGCCAGGAGTATGGCACTGGCAGAGGAGGCACTGAGGCTGCTGTGACCTCACAAGCACAGCCAGCAGGGGACGCTGGACACTAAACTATGAGGCACTGAGGCTGCTGTGACCTCACAATCACAGCCAGCAGCCATGACCCTGACACTGGTCTAGGAGGCATTCAGGCTGCTGTAACCTCACAAGCACAGCCAGCAGCCATGAGCATGATACTGGCCTGAGAGGCACTGAGGCTATTGTGACCTCACAAGCACAGCCAGCAGGGGGCGCTGGACACTAACCTATGAGGCACTGGGGCTGCTGTGACCTCACTAGCAGAGCCAGCAGAGGACCCTGGACACTAAACTATGAGGCACTGAGTCTGCTGTGACCTCACAAGCACAGCCAGCAGCCAGGAGCCTGATATTGGCCTGGGAGGCACTGAGACTGCTGTGACCTCACAAGCACAGCCAGCAGCCATGAGCATGGCACTGGCAGAGGAGGCACTGAGGCTGCTGTGACGTCACAAGCACATCCACGAGCCATGAGCCTGATACTGGCCTGTGAGGCACTGAGGCTGCTGTGACCTCACAAGCACAGCCAGCAGGGGGCGCTGCACACTAATCTATGAGGCACTGAGGCTGCTGTGACCTCAGAAGCACAGCCAGCAGCCAGGAGCCTGATACTGGCCTGAGAGGCACTGAGGTTGCTGTGACCTCACAAGCACAGTCAGCAGCCATGAGACTGGCACTGGCAGAGGAGGCACTGAGGCTGCTGTGACCTCACAAACACAGCCAGCAGCCATGAGACTGCCACTGGCAGAGGAGGCACTGAGTCTGCTGTGACCTCACAAGCACAGCCAGCAGCCATGAGCTTGATACGGGCCTGGGAGGCACTGAGGCTGCTGTGACCTCACAAGCACAGCCAGCAGCCAGGAGCATGGCACTGGCAGAGGAGGCACTGAGGCTGCTGTGACCTCACAAGCACAGCCAGCAGGGGACGCTGGACACTAAACTATGAGGCACTGAGGCTGCTGTGACCTCACAATCACAGCCAGCAGCCATGACCCTGACACTGGTCCAGGAGGCATTCAGGCTGCTGTAACCTCACAAGCACAGCCAGCAGCCATGAGCATGATACTGGCCTGAGAGGCACTGAGGCTGCTGTGACGTCACAAGCACAGGCAGCAGGGGGCGCTGGACACTAACCTATGAGGCACTGAGTCTGCTGTGACCTCACTAGCAGAGCCAGCAGGGAACGCTGGACACCAAACTATGAGGCACTGAGTCTGCTGTGACCTCACTAGCAGAGCCAGCAGCCAGGAGTATGGCACTGGCAGAGGAGGCACTGAGGCTGCTGTGACCTCACTAGCACAGCCAGCAGGGGGCGCTGCACACTAACTTTTGAGGCCCTGAGTCTGCTGTGACCTCACAAGCAGAGCCAGCAGGGGACACTGGACACTAATCTATGAGGCACTGAGGCTGCTGTGACCTCAGAAACACAGCCAGCAACCATGAGCCTGATACTGGCCTCAGAGGCACTGAGCTTGCTGTGACCTCACAAGCACAGCCAGCAGCCATGAGACTGGCCTTATCCACGGAGACACTGAGGCTGCTGTGACCTCACAAGCACAGCCAGCAGCCATGAGACTGCCACTGGCAGAGGAGGCACTGAGGCTTCTGTGACCTCACAAGCACAGCCAGCAGCCATGAGCCTGATACTGGCCTGGGAGGCACTGAGGCTGCTATGACCTCACAAGCACAGCCAGCAGCCAGGAGCATGGCACTGGCAGAGGAGGCACTGAGGCTGCTGTGACCTCACAAGCAGAGCCAGCAGCCATGACCCTGACACTGGTCTAGGAGGCATTCAGGCTGCTGTAACCTCACAAGCACAGCCAGCAGCCATGAGCATGATACTGGCCTGAGAGGCACTGAGGCTGCTGTGACCTCACAAGCAGAGCCAGCTGGGGGCGCTGGACACTAACCTATGAGGCACTGAGTCTGCTGTGACCTCACTAGCAGAGCCAGCAGGGAACGCTGGACACCAAACTATGAGGCACTGAGGCTGCTGTGACCTCAGAAGCACAGCCAGCAGCCATGAGCCTGCCACTGGCAGAGGAGGCATTCAGGCTGCTGTGACCTCACAAGCACAGCCAGCAGCCATGAGACTGCCACTGGCCTGAGAGGCACTGAGGCTGCTGTGACCTCACAAGCACAGCCAGCAGCCATGAGCCTGATACTGGCAGAGGAGGCACTGGGGCTGCTGTGACCTCAGAAGCACAGCCAGGAGCCAGGAGCCTGATACTGGCCTGAGAGGCACTGAGGTTGCTGTGACCTCACAAGCACAGCCAGCAGCCATGAGACTGGCATTATCCACGGACACACTTAGGCTGCTGTGACCTCAGAAGCACAGCCAGCAGCCATGAGACTGCCACTGGCAGAGGAGGCACTGAGGCTTCTGTGACCTCACAAGCACAGCCAGCAGCCATGAGCCTGCCACTGGCCTAGGAGGCACTCAGGCTGCTGTGACCTCACAAGCACAGCCAGCAGCCATGAGCCTGATACTGGCCTGTGAGGCACTGAGGCTGCTGTGACCTCAAAAGCACAGCCAGCAGCCATGAGCCTGATACTGGCCTGTGAGGCACTGAGGCTGGTGTGACCTCACAAGCACAGCCAGCAGCCGTGAGCATGGCACTGGCAGAGGAGGCATTCAGGCTGCTATGATCTCACAAGCACAGCCAGCAGCCATGAGACTGCCACTGGCCTCAGAGGCACTGAGGCTGCTGTGACCTCACAAGCACAGCCAGCAGCCGTGAGCATGGCACTATCCACGGAGACACTGAGGCTGCTGTGACCTCAGAAACACAGCCAGCAGCCATGAGCCTGATACTGGCAGAGGAGGCACTGAGGCTGCTGTGACCTCAGAAGCACAGCCAGCAGGGGACACTGGACACTAATCTATGAGGCACTGAGGCTGCTGTGACCTCAGAAGCACAGCCAGCAGCCATGAGCCTGATACTGGCTTGAGAGGCACTGAGCTTGCTGTGACCTCACAAGCACAGCCAGCAGCCATGAGCATGATACTGGCCTGTGAGGCACTGAGGCTGCTGTGACCTCACAAGCACAGCCAGCAGCCATGAGCATGGCACTGGCAGAGGAGGCACTGAGGCTGCTGTGACCTCACAAGCAGAGCCAGCAGGGGACGCTGGACACTAAACTATGAGGCACTGAGGCTGCTGTGACCTCACAATCACAGCCAGCAGCCATGAGCCTGCCACTGGCCTCGGGGGCACAGAGGCTGTTGTGACCTCACAAGCACAGCCAGCAGCCATGACCATGGCACTGGCAGAGGAGGCACTGAGGCTGCTGTGACCTCACAAGCACAGCCAGCAGCCATGAGCCTGATACTGGCCTGTGAGGCACTGAGGCTGCTGTGACCTCACAAGCACAGCCAGCAGACATGAGCCTGATACTGGCCTGGGAGGCACTGAGGCTGCTTTGACCTCACAAGCACAGCCAGCAGGGGCCGATGGACACTAAGTTTTGAGGAACTGAGTCTGCTGTGACCTCACAAGCACAGCCAGCAGGGGGCGCTGCACACTAACCTATGAGGCACTGAGTCTGCTGTGACCTCACTAGCAGAGCAAGCAGGGAACGCTGGACACTAATCTATGAGGCACTGAGGCTGCTGTGACCTCAGAAGCACAGCCAGCAGCCATGAGACTGCCACTGGCCTCAGAGGCACTGAGGCTGCTGTGACGTCACAAGCACAGCCAGCAGCCATGAGCCTGACACTGGCCTCGGAGGCACTGAGGCTGCTGTGACCTCACAAGCACAGCCAGCAGCCATGAGCATGATACTGGCCTGGGAGGCACTGAGGCTGCTGTGACCTCACAAGCACAGCCTGCAGCCATGAGCATGGCACTGGCAGAGGAGGCACTGAGGCTGCTGTGACCTCACAAGCAGAGCCAGCAGGGGACGCTGGACACTAAACTATGAGGCACTGAGGCTGCTGTGACCTCACAATCACAGCCAGCAGCCATGACCCTGACACTGGTCTAGGAGGCATTTAGGCTGCTGTGACCTAAGAAGCACAGCCAGCAGCCATGAGCATGATACTGGCCTGTGAGGCACTGAGGCTGCTGTGACCTCACAAGCACAGCCAGCAGGGGGCGGTGGACACTAACTTTTGAGGCACTGAGGCTGCTGTGACCTCACAAGCAGAGGCAGCAGGGAACACTGGACACTAAACTATGAGGCACTGTGGCTGCTGTGACCTCACAAGCACAGACAGCAGCCATGAGACTGCCACTGGCCTAGGAGGCACTCAGGCTGCTGTGACCTCACAAGCACAGCCAGCAGCCATGAGCATGATACTGGCCTGTGAGGCACTGAGGCTGCTGTGACCTCAGAAGCACAGCCAGTAGGGGCGCTGGACACTAACCTATGAGGCACTGAGTCTGCTGTGACCTCACAATCAGAGCCAGCAGGGGACGCTGGACACTAAACGATGAGGCACTGAGGCTGCTGTGACCTCACAAGCACAGCCAGCAGCCATGAGCCTGCCACTGGCCTCGGAGGCACAGAGGCTGCTGTGACCTCAGAAGCACAGCCAGCAGCCATGACCATGGCACTGGCAGAGGAGGCACTGAGGCTGCTGTGACCTCACAAGCACAGCCAGCAGCCATGAGCCTGATACTGGCCTGTGAGGCACTGAGGCTGCTGTGACCTCACAAGCACAGCCAGCAGCCATGAGCCTGATACTGGCCTGGGAGGCACTGAGGCTGCTTTGACCTCACAAGCACAGCCAGCAGGGGCCGATGGACACTAAGTTTTGAGGCACTGAGTCTGCTGTGACCTCACAAGCAGAGCCAGCAGGGAACGCTGGACACCAAACTATGAGGCACTGAGGCTGCTGTGACCTCACAAGCACAGCCAGCAGCCATGAGCCTGCCACTGGCCTAGGAGGCATTCAGGCTGCTGTGACCTCACAAGCACAGCCAGCAGCCATGAGCATGGCACTATCCACGGAGACACTGAAGCTGCTGTGACCTCAGAAACACAGCCAGCAGCCATGAGCCTGACACTGGCAGAGGAGGCACTGAGGCTGCTGTGACCTCACAAGCACAGCCAGCAAGGGGCGATGGACACTAAATTTTGAGGCACTGAGTCTGCTGTGACCTCACAAGCAGAGCCAGCAGGGGACACCGGACACTTACCTAGGAGGCACTGAGTCTGCTGTGACCTCACAAGCAGAGCCAGCAGGGGACGCTGGACACTAAACGATGAGGCACTGAGTCTGCTGTGACCTCACAAGCACAGCCAGCAGCCATGAGCCTGCCACTGGCCTAGGAGGCATTCAGGCCTCTATGACCTCACAAGCACAGCCAGCAGCCTTGAGCCTGATACTGGCCTAGGAGGCACTGAGGCTGCTGTGACCACACAGGCACAGCCAGCAGCCATGAGCATGATACTGGCCTGTGAGGCACTGAGGCTGCTGTGACGTCACAAGCACAGGCAGCAGGGGGCGCTGGACACAAAACTATGAGGCACTGAGTCTGCTATGACCTCACAACCAGAGCCAGCAGTGGACACTGGACACTAACCTAGGAGGCACTGAGGCTTCTGTGACCTCACAAGCACAGCCAGCAGCCAGGAGCCTGACACTGGCCTGTGAGGCACTGAGGCTGCTGTGACCTCACAAGCACAGCCAGCAGCCATGACACTGCCACTGGCAGAGGAGGCACTGAGGCTGCTATGACCTCACAAGCACAGCCAGCAGCCAGGAGCATGGCACTGGCAGAGGAGGCACTGAGGCTGCTGTGACCTCACAAGCAGAGCCAGCAGGGGACGCTGGACACTAAACTATGAGGCACTGAGGCTGCTGTGA
The DNA here is from genome assembly GCF_036370855.1 of Dromaius novaehollandiae. Lineage (NCBI taxonomy): Eukaryota > Metazoa > Chordata > Aves > Casuariiformes > Dromaiidae > Dromaius > Dromaius novaehollandiae. Next base: position 193,214 of record NC_088124.1, on the reverse strand, counting down.
CCTCACAATCACAGCCAGCAGCCATGACCCTGACACTGGTCTAGGAGGCATTCAGGCTGCTGTAACCTCACAAGCACAGCCAGCAGCCATGAGCATGATACTGGCCTGAGAGGCACTGAGGCTGCTGTGACCTCACAAGCACAGGCAGCAGGGGGCACTGGACACTAAACTATGAGGCACTGAGTCTGCTGTGACCTCACTAGCAGAGCCAGCAGGGAATGCTGGACACCAAACTATGAGACACTGAGGCTGCTGTGACCTCAGAAGCACAGCCAGCAGCCATGAGCCTGCCACTGGCAGAGGAGGCATTCAGGCTGCTGTGACCTCACAAGCACAGCCAGCAGCCATGAGACTGCCACTGGCCTCAGAGGCACTGAGTCTGCTGTGACCTCACAAGCACAGCCAGCAGCCGTGAGCATGGCACTATCCACGGAGACACTGAGGCTGCTGTGACCTCAGAAACACAGCCAGCAGCCATGAGCCTGACACTGGCAGAGGAGGCACTGGGGCTGCTGTGACCTCACTAGCACAGCCAGCAGGGGGCGATGGACACTAACTTTTGAGGCACTGAGGCTGCTGTGACCTCAGAAGCACAGCCAGGAGCCAGGAGCCTGATACTGGCCTGAGAGGCACTGAGCTTGCTGTGACCTCACAAGCACAGCCAGCAGCCATGAGACTGGCGTTATCCACGGAGACACTGAGGCTGCTGTGACCTCACAATCACAGCCAGCAGCCATGAGACTGCCACTGGCAGAGGAGGCACTGGGGCTGCTGTGACCTCACTAGCACAGCCAGCAGGGGGCGATGGACACTAATCTATGAGGCACTGAGGCTACTGTGACCTCAGAAGCACAGCCAGCAGCCATGAACCTGAGACTGGCTTGAGAGGCACTGAGCTTGCTGTGACCTCACAAGCACAGCCAGCAGCCATGAGACTGGCCTTATCCACGGAGACACTGAGGCTGCTGTGACCTCACAATCACAGCCAGCAGCCATGAGACTGCCACTGGCAGAGGAGGCACTGAGGCTTCTGTGACCTCACAATCACAGCCAGCAGCCATGAGCCTGCCACTGGCCTCAGAGGCACTGAGTCTGCTGTGACATCACAAGCACAGCCAGCAGCCATGAGCCTGATACGGGCCTGGGAGGCACTGAGGCTGCTGGGACCTCACAAGCACAGCCAGCAGCCAGGAGTATGGCACTGGCAGAGGAGGCACTGAGGCTGCTGTGACCTCACAAGCACAGCCAGCAGGGGACGCTGGACACTAAACTATGAGGCACTGAGGCTGCTGTGACCTCACAATCACAGCCAGCAGCCATGACCCTGACACTGGTCTAGGAGGCATTCAGGCTGCTGCAACCTCACAAGCACAGCCAGCAGCCATGAGCATGATACTGGCCTGAGAGGCACTGAGGCTATTGTGACCTCACAAGCACAGCCAGCAGGGGGCGCTGGACACTAACCTATGAGGCACTGGGGCTGCTGTGACCTCACTAGCAGAGCCAGCAGAGGACCCTGGACACTAAACTATGAGGCACTGAGTCTGCTGTGACCTCACAAGCACAGCCAGCAGCCAGGAGCCTGATATTGGCCTGGGAGGCACTGAGACTGCTGTGACCTCACAAGCACAGCCAGCAGCCATGAGCATGGCACTGGCAGAGGAGGCACTGAGGCTGCTGTGACGTCACAAGCACATCCACGAGCCATGAGCCTGATACTGGCCTGTGAGGCACTGAGGCTGCTGTGACCTCACAAGCACAGCCAGCAGGGGGCGCTGCACACTAATCTATGAGGCACTGAGGCTGCTGTGACCTCAGAAGCACAGCCAGCAGCCAGGAGCCTGATACTGGCCTGAGAGGCACTGAGGTTGCTGTGACCTCACAAGCACAGTCAGCAGCCATGAGACTGGCACTGGCAGAGGAGGCACTGAGGCTGCTGTGACCTCACAAACACAGCCAGCAGCCATGAGACTGCCACTGGCAGAGGAGGCACTGAGTCTGCTGTGACCTCACAAGCACAGCCAGCAGCCATGAGCTTGATACGGGCCTGGGAGGCACTGAGGCTGCTGTGACCTCACAAGCACAGCCAGCAGCCAGGAGCATGGCACTGGCAGAGGAGGCACTGAGGCTGCTGTGACCTCACAAGCACAGCCAGCAGGGGACGCTGGACACTAAACTATGAGGCACTGAGGCTGCTGTGACCTCACAATCACAGCCAGCAGCCATGACCCTGACACTGGTCCAGGAGGCATTCAGGCTGCTGTAACCTCACAAGCACAGCCAGCAGCCATGAGCATGATACTGGCCTGAGAGGCACTGAGGCTGCTGTGACGTCACAAGCACAGGCAGCAGGGGGCGCTGGACACTAACCTATGAGGCACTGAGTCTGCTGTGACCTCACTAGCAGAGCCAGCAGGGAACGCTGGACACCAAACTATGAGGCACTGAGTCTGCTGTGACCTCACTAGCAGAGCCAGCAGCCAGGAGTATGGCACTGGCAGAGGAGGCACTGAGGCTGCTGTGACCTCACTAGCACAGCCAGCAGGGGGCGCTGCACACTAACTTTTGAGGCCCTGAGTCTGCTGTGACCTCACAAGCAGAGCCAGCAGGGGACACTGGACACTAATCTATGAGGCACTGAGGCTGCTGTGACCTCAGAAACACAGCCAGCAACCATGAGCCTGATACTGGCCTCAGAGGCACTGAGCTTGCTGTGACCTCACAAGCACAGCCAGCAGCCATGAGACTGGCCTTATCCACGGAGACACTGAGGCTGCTGTGACCTCACAAGCACAGCCAGCAGCCATGAGACTGCCACTGGCAGAGGAGGCACTGAGGCTTCTGTGACCTCACAAGCACAGCCAGCAGCCATGAGCCTGATACTGGCCTGGGAGGCACTGAGGCTGCTATGACCTCACAAGCACAGCCAGCAGCCAGGAGCATGGCACTGGCAGAGGAGGCACTGAGGCTGCTGTGACCTCACAAGCAGAGCCAGCAGCCATGACCCTGACACTGGTCTAGGAGGCATTCAGGCTGCTGTAACCTCACAAGCACAGCCAGCAGCCATGAGCATGATACTGGCCTGAGAGGCACTGAGGCTGCTGTGACCTCACAAGCAGAGCCAGCTGGGGGCGCTGGACACTAACCTATGAGGCACTGAGTCTGCTGTGACCTCACTAGCAGAGCCAGCAGGGAACGCTGGACACCAAACTATGAGGCACTGAGGCTGCTGTGACCTCAGAAGCACAGCCAGCAGCCATGAGCCTGCCACTGGCAGAGGAGGCATTCAGGCTGCTGTGACCTCACAAGCACAGCCAGCAGCCATGAGACTGCCACTGGCCTGAGAGGCACTGAGGCTGCTGTGACCTCACAAGCACAGCCAGCAGCCATGAGCCTGATACTGGCAGAGGAGGCACTGGGGCTGCTGTGACCTCAGAAGCACAGCCAGGAGCCAGGAGCCTGATACTGGCCTGAGAGGCACTGAGGTTGCTGTGACCTCACAAGCACAGCCAGCAGCCATGAGACTGGCATTATCCACGGACACACTTAGGCTGCTGTGACCTCAGAAGCACAGCCAGCAGCCATGAGACTGCCACTGGCAGAGGAGGCACTGAGGCTGCTGTGACCTCACAAGCACAGCCAGCAGCCATGAGCCTGCCACTGGCCTAGGAGGCACTCAGGCTGCTGTGACCTCACAAGCACAGCCAGCAGCCATGAGCCTGATACTGGCCTGTGAGGCACTGAGGCTGCTGTGACCTCAAAAGCACAGCCAGCAGCCATGAGCCTGATACTGGCCTGTGAGGCACTGAGGCTGGTGTGACCTCACAAGCACAGCCAGCAGCCGTGAGCATGGCACTGGCAGAGGAGGCATTCAGGCTGCTATGATCTCACAAGCACAGCCAGCAGCCATGAGACTGCCACTGGCCTCAGAGGCACTGAGGCTGCTGTGACCTCACAAGCACAGCCAGCAGCCGTGAGCATGGCACTATCCACGGACACACTGAGGCTGCTGTGACCTCAGAAACACAGCCAGCAGCCATGAGCCTGATACTGGCAGAGGAGGCACTGAGGCTGCTGTGACCTCAGAAGCACAGCCAGCAGGGGACACTGGACACTAATCTATGAGGCACTGAGGCTGCTGTGACCTCAGAAGCACAGCCAGCAGCCATGAGCCTGATACTGGCTTGAGAGGCACTGAGCTTGCTGTGACCTCACAAGCACAGCCAGCAGCCATGAGACTGGCCTTATCCACGGAGACACTGAGGCTGCTGTGACCTCACAATCACAGCCAGCAGCCCTGAGCCTGCCACTGGCAGAGGAGGCACTGAGGCTTCTGTGACCTCACAATCACAGCCAGCAGCCATGAGCCTGCCACTGGCCTCAGAGGCACTGAGTCTGCTGTGACATCACAAGCACAGCCAGCAGCCATGAGCCTGATACGGGCCTGGGAGGCACTGAGGCTGCTGTGACCTCACAAGCACAACCAGCAGCCAGGAGTATGGCACTGGCAGAGGAGGCACTGAGGCTGCTGTGACATCACAAGCACAGCCAGCAGGGGACGCTGGACACTTAACTATGAGGCACTGAGGCTGCTGTGACCTCACAATCACAGCCAGCAGCCATGACCCTGACACTGGTCTAGGAGGCATTCAGGCTGCTGTAACCTCACAAGCACAGCCAGCAGCCATGAGCCTGATACTGGCCTGAGAGGCACTGAGGCTGCTGTGACCTCACAAGCACAGCCAGCAGCCATGAGCATGGCACTGGTCTAGGAGGCATTCAGGCTGCTGTGACCTCACAAGCACAGCCAGCAGCCATGAGCATGATACTGGCCTGAGAGGCACTGAGGCTGCTGTGACCTCACAAGCACAGCCAGCAGGGGGCACTGGACACTAACCTATGAGGCACTGGGGCTGCTGTGACCTCACAAGCACAGCCAGCAGGGGACGCTGGACACTAAACTATGAGGCACTGAGTCTGCTGTGACCTCACAAGCACAGCCAGCAGCCAGGAGCCTGATATTGGCCTGGGAGGCACTGAGACTGCTGTGACCTCACAAGCACAGCCAGCAGCCATGAGCATGGCACTGGCAGAGGAGGCACTGAGGCTGCTGTGACGTCACAAGCACATCCACGAGCCATGAGCCTGATACTGGCCTGTGAGGCACTGAGGCTGCTGTGACCTCACAAGCACAGCCAGCAGGGGGCGCTGCACACTAATCTATGAGGCACTGAGGGTGCTGTGACCTCAGAAGCACAGCCAGGAGCCAGGAGCCTGATACTGGCCTGAGAGGCACTGAGCTTGCTGTGACCTCACAAGCACAGTCAGCAGCCATGAGACTGGCACTGGCAGAGGAGGCACTGAGGCTGCTGTGACCTCAGAAGCACAGCCAGCAGGGGACACTGGACACTAATCTATGAGGCACTGAGGCTGCTGTGACCTCAGAAGCACAGCCAGCAGCCATGAGCCTGATACTGGCTTGAGAGGCACTGAGCTTGCTGTGACCTCACAAGCACAGCCAGCAGCCATGAGACTGGCCTTATCCACGGAGACACTGAGGCTGCTGTGACCTCACAATCACAGCCAGCAGCCCTGAGCCTGCCACTGGCAGAGGAGGCACTGAGGCTTCTGTGACCTCACAATCACAGCCAGCAGCCATGAGCCTGCCACTGGCCTCAGAGGCACTGAGTCTGCTGTGACATCACAAGCACAGCCAGCAGCCATGAGCCTGATACGGGCCTGGGAGGCACTGAGGCTGCTGTGACCTCACAAGCACAACCAGCAGCCAGGAGTATGGCACTGGCAGAGGAGGCACTGAGGCTGCTGTGACATCACAAGCACAGCCAGCAGGGGACGCTGGACACTTAACTATGAGGCACTGAGGCTGCTGTGACCTCACAATCACAGCCAGCAGCCATGACCCTGACACTGGTCTAGGAGGCATTCAGGCTGCTGTAACCTCACAAGCACAGCCAGCAGCCATGAGCCTGATACTGGCCTGAGAGGCACTGAGGCTGCTGTGACCTCACAAGCACAGCCAGCAGCCATGAGCATGGCACTGGTCTAGGAGGCATTCAGGCTGCTGTGACCTCACAAGCACAGCCAGCAGCCATGAGCATGATACTGGCCTGAGAGGCACTGAGGCTGCTGTGACCTCACAAGCACAGCCAGCAGGGGGCACTGGACACTAACCTATGAGGCACTGGGGCTGCTGTGACCTCACAAGCACAGCCAGCAGGGGACGCTGGACACTAAACTATGAGGCACTGAGTCTGCTGTGACCTCACAAGCACAGCCAGCAGCCAGGAGCCTGATATTGGCCTGGGAGGCACTGAGACTGCTGTGACCTCACAAGCACAGCCAGCAGCCATGAGCATGGCACTGGCAGAGGAGGCACTGAGGCTGCTGTGACGTCACAAGCACATCCACGAGCCATGAGCCTGATACTGGCCTGTGAGGCACTGAGGCTGCTGTGACCTCACAAGCACAGCCAGCAGGGGGCGCTGCACACTAATCTATGAGGCACTGAGGGTGCTGTGACCTCAGAAGCACAGCCAGGAGCCAGGAGCCTGATACTGGCCTGAGAGGCACTGAGCTTGCTGTGACCTCACAAGCACAGTCAGCAGCCATGAGACTGGCACTGGCAGAGGAGGCACTGAGGCTGCTGTGACCTCACAAACACAGCCAGCAGCCATGAGACTGCCACTGGCAGAGGAGGCACTGAGGCTTCTGTGACCTCACAAGCACAGCCAGCAGCCATGAGCCTGCCACTGGCCTAGGAGGCATTCAGGCTGCTGTGACCTCACAAGCACAGTCAGCAGCCATGAGCCTGATACTGGCCTGTGAGGCACTGAGGCTGCTGTGACCTCAAAAGCAGAGCCAGCAGGGGACACTGGACACCAATCTATGAGGAACTGAGGCTACTGTGACCTCAGAAGCACAGCCAGCAGCCATGAACCTGAGACTGGCTTGAGAGGCACTGAGCTTGCTGTGACCTCACAAGCACAGCCAGCAGCCATGAGACTGGCCTTATCCACGGAGACACTGAGGCTGCTGTGACCTCACAATCACAGCCAGCAGCCATGAGACTGCCACTGGCAGAGGAGGCACTGAGGCTTCTGTGACCTCACAATCACAGCCAGCAGCCATGAGCCTGCCACTGGCCTGGGAGGCACTGAGTCTGCTGTGACCTCACAAGCACAGCCAGCAGCCAGGAGCATGGCACTGGCAGAGGAGGCACTGAGGCTGCTGTGACCTCACAAGCACAGCCAGCAGGGGACGCTGGACACTAAACTATGAGGCACTGAGGCTGCTGTGACCTCACAATCACAGCCAGCAGCCATGACCCTGACACTGGTCCAGGAGGCATTCAGGCTGCTGTAACCTCACAAGCACAGCCAGCAGCCATGAGCATGATACTGGCCTGAGAGGCACTGAGGCTGCTGTGACGTCACAAGCACAGGCAGCAGGGGGCGCTGGACACTAACCTATGAGGCACTGAGTCTGCTGTGACCTCACTAGCAGAGCCAGCAGGGAACGCTGGACACCAAACTATGAGGCACTGAGTCTGCTGTGACCTCACAAGCACAGCCAGCAGCCAGGAGTATGGCACTGGCAGAGGAGGCACTGAGGCTGCTGTGACCTCACTAGCACAGCCAGCAGGGGGCGCTGCACACTAACTTTTGAGGCACTGAGTCTGCTGTGACCTCACAAGCACAGCCAGCAGGGGAAACTGGACACTAATCTATGAGGCACTGAGGCTGCTGTGACCTCACAAGCACAGCCAGCAGCCATGAGCCTGCCACTGGCCTAGGAGGCAGTCAGGCATCTGTGACCTCAGAAGCACAGCCAGCAGCCAGGAGCCTGATACTGGCCTGGGAGGCACTGAGGCTGCTGTGACCTCACAAGCACAGCCAGCAGCCAGGAGCATGGCACTGGCAGAGGAGGCACTGAGGCTGCTGTGACCTCACTAGCAGAGCCAGCAGGGGACCCTGGACACTAAACTATGAGGCACTGAGTCTGCTGTGACCTCACAAGCACAGCCAGCAGCCAGGAGCCTGATATTGGCATGGGAGGCACTGAGACTGCTGTGACCTCACAAGCACAGCCAGCAGCCATGAGCATGGCACTGGCAGAGGAGGCACTGAGGCTGCTGTGACGTCACAAGCACATCCACGAGCCATGAGCCTGATACTGGCCTGAGAGGCACTGAGGCTGCTGTGACCTCACAAGCACAGCCAGCAGCCATGACACTGGCCTTATCCATGGAGACACTGAGGCTGCTGTGACCTCACAAGCACAGCCAGCAGCCATGAGCCTGAGACTGGCAGAGGAGGCACTGAGGCTGGTGTGAGCTCACAAGCACAGCCAGCAGGGGGCGCTGCACACTAACCTATGAGGCACTGAGTCTGCTGTGAGCTCACAAGCACAGCCCGCAGCCATGAGACTGCCACTGGCAGAGGAGGCACTGAGGCTTCTGTGACCTCACAAGCACAGCCAGCAGCCATGAGCCTGCCACTGGCAGAGGAGGCACAGAGGCTGCTGTGACCTCACTAGCACAGCCAGCAGGGGGCGCTGCACACTAACTTTTGAGGCACTGAGTCTGCTCTGACCTCACTAGCAGAGCCAGCAGGGGACACTGGACACTAATCTATGAGGCTCTGAGGCTGCTGTGACCTCACAAGCACAGCCAGCAGCCAGGAGCCTGATACTGGCCTGTGAGGCACTGAGGCTGCTGTGACCTCACAAGCACAGCCAGCAGCCATGAGACTGCCACTGGCAGAGGAGGCACTGAGGCTTCTGTGACCTCACAATCACAGCCAGCAGCCATGAGCCTGCCACTGGCCTCAGAGGCACTGAGTCTGCTGTGACATCACAAGCACAGCCAGCAGCCATGAGCCTGATACGGGCCTGGGAGGCACTGAGGCTGCTGTGACCTCACAAGCACAGCCAGCAGCCAGGAGTATGGCACTGGCAGAGGAGGCACTGAGGCTGGTGTGACCTCACAAGCACAGCCAGCAGGGGCCGCTGGACACTAAACTATGAGGCACTGAGGCTGCTTTGACCTCACAATCACAGCCAGCAGCCATGACCCTGACACTGGTCTAGGAGGCATTCAGGCTGCTGTAACCTCACAAGCACAGCCCGCAGCCATGAGCATGATACTGGCCTGAGAGGCACTGAGGCTGCTGTGACCTCACAAGCAGAGCCAGCAGGGGACGCTGGACACTAAACTATGAGGCACTGAGTCTGCTGTGACCTCACAAGCACAGCCAGCAGCCAGGAGCCTGATATTGGCCTGGGAGGCACTGAGGCTGCTGTGACCTCAGAAGCACAGCCAGCAGCCAGGAGCATGAAACTGGCAGAGGAGGCACTGAGGCTGCTGTGACCTCAGAAGCACAGCCAGGAGCCAGGAGCCTGATACTGGCCTGAGAGGCACTGAGGTTGCTGTGACCTCACAAGCACAGCCAGCAGCCATGAGACTGGCATTATCCACGGACACACTTAGGCTGCTGTGACCTCAGAAGCACAGCCAGCAGCCATGAGACTGCCACTGGCAGAGGAGGCACTGAGGCTTCTGTGACCTCACAAGCACAGCCAGCAGCCATGAGCCTGCCACTGGCCTAGGAGGCACTCAGGCTGCTGTGACCTCACAAGCACAGCCAGCAGCCATGAGCCTGATACTGGCCTGTGAGGCACTGAGGCTGCTGTGACCTCAAAAGCACAGCCAGCAGCCATGAGCCTGATACTGGCCTGTGAGGCACTGAGGCTGGTGTGACCTCACAAGCACAGCCAGCAGCCGTGAGCATGGCACTGGCAGAGGAGGCATTCAGGCTGCTATGATCTCACAAGCACAGCCAGCAGCCATGAGACTGCCACTGGCCTCAGAGGCACTGAGGCTGCTGTGACCTCACAAGCACAGCCAGCAGCCGTGAGCATGGCACTATCCACGGAGACACTGAGGCTGCTGTGACCTCAGAAACACAGCCAGCAGCCATGAGCCTGATACTGGCAGAGGAGGCACTGAGGCTGCTGTGACCTCAGAAGCACAGCCAGCAGGGGACACTGGACACTAATCTATGAGGCACTGAGGCTGCTGTGACCTCAGAAGCACAGCCAGCAGCCATGAGCCTGATACTGGCTTGAGAGGCACTGAGCTTGCTGTGACCTCACAAGCACAGCCAGCAGCCATGAGACTGGCCTTATCCACGGAGACACTGAGGCTGCTGTGACCTCACAATCACAGCCAGCAGCCATGAGACTGCCACTGGCAGAGGAGGCACTGAGGCTTCTGTGACCTCACAATCACAGCCAGCAGCCATGAGCCTGACACTGGCAGAGGAGGCACTGGGGCTGCTGTGACCTCACTAGCACAGCCAGCAGGGGGCGATGGACACTAACTTTTGAGGCACTGAGTCTGCTCTGACCTCACAAGCAGAGCCAGCAGGGGACACTGGACACTAATCTATGAGGCACTGAGTCTGCTGTGACCTCACAAGCACAGCCAGCAGCCAGGAGCCTGATATTGGCCTGGGAGGCACTGAGACTGCTGTGACCTCACAAGCACAGCCAGCAGCCATGAGCATGGCACTGGCAGAGGAGGCACTGAGGCTGCTGTGACGTCACAAGCACATCCACGAGCCATGAGCCTGATACTGGCCTGTGAGGCACTGAGGCTGCTGTGACCTCACAAGCACAGCCAGCAGGGGGCGCTGCACACTAATCTATGAGGCACTGAGGGTGCTGTGACCTCAGAAGCACAGCCAGGAGCCAGGAGCCTGATACTGGCCTGAGAGGCACTGAGGTTGCTGTGACCTCACAAGCACAGTCAGCAGCCATGAGACTGGCACTGGCAGAGGAGGCACTGAGGCTGCTGTGACCTCACAAACACAGCCAGCAGCCATGAGACTGCCACTGGCAGAGGAGGCACTGAGGCTTCTGTGACCTCACAAGCACAGCCAGCAGCCATGAGCCTGCCACTGGCCTAGGAGGCATTCAGGCTGCTGTGACCTCACAAGCACAGTCAGCAGCCATGAGCCTGATACTGGCCTGTGAGGCACTGAGGCTGCTGTGACCTCAAAAGCAGAGCCAGCAGGGGACACTGGACACCAATCTATGAGGAACTGAGGCTACTGTGACCTCAGAAGCACAGCCAGCAGCCATGAACCTGAGACTGGCTTGAGAGGCACTGAGCTTGCTGTGACCTCACAAGCACAGCCAGCAGCCATGAGACTGGCCTTATCCACGGAGACACTGAGGCTGCTGTGACCTCACAATCACAGCCAGCAGCCATGAGACTGCCACTGGCAGAGGAGGCACTGAGGCTTCTGTGACCTCACAATCACAGCCAGCAGCCATGAGCCTGCCACTGGCCTGGGAGGCACTGAGTCTGCTGTGACATCACAAGCACAGCCAGCAGCCATGAGCCTGATACGGGCCTGGGAGGCACTGAGGCTGCTGTGACCTCACAAGCACAGCCAGCAGCCAGGAGCATGGCACTGGCAGAGGAGGCACTGAGGCTGCTGTGACCTCACAAGCACAGCCAGCAGGGGACGCTGGACACTAAACTATGAGGCACTGAGGCTGCTGTGACCTCACAAGCACAGCCAGCAGCCATGACCCTGACACTGGTCCAGGAGGCATTCAGGCTGCTGTAACCTCACAAGCACAGCCAGCAGCCATGAGCATGATACTGGCCTGAGAGGCACTGAGGCTGCTGTGACGTCACAAGCACAGGCAGCAGGGGGCGCTGGACACTAACCTATGAGGCACTGAGTCTGCTGTGACCTCACTAGCAGAGCCAGCAGGGAACGCTGGACACCAAACTATGAGGCACTGAGTCTGCTGTGACCTCACAAGCACAGCCAGCAGCCAGGAGTATGGCACTGGCAGAGGAGGCACTGAGGCTGCTGTGACCTCACTAGCACAGCCAGCAGGGGGCGCTGCACACTAACTTTTGAGGCACTGAGTCTGCTGTGACCTCACAAGCACAGCCAGCAGGGGAAACTGGACACTAATCTATGAGGCACTGAGGCTGCTGTGACCTCACAAGCACAGCCAGCAGCCATGAGCCTGCCACTGGCCTAGGAGGCAGTCAGGCATCTGTGACCTCAGAAGCACAGCCAGCAGCCAGGAGCCTGATACTGGCCTGGGAGGCACTGAGGCTGCTGTGACCTCACAAGCACAGCCAGCAGCCAGGAGCATGGCACTGGCAGAGGAGGCACTGAGGCTGCTGTGACCTCACTAGCAGAGCCAGCAGGGGACCCTGGACACTAAACTATGAGGCACTGAGTCTGCTGTGACCTCACAAGCACAGCCAGCAGCCAGGAGCCTGATATTGGCATGGGAGGCACTGAGACTGCTGTGACCTCACAAGCACAGCCAGCAGCCATGAGCATGGCACTGGCAGAGGAGGCACTGAGGCTGCTGTGACGTCACAAGCACATCCACGAGCCATGAGCCTGATACTGGCCTGAGAGGCACTGAGGCTGCTGTGACCTCACAAGCACAGCCAGCAGCCATGACACTGGCCTTATCCATGGAGACACTGAGGCTGCTGTGACCTCACAAGCACAGCCAGCAGCCATGAGCCTGAGACTGGCAGAGGAGGCACTGAGGCTGGTGTGAGCTCACAAGCACAGCCAGCAGGGGGCGCTGCACACTAACCTATGAGGCACTGAGTCTGCTGTGACCTCACAAGCACAGCCAGCAGCCATGAGACTGCCACTGGCAGAGGAGGCACTGAGGCTTCTGTGACCTCACAAGCACAGCCAGCAGCCATGAGCCTGCCACTGGCAGAGGAGGCACTGAGGCTGCTGTGACCTCACTAGCACAGCCAGCAGGGGGCGCTGCACACTAACTTTTGAGGCACTGAGTCTGCTCTGACCTCACTAGCAGAGCCAGCAGGGGACACTGGACACTAATCTATGAGGCTCTGAGGCTGCTGTGACCTCACAAGCACAGCCAGCAGCCAGGAGCCTGATACTGGCCTGTGAGGCACTGAGGCTGCTGTGACCTCACAAGCACAGCCAGCAGCCATGAGACTGCCACTGGCAGAGGAGGCACTGAGGCTTCTGTGACCTCACAATCACAGCCAGCAGCCATGAGCCTGCCACTGGCCTCAGAGGCACTGAGTCTGCTGTGACATCACAAGCACAGCCAGCAGCCATGAGCCTGATACGGGCCTGGGAGGCACTGAGGCTGCTGTGACCTCACAAGCACAGCCAGCAGCCAGGAGTATGGCACTGGCAGAGGAGGCACTGAGGCTGCTGTGACCTCACAAGCACAGCCAGCAGGGGCCGCTGGACACTAAACTATGAGGCACTGAGGCTGCTTTGACCTCACAATCACAGCCAGCAGCCATGACCCTGACACTGGTCTAGGAGGCATTCAGGCTGCTGTAACCTCACAAGCACAGCCCGCAGCCATGAGCATGATACTGGCCTGAGAGGCACTGAGGCTGCTGTGACCTCACAAGCAGAGCCAGCAGGGGACGCTGGACACTAAACTATGAGGCACTGAGTCTGCTGTGACCTCACAAGCACAGCCAGCAGCCAGGAGCCTGATATTGGCCTGGGAGGCACTGAGGCTGCTGTGACCTCAGAAGCACAGCCAGCAGCCAGGAGCATGAAACTGGCAGAGGAGGCACTGAGGCTGCTGTGACCTCAGAAGCACAGCCAGGAGCCAGGAGCCTGATACTGGCCTGAGAGGCACTGAGGTTGCTGTGACCTCACAAGCACAGCCAGCAGCCATGAGACTGGCATTATCCACGGACACACTTAGGCTGCTGTGACCTCAGAAGCACAGCCAGCAGCCATGAGACTGCCACTGGCAGAGGAGGCACTGAGGCTTCTGTGACCTCACAAGCACAGCCAGCAGCCATGAGCCTGCCACTGGCCTAGGAGGCACTCAGGCTGCTGTGACCTCACAAGCACAGCCAGCAGCCATGAGCCTGATACTGGCCTGTGAGGCACTGAGGCTGCTGTGACCTCAAAAGCACAGCCAGCAGCCATGAGCCTGATACTGGCCTGTGAGGCACTGAGGCTGGTGTGACCTCACAAGCACAGCCAGCAGCCGTGAGCATGGCACTGGCAGAGGAGGCATTCAGGCTGCTATGATCTCACAAGCACAGCCAGCAGCCATGAGACTGCCACTGGCCTCAGAGGCACTGAGGCTGCTGTGACCTCACAAGCACAGCCAGCAGCCGTGAGCATGGCACTATCCACGGAGACACTGAGGCTGCTGTGACCTCAGAAACACAGCCAGCAGCCATGAGCCTGATACTGGCAGAGGAGGCACTGAGGCTGCTGTGACCTCAGAAGCACAGCCAGCAGGGGACACTGGACACTAATCTATGAGGCACTGAGGCTGCTGTGACCTCAGAAGCACAGCCAGCAGCCATGAGCCTGATACTGGCTTGAGAGGCACTGAGCTTGCTGTGACCTCACAAGCACAGCCAGCAGCCATGAGACTGGCCTTATCCACGGAGACACTGAGGCTGCTGTGACCTCACAATCACAGCCAGCAGCCATGAGACTGCCACTGGCAGAGGAGGCACTGAGGCTTCTGTGACCTCACAATCACAGCCAGCAGCCATGAGCCTGACACTGGCAGAGGAGGCACTGGGGCTGCTGTGACCTCACTAGCACAGCCAGCAGGGGGCGATGGACACTAACTTTTGAGGCACTGAGTCTGCTCTGACCTCACAAGCAGAGCCAGCAGGGGACACTGGACACTAATCTATGAGGCACTGAGGCTGCTGTGACCTCAGAAGCACAGCCAGCAGCCATGAGCCTGATACTGGCTTGAGAGGCACTGAGCTTGCTGTGACCTCACAAGCACAGCCAGCAGCCATGAGACTGGCCTTATCCATGGAGACACTGAGGCTGCTGTGACCTCACAATCACAGCCAGCAGCCATGACCCTGACACTGGCAGAGGAGGCACTGAGGCTTCTGTGACCTCATAATCACAGCCAGCAGCCATGAGCCTGCCACTGGCAGAGGAGGCACTGAGTCTGCTGTGACATCACAAGCACAGCCAGCAGCCATGAGCCTGATACGGGCCTGGGAGGCACTGAGGCTGCTGTGACCTCACAAGCACAGCCAGCAGCCAGGAGCATGGCACTGGCAGAGGAGGCACTGAGGCTGCTGTGACCTCACAAGCACAGCCAGCAGGGGACGCTGGACACTAAACTATGAGGCACTGAGGCTGCTGTTACCTCACAACACAGCCAGCAGGGGGCACTGGAGATAACCTATCAGGCACTGAGTCTGCTGTGACCTCACAAGAACAGCCAGTAGGGGGGGATGGACACTAACCCAGGAGGCACTGAGGCTGCTGTGACCTCACAAGCACAGCCAGCAGCCATGAGCCTGCCACTGGCAGAGGAGGCACTGAGGCTTCTGTGACCTCACAAGCACAGCCAGCAGCCATGAGACTGCCACTGGCCTCAGAGGCACTGAGGCTGCTGTGACTTCAGAAGCACAGCCAGCAGCCATGAGCCTGCCACGGGCCTAGGAGGCATTCAGGGTGCTGTGATGTCAGAATCATAGCCAGTAGCCAGGAGCCTGATATTGGCCTGGGAGGCACTGAGTCTGCTGTGACCTCACAAGCAGGGCCAGCAGGGGACGCTGGACACTAAACTATGAGGCTCTGAGGCTGCTGTGACCTCACAAGCACGGCCAGCAGCCAGGAACCTGATACTGGCCTGTGAGGCACTGATGCTGCTGTGACCTCACAAGCACAGCCAGCAGCCATGAGACTGCCACTGGCAGAGGAGGCACTGAGGCTTCTGTGACCTCATAATCACAGCCAGCAGCCATGAGCCTGCCACTGGCCTCAGAGGCACTGAGTCTGCTGTGACATCACAAGCACAGCCAGCAGCCATGAGCCTGATACGGGCCTGGGAGGGACTGAGGCTGCTGTGACCTCACAAGCACAGCCAGCAGCCATGAGACTGGCCTTATCCACGGAGACACTGAGGCTGCTGTGACCTCACAATCACAGCCAGCAGCCATGAGACTGCCACTGGCAGAGGAGGCACTGAGGCTTCTGTGACCTCACAAGCACAGCCAGCAGCCACGAGCCTGATACTGGCCTGGGAGGCACTGAGGCTGCTATGACCTCACAAGCACAGCCAGCAGCCAGGAGCATGGCACTGGCAGAGGAGGCACTGAGGCTGCTGTGACCTCACATGCAGAGCCAGCAGGGGACGCTGGACACTAAACTATGAGGCACTGAGGCTGCTGTGACCTCACAATCACAGCCAGCAGCCATGACCCTGACACTGGTCTAGGAGGCATTCAGGCTGCTGTAACCTCACAAGCACAGCCAGCAGCCATGAGCATGATACTGGCCTGAGAGGCACTGAGGCTGCTGTGACCTCACAAGCACAGGCAGCAGGGGGCGCTGGACACTAACCTATGAGGCACTGAGTCTGCTGTGACCTCACTAGCAGAGCCAGCAGGGAACGCTGGACACCAAACTATGAGACACTGAGGCTGCTGTGACCTCAGAAGCACAGCCAGCAGCCATGAGCCTGCCACTGGCAGAGGAGGCATTCAGGCTGCTGTGACCTCACAAGCACAGTCAGCAGCCATGAGACTGCCACTGGCAGAGGAGGCACTGAGGCTGCTGTGACCTCACAAGCACAGCCAGCAGCCGTGAGCATGGCACTATCCACGGAGACACTGAGGCTGCTGTGACCTCAGAAACACAGCCAGCAGCCATGAGCCTGACACTGGCAGAGGAGGCACTGGGGCTGCTGTGACCTCACAAGCACAGCCAGCAGGGGGCGATGGACACTAACTTTTGAGGCACTGAGGCTGCTGTGACCTCAGAAGCACAGCCAGGAGCCAGGAGCCTGATACTGGCCTGAGAGGCACTGAGCTTGCTGTGACCTCACAAGCACAGCCAGCAGCCATGAGACTGGCGTTATCCACGGAGACACTGAGGCTGCTGTGACCTCACAAGAACAGCCAGCAGCCATGAGACTGCCACTGGCAGAGGAGGCACTGGGGCTGCTGTGACCTCACTAGCACAGCCAGCAGGGGGCGATGGACACTAACTTTTGAGGCACTGAGTCTGCTGTGACTTCACAAGCAGAGCCAGCAGGGGACACTGGACACTAATCTATGAGGCACTGAGGCTACTGTGACCTCAGAAGCACAGCCAGCAGCCATGAACCTGAGACTGGCTTGATAGGCACTGAGCTTGCTGTGACCTCACAAGCACAGCCAGCAGCCATGAGACTGGCCTTATCCACGGAGACACTGAGGCTGCTGTGACCTCACAATCACAGCCAGCAGCCATGAGCCTGCCACTGGCCTCAGAGGCACTGAGTCTGCTGTGACATCACAAGCACAGCCAGCAGCCATGAGCCTGATACGGGCCTGGGAGGCACTGAGGCTGCTGTGACCTCACAAGCACAGCCAGCAGCCAGGAGTATGGCACTGGCAGAGGAGGCACTGAGGCTGCTGTGACATCACAAGCACAGCCAGCAGGGGACGCTGGACACTAAACTATGAGGCACTGAGGCTGGTGTGACCTCACAATCACAGCCAGCAGCCATGACCCTGACACTGGTCTAGGAGGCATTCAGGCTGCTGTAACCTCACAAGCACAGCCAGCAGCCATGAGCCTGATACTGGCCTGAGAGGCACTGAGGCTGCTGTGACCTCACAAGCACAGCCAGCAGCCATGAGCATGGCACTGGTCTAGGAGGCATTCAGGCTGCTGTGACCTCACAAGCACAGCCAGCAGCCATGAGCATGATACTGGCCTGAGAGGCACTGAGGCTGCTGTGACCTCACAAGCACAGCCAGCAG
This sequence comes from Dromaius novaehollandiae, assembly GCF_036370855.1. Lineage (NCBI taxonomy): Eukaryota > Metazoa > Chordata > Aves > Casuariiformes > Dromaiidae > Dromaius > Dromaius novaehollandiae. The sequence continues at coordinate 175,387 of NC_088124.1, read as the reverse complement.
GGGGCGCTGGACACTAACCTATGAGGCACTGGGGCTGCTGTGATCTCACTAGCAGAGCCAGCAGGGGACGCTGGACACTAAACTATGAGGCACTGAGTCTGCTGTGACCTCACAAGCACAGCCAGCAGCCATGAGCATGGCACTGGCAGAGGAGGCACTGAGGCTGCTGTGACGTCACAAGCACATCCACGAGCCATGAGCCTGATACTGGCCTGTGAGGCACTGAGGCTGCTGTGACCTCACAAGCACAGCCAGCAGGGGGCGCTGGACACTAATCTATGAGGCACTGAGGCTGCTGTGACCTCACAAGCACAGCCAGCAGCCAGGAGCCTGATACTGGCCTGAGAGGCACTGAGGTTGCGGTGACCTCACAAGCACAGCCAGCAGCCATGAGACTGCCACTGGCAGAGGAGGCACTGAGGCTGCTGTGACCTCACAAACACAGCCAGCAGCCATGAGACTGCCACTGGCAGAGGAGGCATTCAGGCTGCTGTGACCTCACAAGCACAGTCAGCAGCCATGAGCCTGATACTGGCCTGTGAGGCACTGAGGCTGCTGTGACCTCAAAAGCAGAGCCAGCAGGGGACACTGGACACCAATCTATGAGGAACTGAGGCTACTGTGACCTCAGAAGCACAGCCAGCAGCCATGAACCTGAGACTGGCTTGAGAGGCACTGAGCTTGCTGTGACCTCACAAGCACAGCCAGCAGCCATGAGACTGCCACTGGCAGAGGAGGCACTGAGGCTTCTGTGACCTCACAATCACAGCCAGCAGCCATGAGCCTGCCACTGGCCTGGGAGGCACTGAGTCTGCTGTGACATCACAAGCACAGCCAGCAGCCATGAGCCTGATACGGGCCTGGGAGGCACTGAGGCTGCTGTGACCTCACAAGCACAGCCAGCAGCCAGGAGCATGGCACTGGCAGAGGAGGCACTGAGGCTGCTGTGACCTCACAAGCACAGCCAGCAGGGGACGCTGGACACTAAACTATGAGGCACTGAGGCTGCTGTGACCTCACAATCACAGCCAGCAGCCATGACCCTGACACTGGTCCAGGAGGCATTCAGGCTGCTGTAACCTCACAAGCACAGCCAGCAGCCATGAGCATGATACTGGCCTGAGAGGCACTGAGGCTGCTGTGACGTCACAAGCACAGGCAGCAGGGGGCGCTGGACACTAACCTATGAGGCACTGAGTCTGCTGTGACCTCACTAGCAGAGCCAGCAGCCAGGAGTATGGCACTGGCAGAGGAGGCACTGAGGCTGCTGTGACCTCACTAGCACAGCCAGCAGGGGGCGCTGCACACTAACTTTTGAGGCACTGAGTCTGCTGTGACCTCACAAGCACAGCCAGCAGGGGAAACTGGACACTAATCTATGAGGCACTGAGGCTGCTGTGACCTCACAAGCACAGCCAGCAGCCATGAGCCTGCCACTGGCCTAGGAGGCAGTCAGGCATCTGTGACCTCAGAAGCACAGCCAGCAGCCAGGAGCCTGATACTGGCCTGGGAGGCACTGAGGCTGCTGTGACCTCACAAGCACAGCCAGCAGCCAGGAGCATGGCACTGGCAGAGGAGGCACTGAGGCTGCTGTGACCTCACTAGCAGAGCCAGCAGGGGACCCTGGACACTAAACTATGAGGCACTGAGTCTGCTGTGACCTCACAAGCACAGCCAGCAGCCAGGAGCCTGATATTGGCATGGGAGGCACTGAGACTGCTGTGACCTCACAAGCACAGCCAGCAGCCATGAGCATGGCACTGGCAGAGGAGGCACTGAGGCTGCTGTGACGTCACAAGCACATCCACGAGCCATGAGCCTGATACTGGCCTGAGAGGCACTGAGGCTGCTGTGACCTCACAAGCACAGCCAGCAGCCATGACACTGGCCTTATCCATGGAGACACTGAGGCTGCTGTGACCTCACAAGCACAGCCAGCAGCCATGAGCCTGAGACTGGCAGAGGAGGCACTGAGGCTGGTGTGAGCTCACAAGCACAGCCAGCAGGGGGCGCTGCACACTAACCTATGAGGCACTGAGTCTGCTGTGAGCTCACAAGCACAGCCCGCAGCCATGAGACTGCCACTGGCAGAGGAGGCACTGAGGCTTCTGTGACCTCACAAGCACAGCCAGCAGCCATGAGCCTGCCACTGGCAGAGGAGGCACTGAGGCTGCTGTGACCTCACTAGCACAGCCAGCAGGGGGCGCTGCACACTAACTTTTGAGGCACTGAGTCTGCTCTGACCTCACTAGCAGAGCCAGCAGGGGACACTGGACACTAATCTATGAGGCTCTGAGGCTGCTGTGACCTCACAAGCACAGCCAGCAGCCAGGAGCCTGATACTGGCCTGTGAGGCACTGAGGCTGCTGTGACCTCACAAGCACAGCCAGCAGCCATGAGACTGCCACTGGCAGAGGAGGCACTGAGGCTTCTGTGACCTCACAATCACAGCCAGCAGCCATGAGCCTGCCACTGGCCTCAGAGGCACTGAGTCTGCTGTGACATCACAAGCACAGCCAGCAGCCATGAGCCTGATACGGGCCTGGGAGGCACTGAGGCTGCTGTGACCTCACAAGCACAGCCAGCAGCCAGGAGTATGGCACTGGCAGAGGAGGCACTGAGGCTGCTGTGACCTCACAAGCACAGCCAGCAGGGGCCGCTGGACACTAAACTATGAGGCACTGAGGCTGCTTTGACCTCACAATCACAGCCAGCAGCCATGACCCTGACACTGGTCTAGGAGGCATTCAGGCTGCTGTAACCTCACAAGCACAGCCCGCAGCCATGAGCATGATACTGGCCTGAGAGGCACTGAGGCTGCTGTGACCTCACAAGCAGAGCCAGCAGGGGACGCTGGACACTAAACTATGAGGCACTGAGTCTGCTGTGACCTCACAAGCACAGCCAGCAGCCAGGAGCCTGATATTGGCCTGGGAGGCACTGAGGCTGCTGTGACCTCAGAAGCACAGCCAGCAGCCAGGAGCATGAAACTGGCAGAGGAGGCACTGAGGCTGCTGTGACCTCAGAAGCACAGCCAGGAGCCAGGAGCCTGATACTGGCCTGAGAGGCACTGAGGTTGCTGTGACCTCACAAGCACAGCCAGCAGCCATGAGACTGGCATTATCCACGGACACACTTAGGCTGCTGTGACCTCAGAAGCACAGCCAGCAGCCATGAGACTGCCACTGGCAGAGGAGGCACTGAGGCTTCTGTGACCTCACAAGCACAGCCAGCAGCCATGAGCCTGCCACTGGCCTAGGAGGCACTCAGGCTGCTGTGACCTCACAAGCACAGCCAGCAGCCATGAGCCTGATACTGGCCTGTGAGGCACTGAGGCTGCTGTGACCTCAAAAGCACAGCCAGCAGCCATGAGCCTGATACTGGCCTGTGAGGCACTGAGGCTGGTGTGACCTCACAAGCACAGCCAGCAGCCGTGAGCATGGCACTGGCAGAGGAGGCATTCAGGCTGCTATGATCTCACAAGCACAGCCAGCAGCCATGAGACTGCCACTGGCCTCAGAGGCACTGAGGCTGCTGTGACCTCACAAGCACAGCCAGCAGCCGTGAGCATGGCACTATCCACGGAGACACTGAGGCTGCTGTGACCTCAGAAACACAGCCAGCAGCCATGAGCCTGATACTGGCAGAGGAGGCACTGAGGCTGCTGTGACCTCAGAAGCACAGCCAGCAGGGGACACTGGACACTAATCTATGAGGCACTGAGGCTGCTGTGACCTCAGAAGCACAGCCAGCAGCCATGAGCCTGATACTGGCTTGAGAGGCACTGAGTCTGCTGTGACCTCACAAGCACAGCCAGCAGCCATGAGACTGGCCTTATCCACGGAGACACTGAGGCTGCTGTGACCTCACAATCACAGCCAGCAGCCATGAGACTGCCACTGGCAGAGGAGGCACTGAGGCTTCTGTGACCTCACAATCACAGCCAGCAGCCATGAGCCTGACACTGGCAGAGGAGGCATTGGGGCTGCTGTGACCTCACTAGCACAGCCAGCAGGGGGCGATGGACACTAACTTTTGAGGCACTGAGTCTGCTCTGACCTCACAAGCAGAGCCAGCAGGGGACACTGGACACTAATCTATGAGGCACTGAGTCTGCTGTGACCTCACAAGCACAGCCAGCAGCCAGGAGCCTGATATTGGCCTGGGAGGCACTGAGCTTGCTGTGACCTCACAAGCACAGCCAGCAGCCATGAGCATGGCACTGGCAGAGGAGGCACTGAGGCTGCTGTGACGTCACAAGCACATCCACGAGCCATGAGCCTGATACTGGCCTGTGAGGCACTGAGGCTGCTGTGACCTCACAAGCACAGCCAGCAGGGGGCGCTGCACACTAATCTATGAGGCACTGAGGCTGCTGTGACCTCAGAAGCACAGCCAGGAGCCAGGAGCCTGATACTGGCCTGAGAGGCACTGAGGTTGCTGTGACCTCACAAGCACAGTCAGCAGCCATGAGACTGGCACTGGCAGAGGAGGCACTGAGGCTGCTGTGACCTCACAAACACAGCCAGCAGCCATGAGACTGCCACTGGCAGAGGAGGCACTGAGGCTTCTGTGACCTCACAAGCACAGCCAGCAGCCATGAGCCTGCCACTGGCCTAGGAGGCATTCAGGCTGCTGTGACCTCACAAGCACAGTCAGCAGCCATGAGCCTGATACTGGCCTGTGAGGCACTGAGGCTGCTGTGACCTCAAAAGCAGAGCCAGCAGGGGACACTGGACACCAATCTATGAGGAACTGAGGCTACTGTGACCTCAGAAGCACAGCCAGCAGCCATGAACCTGAGACTGGCTTGAGAGGCACTGAGCTTGCTGTGACCTCACAAGCACAGCCAGCAGCCATGAGACTGGCCTTATCCACGGAGACACTGAGGCTGCTGTGACCTCACAATCACAGCCAGCAGCCATGAGACTGCCACTGGCAGAGGAGGCACTGAGGCTTCTGTGACCTCACAATCACAGCCAGCAGCCATGAGCCTGCCACTGGCCTGGGAGGCACTGAGTCTGCTGTGACATCACAAGCACAGCCAGCAGCCATGAGCCTGATACGGGCCTGGGAGGCACTGAGGCTGCTGTGACCTCACAAGCACAGCCAGCAGCCAGGAGCATGGCACTGGCAGAGGAGGCACTGAGGCTGCTGTGACCTCACAAGCACAGCCAGCAGGGGACGCTGGACACTAAACTATGAGGCACTGAGGCTGCTGTGACCTCACAATCACAGCCAGCAGCCATGACCCTGACACTGGTCCAGGAGGCATTCAGGCTGCTGTAACCTCACAAGCACAGCCAGCAGCCATGAGCATGATACTGGCCTGAGAGGCACTGAGGCTGCTGTGACGTCACAAGCACAGGCAGCAGGGGGCGCTGGACACTAACCTATGAGGCACTGAGTCTGCTGTGACCTCACTAGCAGAGCCAGCAGGGAACGCTGGACACCAAACTATGAGGCACTGAGTCTGCTGTGACCTCACAAGCACAGCCAGCAGCCAGGAGTATGGCACTGGCAGAGGAGGCACTGAGGCTGCTGTGACCTCACTAGCACAGCCAGCAGGGGGCGCTGCACACTAACTTTTGAGGCACTGAGTCTGCTGTGACCTCACAAGCACAGCCAGCAGGGGAAACTGGACACTAATCTATGAGGCACTGAGGCTGCTGTGACCTCACAAGCACAGCCAGCAGCCATGAGCCTGCCACTGGCCTAGGAGGCAGTCAGGCATCTGTGACCTCAGAAGCACAGCCAGCAGCCAGGAGCCTGATACTGGCCTGGGAGGCACTGAGGCTGCTGTGACCTCACAAGCACAGCCAGCAGCCAGGAGCATGGCACTGGCAGAGGAGGCACTGAGGCTGCTGTGACCTCACTAGCAGAGCCAGCAGGGGACCCTGGACACTAAACTATGAGGCACTGAGTCTGCTGTGACCTCACAAGCACAGCCAGCAGCCAGGAGCCTGATATTGGCATGGGAGGCACTGAGACTGCTGTGACCTCACAAGCACAGCCAGCACCCATGAGCATGGCACTGGCAGAGGAGGCACTGAGGCTGCTGTGACGTCACAAGCACATCCACGAGCCATGAGCCTGATACTGGCCTGAGAGGCACTGAGGCTGCTGTGACCTCACAAGCACAGCCAGCAGCCATGACACTGGCCTTATCCATGGAGACACTGAGGCTGCTGTGACCTCCCAAGCACAGCCAGCAGCCATGAGCCTGAGACTGGCAGAGGAGGCACTGAGGCTGGTGTGAGCTCACAAGCACAGCCAGCAGGGGGCGCTGCACACTAACCTATGAGGCACTGAGTCTGCTGTGAGCTCACAAGCACAGCCCGCAGCCATGAGACTGCCACTGGCAGAGGAGGCACTGAGGCTTCTGTGACCTCACAAGCACAGCCAGCAGCCATGAGCCTGCCACTGGCAGAGGAGGCACTGAGGCTGCTGTGACCTCACTAGCACAGCCAGCAGGGGGCGCTGCACACTAACTTTTGAGGCACTGAGTCTGCTCTGACCTCACTAGCAGAGCCAGCAGGGGACACTGGACACTAATCTATGAGGCTCTGAGGCTGCTGTGACCTCACAAGCACAGCCAGCAGCCAGGAGCCTGATACTGGCCTGTGAGGCACTGAGGCTGCTGTGACCTCACAAGCACAGCCAGCAGCCATGAGACTGCCACTGGCAGAGGAGGCACTGAGGCTTCTGTGACCTCACAATCACAGCCAGCAGCCATGAGCCTGCCACTGGCCTCAGAGGCACTGAGTCTGCTGTGACATCACAAGCACAGCCAGCAGCCATGAGCCTGATACGGGCCTGGGAGGCACTGAGGCTGCTGTGACCTCACAAGCACAGCCAGCAGCCAGGAGTATGGCACTGGCAGAGGAGGCACTGAGGCTGCTGTGACCTCACAAGCACAGCCAGCAGGGGCCGCTGGACACTAAACTATGAGGCACTGAGGCTGCTTTGACCTCACAATCACAGCCAGCAGCCATGACCCTGACACTGGTCTAGGAGGCATTCAGGCTGCTGTAACCTCACAAGCACAGCCCGCAGCCATGAGCATGATACTGGCCTGAGAGGCACTGAGGCTGCTGTGACCTCACAAGCAGAGCCAGCAGGGGACGCTGGACACTAAACTATGAGGCACTGAGTCTGCTGTGACCTCACAAGCACAGCCAGCAGCCAGGAGCCTGATATTGGCCTGGGAGGCACTGAGGCTGCTGTGACCTCAGAAGCACAGCCAGCAGCCAGGAGCATGAAACTGGCAGAGGAGGCACTGAGGCTGCTGTGACCTCAGAAGCACAGCCAGGAGCCAGGAGCCTGATACTGGCCTGAGAGGCACTGAGGTTGCTGTGACCTCACAAGCACAGCCAGCAGCCATGAGACTGGCATTATCCACGGACACACTTAGGCTGCTGTGACCTCAGAAGCACAGCCAGCAGCCATGAGACTGCCACTGGCAGAGGAGGCACTGAGGCTTCTGTGACCTCACAAGCACAGCCAGCAGCCATGAGCCTGCCACTGGCCTAGGAGGCACTCAGGCTGCTGTGACCTCACAAGCACAGCCAGCAGCCATGAGCCTGATACTGGCCTGTGAGGCACTGAGGCTGCTGTGACCTCAAAAGCACAGCCAGCAGCCATGAGCCTGATACTGGCCTGTGAGGCACTGAGGCTGGTGTGACCTCACAAGCACAGCCAGCAGCCGTGAGCATGGCACTGGCAGAGGAGGCATTCAGGCTGCTATGATCTCACAAGCACAGCCAGCAGCCATGAGACTGCCACTGGCCTCAGAGGCACTGAGGCTGCTGTGACCTCACAAGCACAGCCAGCAGCCGTGAGCATGGCACTATCCACGGAGACACTGAGGCTGCTGTGACCTCAGAAACACAGCCAGCAGCCATGAGCCTGATACTGGCAGAGGAGGCACTGAGGCTGCTGTGACCTCAGAAGCACAGCCAGCAGGGGACACTGGACACTAATCTATGAGGCACTGAGGCTGCTGTGACCTCAGAAGCACAGCCAGCAGCCATGAGCCTGATACTGGCTTGAGAGGCACTGAGCTTGCTGTGACCTCACAAGCACAGCCAGCAGCCATGAGACTGGCCTTATCCACGGAGACACTGAGGCTGCTGTGACCTCACAATCACAGCCAGCAGCCATGAGACTGCCACTGGCAGAGGAGGCACTGAGGCTTCTGTGACCTCACAATCACAGCCAGCAGCCATGAGCCTGACACTGGCAGAGGAGGCACTGGGGCTGCTGTGACCTCACTAGCACAGCCAGCAGGGGGCGATGGACACTAACTTTTGAGGCACTGAGTCTGCTCTGACCTCACAAGCAGAGCCAGCAGGGGACACTGGACACTAATCTATGAGGCACTGAGTCTGCTGTGACCTCACAAGCACAGCCAGCAGCCAGGAGCCTGATATTGGCCTGGGAGGCACTGAGACTGCTGTGACCTCACAAGCACAGCCAGCAGCCATGAGCATGGCACTGGCAGAGGAGGCACTGAGGCTGCTGTGACGTCACAAGCACATCCACGAGCCATGAGCCTGATACTGGCCTGTGAGGCACTGAGTCTGCTGTGACCTCACAAGCACAGCCAGCAGGGGGCGCTGCACACTAATCTATGAGGCACTGAGGGTGCTGTGACCTCAGAAGCACAGCCAGGAGCCAGGAGCCTGATACTGGCCTGAGAGGCACTGAGGTTGCTGTGACCTCACAAGCACAGTCAGCAGCCATGAGACTGGCACTGGCAGAGGAGGCACTGAGGCTGCTGTGACCTCACAAACACAGCCAGCAGCCATGAGACTGCCACTGGCAGAGGAGGCACTGAGGCTTCTGTGACCTCACAAGCACAGCCAGCAGCCATGAGCCTGCCACTGGCCTAGGAGGCATTCAGGCTGCTGTGACCTCACAAGCACAGTCAGCAGCCATGAGCCTGATACTGGCCTGTGAGGCACTGAGGCTGCTGTGACCTCAAAAGCAGAGCCAGCAGGGGACACTGGACACCAATCTATGAGGAACTGAGGCTACTGTGACCTCAGAAGCACAGCCAGCAGCCATGAACCTGAGACTGGCTTGAGAGGCACTGAGCTTGCTGTGACCTCACAAGCACAGCCAGCAGCCATGAGACTGGCCTTATCCACGGAGACACTGAGGCTGCTGTGACCTCACAATCACAGCCAGCAGCCATGAGACTGCCACTGGCAGAGGAGGCACTGAGGCTTCTGTGACCTCACAATCACAGCCAGCAGCCATGAGCCTGCCACTGGCCTGGGAGGCACTGAGTCTGCTGTGACATCACAAGCACAGCCAGCAGCCATGAGCCTGATACGGGCCTGGGAGGCACTGAGGCTGCTGTGACCTCACAAGCACAGCCAGCAGCCAGGAGCATGGCACTGGCAGAGGAGGCACTGAGGCTGCTGTGACCTCACAAGCACAGCCAGCAGGGGACGCTGGACACTAAACTATGAGGCACTGAGGCTGCTGTGACCTCACAATCACAGCCAGCAGCCATGACCCTGACACTGGTCCAGGAGGCATTCAGGCTGCTGTAACCTCACAAGCACAGCCAGCAGCCATGAGCATGATACTGGCCTGAGAGGCACTGAGGCTGCTGTGACGTCACAAGCACAGGCAGCAGGGGGCGCTGGACACTAACCTATGAGGCACTGAGTCTGCTGTGACCTCACTAGCAGAGCCAGCAGGGAACGCTGGACACCAAACTATGAGGCACTGAGTCTGCTGTGACCTCACAAGCACAGCCAGCAGCCAGGAGTATGGCACTGGCAGAGGAGGCACTGAGGCTGCTGTGACCTCACAAGCACAGCCAGCAGGGGGCGCTGCACACTAACTTTTGAGGCACTGAGTCTGCTGTGACCTCACAAGCACAGCCAGCAGGGGAAACTGGACACTAATCTATGAGGCACTGAGGCTGCTGTGACCTCACAAGCACAGCCAGCAGCCATGAGCCTGCCACTGGCCTAGGAGGCAGTCAGGCATCTGTGACCTCAGAAGCACAGCCAGCAGCCAGGAGCCTGATACTGGCCTGGGAGGCACTGAGGCTGCTGTGACCTCACAAGCACAGCCAGCAGCCAGGAGCATGGCACTGGCAGAGGAGGCACTGAGGCTGCTGTGACCTCACTAGCAGAGCCAGCAGGGGACCCTGGACACTAAACTATGAGGCACTGAGTCTGCTGTGACCTCACAAGCACAGCCAGCAGCCAGGAGCCTGATATTGGCATGGGAGGCACTGAGACTGCTGTGACCTCACAAGCACAGCCAGCAGCCATGAGCATGGCACTGGCAGAGGAGGCACTGAGGCTGCTGTGACGTCACAAGCACATCCACGAGCCATGAGCCTGATACTGGCCTGAGAGGCACTGAGGCTGCTGTGACCTCACAAGCACAGCCAGCAGCCATGACACTGGCCTTATCCATGGAGACACTGAGGCTGCTGTGACCTCACAAGCACAGCCAGCAGCCATGAGCCTGAGACTGGCAGAGGAGGCACTGAGGCTGGTGTGAGCTCACAAGCACAGCCAGCAGGGGGCGCTGCACACTAACCTATGAGGCACTGAGTCTGCTGTGAGCTCACAAGCACAGCCCGCAGCCATGAGACTGCCACTGGCAGAGGAGGCACTGAGGCTTCTGTGACCTCACAAGCACAGCCAGCAGCCATGAGCCTGCCACTGGCAGAGGAGGCACTGAGGCTGCTGTGACCTCACTACCACAGCCAGCAGGGGGCGCTGCACACTAACTTTTGAGGCACTGAGTCTGCTCTGACCTCACTAGCAGAGCCAGCAGGGGACACTGGACACTAATCTATGAGGCTCTGAGGCTGCTGTGACCTCACAAGCACAGCCAGCAGCCAGGAGCCTGATACTGGCCTGTGAGGCACTGAGGCTGCTGTGACCTCACAAGCACAGCCAGCAGCCATGAGACTGCCACTGGCAGAGGAGGCACTGAGGCTTCTGTGACCTCACAATCACAGCCAGCAGCCATGAGCCTGCCACTGGCCTCAGAGGCACTGAGTCTGCTGTGACATCACAAGCACAGCCAGCAGCCATGAGCCTGATACGGGCCTGGGAGGCACTGAGGCTGCTGTGACCTCACAAGCACAGCCAGCAGCCAGGAGTATGGCACTGGCAGAGGAGGCACTGAGGCTGCTGTGACCTCACAAGCACAGCCAGCAGGGGCCGCTGGACACTAAACTATGAGGCACTGAGGCTGCTTTGACCTCACAATCACAGCCAGCAGCCATGACCCTGACACTGGTCTAGGAGGCATTCAGGCTGCTGTAACCTCACAAGCACAGCCCGCAGCCATGAGCATGATACTGGCCTGAGAGGCACTGAGGCTGCTGTGACCTCACAAGCAGAGCCAGCAGGGGACGCTGGACACTAAACTATGAGGCACTGAGTCTGCTGTGACCTCACAAGCACAGCCAGCAGCCAGGAGCCTGATATTGGCCTGGGAGGCACTGAGGCTGCTGTGACCTCAGAAGCACAGCCAGCAGCCAGGAGCATGAAACTGGCAGAGGAGGCACTGAGGCTGCTGTGACCTCAGAAGCACAGCCAGGAGCCAGGAGCCTGATACTGGCCTGAGAGGCACTGAGGTTGCTGTGACCTCACAAGCACAGCCAGCAGCCATGAGACTGGCATTATCCACGGACACACTTAGGCTGCTGTGACCTCAGAAGCACAGCCAGCAGCCATGAGACTGCCACTGGCAGAGGAGGCACTGAGGCTTCTGTGACCTCACAAGCACAGCCAGCAGCCATGAGCCTGCCACTGGCCTAGGAGGCACTCAGGCTGCTGTGACCTCACAAGCACAGCCAGCAGCCATGAGCCTGATACTGGCCTGTGAGGCACTGAGGCTGCTGTGACCTCACAAGCACAGCCAGCAGCCATGAGCCTGATACTGGCCTGTGAGGCACTGAGGCTGGTGTGACCTCACAAGCACAGCCAGCAGCCGTGAGCATGGCACTGGCAGAGGAGGCATTCAGGCTGCTATGATCTCACAAGCACAGCCAGCAGCCATGAGACTGCCACTGGCCTCAGAGGCACTGAGGCTGCTGTGACCTCACAAGCACAGCCAGCAGCCGTGAGCATGGCACTATCCACGGAGACACTGAGGCTGCTGTGACCTCAGAAACACAGCCAGCAGCCATGAGCCTGATACTGGCAGAGGAGGCACTGAGGCTGCTGTGACCTCAGAAGCACAGCCAGCAGGGGACACTGGACACTAATCTATGAGGCACTGAGGCTGCTGTGACCTCAGAAGCACAGCCAGCAGCCATGAGCCTGATACTGGCTTGAGAGGCACTGAGCTTGCTGTGACCTCACAAGCACAGCCAGCAGCCATGAGACTGGCCTTATCCACGGAGACACTGAGGCTGCTGTGACCTCACAATCACAGTCAGCAGCCATGAGACTGCCACTGGCAGAGGAGGCACTGAGGCTTCTGTGACCTCACAATCACAGCCAGCAGCCATGAGCCTGACACTGGCAGAGGAGGCACTGGGGCTGCTGTGACCTCACTAGCACAGCCAGCAGGGGGCGATGGACACTAACTTTTGAGGCACTGAGTCTGCTCTGACCTCACAAGCAGAGCCAGCAGGGGACACTGGACACTAATCTATGAGGCACTGAGGCTGCTGTGACCTCAGAAGCACAGCCAGCAGCCATGAGCCTGATACTGGCTTGAGAGGCACTGAGCTTGCTGTGACCTCACAAGCACAGCCAGCAGCCATGAGACTGGCCTTATCCATGGAGACACTGAGGCTGCTGTGACCTCACAATCACAGCCAGCAGCCATGACCCTGACACTGGCAGAGGAGGCACTGAGGCTTCTGTGACCTCACAATCACAGCCAGCAGCCATGAGCCTGCCACTGGCAGAGGAGGCACTGAGTCTGCTGTGACATCACAAGCACAGCCAGCAGCCATGAGCCTGATACGGGCCTGGGAGGCACTGAGGCTGCTGTGACCTCACAAGCACAGCCAGCAGCCAGGAGCATGGCACTGGCAGAGGAGGCACTGAGGCTGCTGTGACCTCACAAGCACAGCCAGCAGGGGACGCTGGACACTAAACTATGAGGCACTGAGGCTGCTGTTACCTCACAACACAGCCAGCAGGGGGCACTGGAGATAACCTATCAGGCACTGAGTCTGCTGTGACTTCAGAAGCACAGCCAGCAGCCATGAGCCTGCCACGGGCCTAGGAGGCATTCAGGGTGCTGTGATGTCAGAATCATAGCCAGTAGCCAGGAGCCTGATATTGGCCTGGGAGGCACTGAGTCTGCTGTGACCTCACAAGCAGGGCCAGCAGGGGACGCTGGACACTAAACTATGAGGCTCTGAGGCTGCTGTGACCTCACAAGCACAGCCAGGAGCCAGGAACCTGATACTGGCCTGTGAGGCACTGATGCTGCTGTGACCTCACAAGCACAGTCAGCAGCCATGAGACTGCCACTGGCAGAGGAGGCACTGAGGCTTCTGTGACCTCATAATCACAGCCAGCAGCCATGAGCCTGCCACTGGCCTCAGAGGCACTGAGTCTGCTGTGACATCACAAGCACAGCCAGCAGCCATGAGCCTGATACGGGCCTGGGAGGGACTGAGGCTGCTGTGACCTCACAAGCACAGCCAGCAGCCATGAGACTGGCCTTATCCACGGAGACACTGAGGCTGCTGTGACCTCACAATCACAGCCAGCAGCCATGAGACTGCCACTGGCAGAGGAGGCACTGAGGCTTCTGTGACCTCACAAGCACAGCCAGCAGCCACGAGCCTGATACTGGCCTGGGAGGCACTGAGGCTGCTATGACCTCACAAGCACAGCCAGCAGCCAGGAGCATGGCACTGGCAGAGGAGGCACTGAGGCTGCTGTGACCTCACATGCAGAGCCAGCAGGGGACGCTGGACACTAAACTATGAGGCACTGAGGCTGCTGTGACCTCACAATCACAGCCAGCAGCCATGACCCTGACACTGGTCTAGGAGGCATTCAGGCTGCTGTAACCTCACAAGCACAGCCAGCAGCCATGAGCATGATACTGGCCTGAGAGGCACTGAGGCTGCTGTGACCTCACAAGCACAGGCAGCAGGGGGCGCTGGACACTAACCTATGAGGCACTGAGTCTGCTGTGACCTCACTAGCAGAGCCAGCAGGGAACGCTGGACACCAAACTATGAGACACTGAGGCTGCTGTGACCTCAGAAGCACAGCCAGCAGCCATGAGCCTGCCACTGGCAGAGGAGGCATTCAGGCTGCTGTGACCTCACAAGCACAGCCAGCAGCCATGAGACTGCCACTGGCAGAGGAGGCACTGAGTCTGCTGTGACCTCACAAGCACAGCCAGCAGTCGTGAGCATGGCACTATCCACGGAGACACTGAGGCTGCTGTGACCTCAGAAACACAGCCAGCAGCCATGAGCCTGACACTGGCAGAGGAGGCACTGGGGCTGCTGTGACCTCACAAGCACAGCCAGCAGGGGGCGATGGACACTAACTTTTGAGGCACTGAGGCTGCTGTGACCTCAGAAGCACAGCCAGGAGCCAGGAGCCTGATACTGGCCTGAGAGGCACTGAGCTTGCTGTGACCTCACAAGCACAGCCAGCAGCCATGAGACTGGCGTTATCCACGGAGACACTGAGGCTGCTGTGACCTCACAATCACAGCCAGCAGCCATGAGACTGCCACTGGCAGAGGAGGCACTGGGGCTGCTGTGACCTCACTAGCACAGCCAGCAGGGGACGATGGACACTAACTTTTGAGGCACTGAGTCTGCTGTGACTTCACAAGCAGAGCCAGCAGGGGACACTGGACACTAATCTATGAGGCACTGAGGCTACTGTGACCTCAGAAGCACAGCCAGCAGCCATGAACCTGAGACTGGCTTGAGAGGCACTGAGCTTGCTGTGACCTCACAAGCACAGCCAGCAGCCATGAGACTGGCCTTATCCACGGAGACACTGAGGCTGCTGTGACCTCACAATCACAGCCAGCAGCCATGAGCCTGCCACTGGCCTCAGAGGCACTGAGTCTGCTGTGACATCACAAGCACAGCCAGCAGCCATGAGCCTGATACGGGCCTGGGAGGCACTGAGGCTGCTGTGACCTCACAAGCACAGCCAGCAGCCAGGAGTATGGCACTGGCAGAGGAGGCACTGAGGCTGCTGTGACATCACAAACACAGCCAGCAGGGGACGCTGGACACTAAACTATGAGGCACTGAGGCTGCTGTGACCTCACAATCACAGCCAGCAGCCATGACCCTGACACTGGTCTAAGAGGCATTCAGGCTGCTGTAACCTCACAAGCACAGCCAGCAGCCATGAGCCTGATACTGGCCTGAGAGGCACTGAGGCTGCTGTGACCTCACAAGCACAGCCAGCAGCCATGAGCATGGCACTGGTCTAGGAGGCATTCAGGCTGCTGTGACCTCACAAGCACAGCCAGCAGCCATGAGCATGATACTGGCCTGAGAGGCACTGAGGCTGCTGTGACCTCACAAGCACAGCCAGCAGGGGGCGCTGGACACTAACCTATGAGGCACTGGGGCTGCTGTGATCTCACTAGCAGAGCCAGCAGGGGACGCTGGACACTAAACTATGAGGCACTGAGTCTGCTGTGACCTCACAAGCACAGCCAGCAGCCATGAGCATGGCACTGGCAGAGGAGGCACTGAGGCTGCTGTGACGTCACAAGCACATCCACGAGCCATGAGCCTGATACTGGCCTGTGAGGCACTGAGGCTGCTGTGACCTCACAAGCACAGCCAGCAGGGGGCGCTGGACACTAATCTATGAGGCACTGAGGCTGCTGTGACCTCACAAGCACAGCCAGCAGCCAGGAGCCTGATACTGGCCTGAGAGGCACTGAGGTTGCGGTGACCTCACAAGCACAGCCAGCAGCCATGAGACTGCCACTGGCAGAGGAGGCACTGAGGCTGCTGTGACCTCACAAACACAGCCAGCAGCCATGAGACTGCCACTGGCAGAGGAGGCATTCAGGCTGCTGTGACCTCACAAGCACAGTCAGCAGCCATGAGCCTGATACTGGCCTGTGAGGCACTGAGGCTGCTGTGACCTCAAAAGCAGAGCCAGCAGGGGACACTGGACACTAACTTTTGAGGCACTGAGTCTGCTCTGACCTCACAAGCAGAGCCAGCAGGGGACACTGGACACTAATCTATGAGGCACTGAGGCTGCTGTGACCTCAGAAGCACAGCCAGCAGCCATGAGCCTGATACTGGCTTGAGAGGCACTGAGCTTGCTGTGACCTCACAAGCACAGCCAGCAGCCATGAGACTGGCCTTATCCATGGAGACACTGAGGCTGCTGTGACCTCACAATCACAGCCAGCAGCCATGACCCTGACACTGGCAGAGGAGGCACTGAGGCTTCTGTGACCTCACAATCACAGCCAGCAGCCATGAGCCTGCCACTGGCAGAGGAGGCACTGAGTCTGCTGTGACATCACAAGCACAGCCAGCAGCCATGAGCCTGATACGGGCCTGGGAGGCACTGAGGCTGCTGTGACCTCACAAGCACAGCCAGCAGCCAGGAGCATGGCACTGGCAGAGGAGGCACTGAGGCTGCTGTGACCTCACAAGCACAGCCAGCAGGGGACGCTGGACACTAAACTATGAGGCACTGAGGCTGCTGTTACCTCACAACACAGCCAGCAGGGGGCACTGGAGATAACCTATCAGGCACTGAGTCTGCTGTGACCTCACAAGAACAGCCAGTAGGGGGGGATGGACACTAACCCAGGAGGCACTGAGGCTGCTGTGACCTCACAAGCACAGCCAGCAGCCATGAGACTGCCACTGGCAGAGGAGGCACTGAGGCTTCTGTGACCTCACAAGCACAGCCAGCAGCCATGAGACTGCCACTGGCCTCAGAGGCACTGAGGCTGCTGTGACTTCAGAAGCACAGCCAGCAGCCATGAGCCTGCCACGGGCCTAGGAGGCATTCAGGGTGCTGTGATGTCAGAATCATAGCCAGTAGCCAGGAGCCTGATATTGGCCTGGGAGGCACTGAGTCTGCTGTGACCTCACAAGCAGGGCCAGCAGGGGACGCTGGACACTAAACTATGAGGCTCTGAGGCTGCTGTGACCTCACAAGCACAGCCAGCAGCCAGGAACCTGATACTGGCCTGTGAGGCACTGATGCTGCTGTGACCTCACAAGCACAGCCAGCAGCCATGAGACTGCCACTGGCAGAGGAGGCACTGAGGCTTCTGTGACCTCATAATCACAGCCAGCAGCCATGAGCCTGCCACTGGCCTCAGAGGCACTGAGTCTGCTGTGACATCACAAGCACAGCCAGCAGCCATGAGCCTGATACGGGCCTGGGAGGGACTGAGGCTGCTGTGACCTCACAAGCACAGCCAGCAGCCATGAGACTGGCCTTATCCACGGAGACACTGAGGCTGCTGTGACCTCACAATCACAGCCAGCAGCCATGAGACTGCCACTGGCAGAGGAGGCACTGAGGCTTCTGTGACCTCACAAGCACAGCCAGCAGCCACGAGCCTGATACTGGCCTGGGAGGCACTGAGGCTGCTATGACCTCACAAGCACAGCCAGCAGCCAGGAGCATGGCACTGGCAGAGGAGGCACTGAGGCTGCTGTGACCTCACAAGCAGAGCCAGCAGGGGACGCTGGACACTAAACTATGAGGCACTGAGGCTGCTGTGACCTCACAATCACAGCCAGCAGCCATGACCCTGACACTGGTCTAGGAGGCATTCAGGCTGCTGTAACCTCACAAGCACAGCCAGCAGCCATGAGCATGATACTGGCCTGAGAGGCACTGAGGCTGCTGTGACCTCACAAGCACAGGCAGCAGGGGGCGCTGGACACTAACCTATGAGGCACTGAGTCTGCTGTGACCTCACTAGCAGAGCCAGCAGGGAACGCTGGACACCAAACTATGAGACACTGAGGCTGCTGTGACCTCAGAAGCACAGCCAGCAGCCATGAGCCTGCCACTGGCAGAGGAGGCATTCAGGCTGCTGTGACCTCACAAGCACAGCCAGCAGCCATGAGACTGCCACTGGCAGAGGAGGCACTGAGGCTGCTGTGACCTCACAAGCACAGCCAGCAGCCGTGAGCATGGCACTATCCACGGAGACACTGAGGCTGCTGTGACCTCAGAAACACAGCCAGCAGCCATGAGCCTGACACTGGCAGAGGAGGCACTGGGGCTGCTGTGACCTCAGAAGCACAGCCAGGAGCCAGGAGCCTGATACTGGCCTGAGAGGCACTGAGCTTGCTGTGACCTCACAAGCACAGCCAGCAGCCATGAGACTGGCGTTATCCACGGAGACACTGAGGCTGCTGTGACCTCACAATCACAGCCATCAACCATGAGACTGCCACTGGCAGAGGAGGCACTGGGGCTGCTGTGACCTCACTAGCACAGCCAGCAGGGGGCGATGGACACTAACTTTTGAGGCACTGAGTCTGCTGTGACTTCACAAGCAGAGCCAGCAGGGGACACTGGACACTAATCTATGAGGCACTGAGGCTACTGTGACCTCAGAAGCACAGCCAGCAGCCATGAACCTGAGACTGGCTTGAGAGGCACTGAGCTTGCTGTGACCTCACAAGCACAGCCAGCAGCCATGAGACTGGCCTTATCCACGGAGACACTGAGGCTGCTGTGACCTCACAATCACAGCCAGCAGCCATGAGCCTGCCACTGGCCTCAGAGGCACTGAGTCTGCTGTGACATCACAAGCACAGCCAGCAGCCATGAGCCTGATACGGGCCTGGGAGGCACTGAGGCTGCTGTGACCTCACAAGCACAGCCAGCAGCCAGGAGTATGGCACTGGCAGAGGAGGCACTGAGGCTGCTGTGACATCACAAGCACAGCCAGCAGGGGACGCTGGACACTAAACTATGAGGCACTGAGGCTGCTGTGACCTCACAATCACAGCCAGCAGCCATGACCCTGACACTGGTCTAGGAGGCATTCAGGCTGCTGTAACCTCACAAGCACAGCCAGCAGCCATGAGCCTGATACTGGCCTGAGAGGCACTGAGGCTGCTGTGACCTCACAAGCACAGCCAGCAGCCATGAGCATGGCACTGGTCTAGGAGGCATTCAGGCTGCTGTGACCTCACAAGCACAGCCAGCAGCCATGAGCATGATACTGGCCTGAGAGGCACTGAGGCTGCTGTGACCTCACAAGCACAGCCAGCAGGGGGCGCTGGACACTAACCTATGAGGCACTGGGGCTGCTGTGACCTCACTAGCAGAACCAGCAGGGGACGCTGGACACTAAACTATGAGGTACTGAGTCTGCTGTGACCTCACAAGCACAGCCAGCAGCCATGAGCATGGCACTGGCAGAGGAGGCACTGAGGCTGCTGTGACGTCACAAGCACATCCACGAGCCATGAGCCTGATACTGGCCTGTGAGGCACTGAGGCTGCTGTGACCTCACAAGCACAGCCAGCAGGGGGCGCTGGACACTAATCTATGAGGCACTGAGGCTGCTGTGACCTCACAAGCACAGCCAGCAGCCAGGAGCCTTATACTGGCCTGAGAGGCACTGAGGTTGCGGTGACCTCACAAGCACAGCCAGCAGCCATGAGACTGCCACTGGCAGAGGAGGCACTGAGGCTGCTGTGACCTCACAAACACAGCCAGCAGCCATGAGCATGGCACTGGCAGAGGAGGCATTCAGGCTGCTGTGACCTCACAAGCACAGTCAGCAGCCATGAGCCTGATACTGGCCTGTGAGGCACTGAGGCTGCTGTGACCTCAAAAGCAGAGCCAGCAGGGGACACTGGACACTAATCTATGAGGCACTGAGGCTACTGTGACCTCAGAAGCACAGCCAGCAGCCATGAACCTGAGACTGGCTTGAGAGGCACTGAGCTTGCTGTGACCTCACAAGCACAGCCAGCAGCCATGAGACTGGCCTTATCCACGGAGACACTGAGGCTGCTGTGACCTCACAATCACAGCCAGCAGCCATGAGACTGCCACTGGCAGAGGAGGCACTGAGGCTTCTGTGACCTCACAATCACAGCCAGCAGCCATGAGCCTGCCACTGGCCTCAGAGGCACTGAGTCTGCTGTGACATCACAAGCACAGCCAGCAGCCATGAGCCTGATACGGGCCTGGGAGGCACTGAGGCTGCTGTGACCTCACAAGCACAGCCAGCAGCCAGGAGTATGGCACTGGCAGAGGAGGCACTGAGGCTGCTGTGACCTCACAAGCACAGCCAGCAGGGGACGCTGGACACTAAACTATGAGGCACTGAGGCTGCTGTGACCTCACAATTACAGCCAGCAGCCATGACCCTGACACTGGTCTAGGAGGCATTCAGGCTGCTTTAACCTCACAAGCACAGCCAGCAGCCATGAGCCTGATACTGGCCTGAGAGGCACTGAGGCTGCTGTGACCTCACAAGCACAGCCAGCAGCCATGACCCTGACACTGGTCTAGGAGGCATTCAGGCTGCTGTGACCTCACAAGCACAGCCAGCAGCCATGAGCATGATACTGGCCTGAGAGGCACTGAGGCTGCTGTGACCTCACAAGCACAGCCAGCAGGGGGCGCTGGACACTAACCTATGAGGCACTGGGGCTGCTGTGACCTCACTAGCAGAGCCAGCAGGGGACGCTGGACACTAAACTATGAGGCACTGAGTCTGCTGTGACCTCACAAGCACAGCCAGCAGCCAGGAGCCTGATATTGGCCTGGGAGGCACTGAGACTGCTGTGACCTCACAAGCACAGCCAGTAGCCATGAGCATGGCACTGGCAGAGGAGGCACTGAGGCTGCTGTGACGTCAGAAGCACATCCACGAGCCATGAGCCTGATACTGGCCTGTGAGGCACTGAGGCTGCTGTGACCTCACAAGCACAGCCAGCAGGGGGCGCTGCACACTAATCTATGAGGCACTGAGGCTGCTGTGACCTCAGAAGCACAGCCAGGAGCCAGGAGCCTGATACTGGCCTGAGAGGCACTGAGGTTGCTGTGACCTCACAAGCACAGCCAGCAGCCATGAGACTGGCAGTGGCAGAGGAGGCACTTAGGCTGCTGTGACCTCAGAAGCACAGCCAGCAGCCATGAGACTGCCACTGGCAGAGGAGGCACTGAGGCTTCTTTGACCTCACAAGCACAGCCAGCAGCCATGAGCCTGCCACTGGTCTAGGAGGCATTCAGGCTGCTGTGACCTCACAAGCACAGTCAGCAGCCATGAGCCTGATACTGCCCTGTGAGGCACTGAGGCTGCTGTGACCTCAAAAGCACAGCCAGCAGCCATGAGCCTGATACTGGCCTGTGAGGCACTGAGGCTGCTGTGACCTCACAAGCACAGCCAGCAGCCGTGAGCATGGCACTGGCAGAGGAGGCACTGAGTCTGCTGTGACCTCACAAGCACAGCCAGCAGCCATGAGCTTGATACGGGCCTGGGAGGCACTGAGGCTGCTGTGACCTCACAAGCACAGCCAGCAGCCAGGAGCATGGCACTGGCAGAGGAGGCACTGAGGCTGCTGTGACCTTACAAGCACAGCCAGCAGGGGACGCTGGACACTAAACTATGAGGCACTGAGGCTGCTGTGACCTCACAATCACAGCCAGCAGCCATGACCCTGACACTGGTCCAGGAGGCATTCAGGCTGCTGTAACCTCACAAGCACAGCCAGCAGCCATGAGCATGATACTGGCCTGAGAGGCACTGAGGCTGCTGTGACGTCACAAGCACAGGCAGCAGGGGGCGCTGGACACTAACCTATGAGGCACTGAGTCTGCTGTGACCTCACTAGCAGAGCCAGCAGGGAACGCTGGACACCAAACTATGAGGCACTGAGTCTGCTGTGACCTCACTAGCAGAGCCAGCAGCCAGGAGTATGGCACTGGCAGAGGAGGCACTGAGGCTGCTGTGACCTCACTAGCACAGCCAGCAGGGGGCGCTGCACACTAACTTTTGAGGCCCTGAGTCTGCTGTGACCTCACAAGCAGAGCCAGCAGGGGACACTGGACACTAATCTATGAGGCACTGAGGCTGCTGTGACCTCAGAAACACAGCCAGCAGCCATGAGCCTGATACTGGCCTCAGAGGCACTGAGCTTGCTGTGACCTCACAAGCACAGCCAGCAGCCATGAGACTGGCCTTATCCACGGAGACACTGAGGCTGCTGTGACCTCACAAGCACAGCCAGCAGCCATGAGACTGCCACTGGCAGAGGAGGCACTGAGGCTTCTGTGACCTCACAAGCACAGCCAGCAGCCATGAGCCTGATACTGGCCTGGGAGGCACTGAGGCTGCTATGACCTCACAAGCACAGCCAGCAGCCAGGAGCATGGCACTGGCAGAGGAGGCACTGAGGCTGCTGTGACCTCACAAGCAGAGCCAGCAGCCATGACCCTGACACTGGTCTAGGAGGCATTCAGGCTGCTGTAACCTCACAAGCACAGCCAGCAGCCATGAGCATGATACTGGCCTGAGAGGCACTGAGGCTGCTGTGACCTCACAAGCAGAGCCAGCTGGGGGCGCTGGACACTAACCTATGAGGCACTGAGTCTGCTGTGACCTCACTAGCAGAGCCAGCAGGGAACGCTGGACACCAAACTATGAGGCACTGAGGCTGCTGTGACCTCAGAAGCACAGCCAGCAGCCATGAGCCTGCCACTGGCAGAGGAGGCATTCCGGCTGCTGTGACCTCACAAGCACAGCCAGCAGCCATGAGACTGCCACTGGCCTGAGAGGCACTGAGGCTGCTGTGACCTCACAAGCACAGCCAGCAGCCATGAGCCTGATACTGGCAGAGGAGGCACTGGGGCTGCTGTGACCTCACTAGCACAGTCGGCAGGGGGCGCTGGACACTAACTTTTGAGGCACTGAGGCTGCTGTGACCTCAGAAGCACAGCCAGGAGCCAGGAGCCTGATACTGGCCTGAGAGGCACTGAGCTTGCTGTGACCTCACAAGCACAGCCAGCAGCCATGAGACTGGCGTTATCCACGGAGACACTGAGGCTGCTGTGACCTCACAATCACAGCCAGCAGCCATGAGACTGCCACTGGCAGAGGAGGCACTGGGGCTGCTGTGACCTCACTAGCACAGCTAGCAGGGGGCGATGGACACTAACTTTTGAGGCACTGAGTCTGCTGTGACCTCACAAGCAGAGCCAGCAGGGGACACTGGACACTAATCTATGAGGCACTGAGGCTACTGTGACCTCAGAAGCACAGCCAGCAGCCATGAACCTGAGACTGGCTTGAGAGGCACTGAGCTTGCTGTGACCTCACAAGCACAGCCAGCAGCCATGAGACTGGCCTTATCCACGGAGACAGTGAGGCTGCTGTGACCTCACAATCACAGCCAGCAGCCCTGAGCCTGCCACTGGCAGAGGAGGCACTGAGGCTTCTGTGACCTCACAATCACAGCCAGCAGCCATGAGCCTGCCACTGGCAGAGGAGGCACTGAGTCTGCTGTGACATCACAAGCACAGCCAGCAGCCATGAGCCTGATACGGGCCTGGGAGGCTCTGAGGCTGCTGTGACCTCACAAGCACAACCAGCAGCCAGGAGTATGGCACTGGCAGAGGAGGCACTGAGGCTGCTGTGACATCACAAGCACAGCCAGCAGGGGACGCTGGACACTTAACTATGAGGCACTGAGGCTGCTGTGACCTCACAATCACAGCCAGCAGCCATGACCCTGACACTGGTCTAGGAGGCATTCAGGCTGCTGTAACCTCACAAGCACAGCCAGCAGCCATGAGCCTGATACTGGCCTGAGAGGCACTGAGGCTGCTGTGACCTCACAAGCACAGCCAGCAGCCATGAGCATGGCACTGGTCTAGGAGGCATTCAGGCTGCTGTGACCTCACAAGCACAGCCAGCAGCCATGAGCATGATACTGGCCTGAGAGGCACTGAGGCTGCTGTGACCTCACAAGCACAGCCAGCAGGGGGCACTGGACACTAACCTATGAGGCACTGGGGCTGCTGTGACCTCACAAGCACAGCCAGCAGGGGACGCTGGACACTAAACTATGAGGCACTGAGTCTGCTGTGACCTCACAAACACAGCCAGCAGCCAGGAGCCTGATATTGGCCTGGGAGGCACTGAGACTGCTGTGACCTCACAAGCACAGCCAGCAGCCATGAGCATGGCACTGGCAGAGGAGGCACTGAGGCTGCTGTGACGTCACAAGCACATCCACGAGCCATGAGCCTGATACTGGCCTGTGAGGCACTGAGGCTGCTGTGACCTCACAAGCACAGCCAGCAGGGGGCGCTGCACACTAATCTATGAGGCACTGAGGCTGCTGTGACCTCAGAAGCACAGCCAGGAGCCAGGAGCCTGATACTGGCCTGAGAGGCACTGAGGTTGCTGTGACCTCACAAGCACAGTCAGCAGCCATGAGACTGGCACTGGCAGAGGAGGCACTGAGGCTGCTGTGACCTCACAAACACAGCCAGCAGCCATGAGACTGCCACTGGCAGAGGAGGCACTGAGGCTTCTGTGACCTCACAAGCACAGCCAGCAGCCATGAGCCTGCCACTGGCCTAGGAGGCATTCAGGCTGCTGTGACCTCACAAGCACAGTCAGCAGCCATTAGCCTGATACTGGCCTGTGAGGCACTGAGGCTGCTGTGACCTCAAAAGCAGAGCCAGCAGGGGACACTGGACACCAATCTATGAGGAACTGAGGCTACTGTGACCTCAGAAGCACAGCCAGCAGCCATGAACCTGAGACTGGCTTGAGAGGCACTGAGCTTGCTGTGACCTCACAAGCACAGCCAGCAGCCATGAGACTGGCCTTATCCACGGAGACACTGAGGCTGCTGTGACCTCACAATCACAGCCAGCAGCCATGAGACTGCCACTGGCAGAGGAGGCACTGAGGCTTCTGTGACCTCACAATCACAGCCAGCAGCCATGAACCTGCCACTGGCCTGGGAGGCACTGGGGCTGCTGTGACCTCACAAGCACAGCCAGCAGCCATGAGCCTGATACGGGCCTGGGAGGCACTGAGGCTGCTGTGACCTCAGAAGCACAGCCAGCAGCCATGAGCCTGCCACTGGCAGAGGAGGCATTCAGGCTGCTGTGACCTCACAAGCACAGCCAGCAGCCATGAGACTGCCACTGGCCTCAGAGGCACTAAGGCTGCTGTGACCTCACAAGCACAGCCAGCAGCCGTGAGCATGGCACTATCCACGGAGACACTGAGGCTGCTGTGACCTCAGAAACACAGCCAGCAGCCATGAGGCTGACACTGGCAGAGGAGGCACTGGGGCTGCTGTGACCTCACAAGCACAGCCAGCAGGGGGCGATGGACACTAACTTTTGAGGCACTGAGGCTGCTGTGACCTCAGAAGCACAGCCAGGAGCCAGGAGCCTGATACTGGCCTGAGAGGCACTGAGCTTGCTGTGACCTCACAAGCACAGCCAGCAGCCATGAGACTGGCGTTATCCACGGAGACACTGAGGCTGCTGTGACCTCACAATCACAGCCAGCAGCCATGAGACTGCCACTGGCAGAGGAGGCACTGGGGCTGCTGTGACCTCACTAGCACAGCCAGCAGGGGGCGATGGACACTAACTTTTGAGGCACTGAGTCTGCTGTGACTTCACAAGCAGAGCCAGCAGGGGACACTGGACACTAATCTATGAGGCACTGAGGCTACTGTGACCTCAGAAGCACAGCCAGCAGCCATGAACCTGAGACTGGCTTGAGAGGCACTGAGCTTGCTGTGACCTCACAAGCACAGCCAGCAGCCATGAGACTGGCCTTATCCACGGAGACACTGAGGCTGCTGTGACCTCACAATCACAGCCAGCAGCCATGACCCTGACACTGGTCTAGGAGGCATTCAGGCTGCTGTAACCTCACAAGCACAGCCAGCAGCCATGAGCCTGATACTGGCCTGAGAGGCACTGAGGCTGCTGTGACCTCACAAGCACAGCCAGCAGCCATGAGCATGGCACTGGTCTAGGAGGCATTCAGGCTGCTGTGACCTCACAAGCACAGCCAGCAGCCATGAGCATGATACTGGCCTGAGAGGCACTGAGGCTGCTGTGACCTCACAAGCACAGCCAGCAGGGGGCGCTGGACACTAACCTATGAGGCACTGGGGCTGCTGTGACCTCACTAGCAGAGCCAGCAGGGGACGCTGGACACTAAACTATGAGGCACTGAGTCTGCTGTGACCTCACAAGCACAGCCAGCAGCCATGAGCATGGCACTGGCAGAGGAGGCACTGAGGCTGCTGTGACGTCACAAGCACATCCACGAGCCATGAGCCTGATACTGGCCTGTGAGGCACTGAGGCTGCTGTGACCTCACAAGCACAGCCAGCAGGGGGCGCTGGACACTAATCTATGAGGCACTGAGGCTGCTGTGACCTCACAAGCACAGCCAGCAGCCAGGAGCCTGATACTGGCCTGAGAGGCACTGAGGTTGCGGTGACCTCACAAGCACAGCCAGCAGCCATGAGACTGCCACTGGCAGAGGAGGCACTGAGGCTGCTGTGACCTCACAAACACAGCCAGCAGCCATGAGACTGCCACTGGCAGAGGAGGCATTCAGGCTGCTGTGACCTCACAAGCACAGTCAGCAGCCATGAGCCTGATACTGGCCTGTGAGGCACTGAGGCTGCTGTGACCTCAAAAGCAGAGCCAGCAGGGGACACTGGACACTAATCTATGAGGCACTGAGGCTACTGTGACCTCAGAAGCACAGCCAGCAGCCATGAACCTGAGACTGGCTTGAGAGGCACTGAGCTTGCTGTGACCTCACAAGCACAGCCAGCAGCCATGAGACTGGCCTTATCCACGGAGACACTGAGGCTGCTGTGACCTCACAATCACAGCCAGCAGCCATGAGACTGCCACTGGCAGAGGAGGCACTGAGGCTTCTGTGACCTCACAATCACAGCCAGCAGCCATGAGCCTGCCACTGGCCTCAGAGGCACTGAGTCTGCTGTGACATCACAAGCACAGCCAGCAGCCATGAGCCTGATACGGGCCTGGGAGGCACTGAGGCTGCTGTGACCTCACAAGCACAGCCAGCAGCCAGGAGTATGGCACTGGCAGAGGAGGCACTGAGGCTGCTGTGACCTCACAAGCACAGCCAGCAGGGGACGCTGGACACTAAACTATGAGGCACTGAGGCTGCTGTGACCTCACAATTACAGCCAGCAGCCATGACCCTGACACTGGTCTAGGAGGCATTCAGGCTGCTTTAACCTCACAAGCACAGCCAGCAGCCATGAGCCTGATACTGGCCTGAGAGGCACTGAGGCTGCTGTGACCTCACAAGCACAGCCAGCAGCCATGACCCTGACACTGGTCTAGGAGGCATTCAGGCTGCTGTGACCTCACAAGCACAGCCAGCAGCCATGAGCATGATACTGGCCTGAGAGGCACTGAGGCTGCTGTGACCTCACAAGCACAGCCAGCAGGGGGCGCTGCACACTAATCTATGAGGCACTGAGGCTGCTGTGACCTCAGAAGCACAGCCAGGAGCCAGGAGCCTGATACTGGCCTGAGAGGCACTGAGGTTGCTGTGACCTCACAAGCACAGCCAGCAGCCATGAGACTGGCACTGGCAGAGGAGGCACTTAGGCTGCTGTGACCTCAGAAGCACAGCCAGCAGCCATGAGACTGCCACTGGCAGAGGAGGCACTGAGGCTTCTTTGACCTCACAAGCACAGCCAGCAGCCATGAGCCTGCCACTGGCCTAGGAGGCATTCAGGCTGCTGTGACCTCACAAGCACAGTCAGCAGCCATGAGCCTGATACTGGCCTGTGAGGCACTGAGGCTGCTGTGACCTCAAAAGCACAGCCAGCAGCCATGAGCCTGATACTGGCCTGTGAGGCACTGAGGCTGCTGTGACCTCACAAGCACAGCCAGCAGCCGTGAGCATGGCACTGGCAGAGGAGGCATTCAGGCTGCTGTGACCTCACAAGCACAGCCAGCAGCCAGGAGCATGGCACTGGCCTGAGAGGCACTGAGGCTACTGTGACCTCACAAGCACAGCCAGCAGCCGTGAGCATGGCACTATCCACGGAGACACTGAGGCTGCTGTGACCTCATAAACACAGCCAGCAGCCATGAGCCTCACACTGGCAGAGGAGGCACTGGGGCTGCTGTGACCTCACTAGCACAGCCAGCAGGGGGCGATGGACACTAACTTTTGAGGCACTGAGTCTGCTGTGACCTCACAAGCAGAGCCAGCAGGGGACACTGGACACTAATCTATGAGGCACTGAGGCTGCTGTGACCTCAGAAGCACAGCCAGCAGCCATGAGCCTGATACTGGCCTGAGAGGCACTGAGCTTGCTGTGACCTCACAAGCACAGCCAGCAGCCATGAGACTGGCCTTATCCACGGAGACACTGAGTCTGCTGTGACCTCACAATCACAGCCAGCAGCCATGAGACTGCCACTGGCAGAGGAGGCACTGAGGCTTCTGTGACCTCACAATCACAGCCAGCAGCCATGAGCCTGCCACTGGCCTCAGAGGCACTGAGTCTGCTGTGACATCACAAGCACAGCCAGCAGCCATGAGCCTGATACTGGCCTGGGAGGCACTGAGGCTGCTGTGACCTCACAAGCACAGCCAGCAGCCAGGAGCATGGCACTGGCAGAGGAGGCACTGAGGCTGCTGTGACCTCACAAGCACAGCCAGCAGGGGACGCTGGACACTAAACTATGAGGCACTGAGGCTGCTGTGACCTCACAATCACAGCCAGCAGCCATGACCCTGACACTGGTCTAGGAGGCATTCGGGCTGCTGTAACCTCACAAGCACAGCCAGCAGCCATGAGCATGATACTGGCCTGAGAGGCACTGAGGCTGCTGTGACCTCACAAGCACAGGCAGCAGGGGGCGCTGGACACTAACCTATGAGGCACTGAGTCTGCTGTGACCTCACTAGCAGAGCCAGCAGGGAACGCTGGACACCAAACTATGAGGCACTGATGCTGCTGTGACCTCACAAGCACAGCCAGCAGCCATGAGCCTGCCACTGGCAGTGGAGGCATTCAGGCTGCTGTGACCTCACAAGCACAGCCAGCAGCCATGAGACTGCCACTGGCCTCAGAGGCACTGAGGCTGCTGTGACCTCACACGCACAGCCAGCAGCCATGAGCCTGCCACTGGCAGAGGAGGCACTGGGGCTGCTGTGACCTCACTAGCACAGCCAGCAGGGGGCGCTGCACACTAACTTTTGAGGCACTGAGGCTGCTGTGACCTCACAAGCAGAGCCAGCAGGGGACACTGGACACTAATCTATGAGGCACTGAGGCTGCTGTGACCTCAGAAACACAGCCAGCAGCCATGAGCCTGATACCGGCCTGAGAGGCACTGAGGTTGCTGTGACCTCACAAGCACAGCCAGCAGCCATGAGACTTGCCTTATCCACGGAGACACTGAGGCTGCTGTGACCTCACAAGCACAGCCAGCAGCCATGAGACTGCCACTGGCAGAGGAGGCACTGAGGCTTCTGTGACCTCACAATCACAGCCAGCAGCCATGAGCCTGCCACTGGCCTCAGAGGCACTGAGTCTGCTGTGACATCACAAGCACAGCCAGCAGCCATGAGCCTGATACTGGCCTGGGAGGCACTGAGGCTGCTGTGACCTCACAAGCACATCCAGCAGCCAGGAGCATGGCACTGGCAGAGGAGGCACTGAGGCTGCTGTGACCTCACAAGCACAGCCAGCAGGGGATGCTGGACACTAAACTATGAGGCACTGAGGCTGCTGTAACCTCACAAGCACAGCCAGCAGCCATGAGCATGATACTGGCCTCAGAGGCACTGAGGCTGCTGTGACCTCACAAGCACAGCCAGCAGCCAGGAACCTGATATTGGCCTGGGAGGCACTGAGACTGCTGTGACGTCACAAGCACATCCACGAGCCATGAGCCTGATACTGGCCTGAGAGGCACTGAGGCTGCTGTGACCTCACAAGCACAGCCAGCAGCCATGACACTGGCCTTATCCATGGAGACACTGAGGCTGCTGTGACCTCACAAGCACAGCCAGCAGCCATGAGCCTGAGACTGGCAGAGGAGGCACTGAGGCTGGTGTGACCTCACAAGCACAGCCAGCAGGGGGCGCTGCACACTAACCTATGAGGCACTGAGTCTGCTGTGAGCTCACAAGCACAGCCCGCAGCCATGAGACTGCCACTGGCAGAGGAGGCACTGAGGCTTCTGTGACCTCACAAGCACAGCCAGCAGCCATGAGCATGGCACTGGCAGAGGAGGCACTGAGGCTGCTGTGACCTCACAAGCACAGCCAGCAGGGGGCGATGGACACTAACCTATGAGGCACTGAGTCTGCTCTGACCTCACTAGCAGAGCCAGCAGGGGACGCTGGACACTAAACTATGAGTCACTGAGTCTGCTGTGACCTCACAAGCACAGCCACGAGCCATGAGCCTGATACTGGCCTGTGAGGCACTGAGGCTGCTGTGACCTCACAAGAACAGCCAGCAGGGGGCGCTGGACACTAATCTATGAGGCACTGAGGCTGCTGTGACCTCACAAGCACAGCCAGCAGCCATGAGCCTGATACTGGCCTCGGAGGCAATGAGGCTGCTGTGACCTCACAAGCACAGCCAGCAGCCATGAGACTGCCACTGGCAGAGGAGGCACTGAGGCTGCTGTGACCTCAGAAGCACAGCCAGCAGCCAGGAGCCTGATACTGGCCTGTGAGGCACTGAGGCTGGTGTGACCTCACAAGCACAGCCAGCAGGGGGCGCTGGACACTAACTTTTGAGGCACTGAGGCTGCTCTGACCTCACAAACAGAGCCAGCAGGGAACGCTGGACACCAAACTATGAGGCACTGAGGCTGCTGTGACCTCACAAGCACAGCCAGCAGCCATGAGCCTGCCACTGGCCTAGGAGGCATTCAGGCTGCTGTGACCTCACAAGCACAGCCAGCAGCCATGAGACTGCCACTGGCCTCAGAGGCACTGAGGTTGCTGTGACCTCACAAGCACAGCCAGCAGCCTGGAGACTGCCACTGGCCTAGGAGGCATTCAGGCTGCTGTGACCTCAGTAGCACAGCCAGCAGCCATGAGCATGATACTGGCCAGAGAGGCACTGAGGCTGCTGTGACGTCACAAGCACAGCCAGCAGGGGGCGCTGGACACTAACCTATGAGGCACTGGGGCTGCTGTGACCTCACAAGCACAGCCAGCAGCCATGAGTACGGCACTGGCAGAGGAGGCACTGAGGCTGCTGTGACTTGAAAAGCACAGCCAGCAGTCATGAAACTGATCCCGGCATATGAGGCACTGAGGCTGGTGTGAGCTCACAAGCACAGGCAGCAGCCATGAGCCTGCGACTGGCCTAGGAGACATTCAGGCTTCTGTGACCTCAGAAACACAGCCAGCAGCCATGAACCTGACACTGGCAGGGGAGGCACTGAGGCTTCTGTGACCTCACAAGCACAGCCAGCAGCCATGAGACTGCCACTGGCCTCAGAGGCACTGAGGCTGCTGTGACTTCAGAAGCACAGCCAGCAGCCATGAGCCTGCCACGGGCCTAGGAGGCATTCAGGGTGCTGTGATGTCAGAATCATAGCCAGTAGCCAGGAGCCTGATATTGGCCTGGCAGGCACTGAGCCTGCCGTGACCTCACAAGCAGGGCCAGCAGGGGACGCTGGACACTAAACTATGAGGCTCTGAGGCTGCTGTGACCTCACAAGCACAGCCAGCAGCCAGGAGCCTGATACTGGCCTGTGAGGCACTGAGGCTGCTGTGACCTCACAAGCACAGCCAGCAGCCATGAGACTGCCACTGGCAGAGGAGGCACTGAGGCTTCTGTGACCTCACAATCACAGCCAGCAGCCATGAGCCTGCCACTGGCCTCAGAGGCACTGAGTCTGCTGTGACATCACAAGCACAGCCAGCAGCCATGAGCCTGATACGGGCCTGGGAGGCACTGAGGCTGCTGTGACCTCACAAGCACAGCCAGCAGCCATGAGACTGCCACTGGCAGAGGAGGCACTGAGGCTGCTGTGACCTCACAAGCAGAGCCAGCAGGGGCCGCTGGACACTAAACTATGAGGCACTGAGTCTGCTGTGACCTCACAAGCACAGCCAGCAGCCAGGAGCCTGACACTGGTCTAGGAGGCATTCAGGCTGCTGTAACCTCACAAGCACAGCCAGCAGCCATGAGCCTGATACTGGCCTGAGAGGCACTGAGGCTGCTGTGACCTCACAAGCACAGCCAGCAGGGGACGCTGGACACTAAACTATGAGGCACTGAGTCTGCTGTGACCTCACAAGCACAGCCAGCAGCCAGGAGCCTGATATTGGCCTGGGAGGCACTGAGACTGCTGTGACCTCACAAGCACAGCCAGCAGCCATGAGCCTGATACTGGCCTCGGAGGCAATGAGGCTGCTGTGACCTCACAAGCACAGCCAGGAGCCAGGAGCCTGATACTGGCCTGAGAGGCACTGAGGTTGCTGTGACCTCACAAGCACAGCCAGCAGCCATGAGACTGGCATTATCCACGGACACACTTAGGCTGCTGTGACCTCAGAAGCACAGCCAGCAGCCATGAGACTGCCACTGGCAGAGGAGGCACTGAGGCTTCTGTGACCTCACAAGCACAGCCAGCAGCCATGAGCCTGCCACTGGCCTAGGAGGCACTCAGGCTGCTGTGACCTCACAAGCACAGCCAGCAGCAATGAGCCTGATACTGGCCTGTGAGGCACTGAGGCTGCTGTGACCTCAAAAGCACAGCCAGCAGCCATGAGCCTGATACTGGCCTGTGAGGCACTGAGGCTGCTGTGACCTCACAAGCACAGCCAGCAGCCGTGAGCATGGCACTGGCAGAGGAGGCATTCAGGCTGCTATGACCTCACAAGCACAGCCAGCAGCCATGAGACTGCCACTGGCCTGAGAGGCACTGAGGCTGCTGTGACCTCACAAGCACAGCCAGCAGCCGTGAGCATGGCACTATCCACGGAGACACTGAGGCTGCTGTGACCTCAGAAACACAGCCAGCAGCCATGAGACTGCCACTGGCAGAGGAGGCACTGAGGCTGCTGTGACCTCACTAGCAGAGCCAGCAGGGGGCGATGGACACTAACTTTTGAGGCACTGAGTCTGCTGTGACCTCACAAGCAGAGCCAGCAGGGGACACTGGACACTAATCTATGAGGCACTGAGGCTGCTGTGACCTCAGAAGCACAGCCAGCAGCCATGAGCCTGATACTGGCCTGAGAGGCACTGAGCTTGCTGTGACCTCACAAGCACAGCCAGCAGCCATGAGACTGGCCTTATCCACGGAGACACTGAGACTGCTGTGACCTCACAATCACAGCCAGCAGCCATGAGACTGCCACTGGCAGAGGAGGCACTGAGGCTTCTGTGACCTCACAAACACAGCCAGCAGCCATGAGCCTGCCACTGGCAGAGGAGGCACTGGGGCTGCTGTGACCTCACTAGCACAGCCAGCAGGGGGCGATGGACACTAACTTTTGAGGCACTGAGTCTGCTGTGACCTCACAAGCAGAGCCAGCAGGGGACACTGGACACTAATCTATGAGGCACTGAGGCTGCCGTGACCTCAGAAGCACAGCCAGCAGCCAGGAGCCTGATATTGGCCTGGGAGGCACTGAGACTGCTGTGACCTCACAAGCACAGCCAGCAGCCATGAGCATGGCACTGGCAGAGGAGGCACTGAGGCTGCTGTGACGTCACAAGCACATCCACGAGCCATGAGCCTGATACTGGCCTGAGAGGCACTGAGGATGCTGTGACCTCACAAGCACAGCCAGCAGCCATGACACTGGCCTTATCCATGGAGACACTGAGGCTGCTGTGACCTCACAAGCACAGCCAGCAGCCATGAGCCTGAGACTGGCAGAGGAGGCACTGAGGCTGGTGTGAGCTCACAAGCACAGCCAGCAGGGGGCGCTGCACACTAACCTATGAGGCACTGAGTCTGCTGTGAGCTCACAAGCACAGCCCGCAGCCATGAGATTGCCACTGGCAGAGGAGGCACTGAGGCTTCTGTGACCTCACAAGCACAGCCAGCAGCCATGAGCATGGCACTGGCAGAGGAGGCACTGAGGCTGCTGTGACCTCACAAGCACAGCCAGCAGGGGGCGCTGCACACTAACCTATGAGGCACTGAGTCTGCTCTGACCTCACTAGCAGAGCCAGCAGGGGACGCTGGACACTAAACTATGAGTCACTGAGTCTGCTGTGACCTCACAAGCACAGCCACGAGCCATGAGCCTGATACTGGCCTGTGAGGCACTGAGGCTGCTGTGACCTCACAAGCACAGCCAGCAGCCATGAGCCTGATACTGGCCTCGGAGGCAATGAGGCTGCTGTGACCTCACAAGCACAGCCAGCAGCCATGAGACTGCCACCGGCAGAGGAGGCACTGAGGCTGCTGTGACCTCAGAAGCACAGCCAGCAGCCAGGAGCCTGATACTGGCCTGTGAGGCACTGAGGCTGGTGTGACCTCACAAGCACAGCCAGCAGGGGGCGCTGGACACTAACTTTTGAGGCACTGAGGCTGCTCTGACCTCACAAACAGAGCCAGCAGGGAACGCTGGACACCAAACTATGAGGCACTGAGGCTGCTGTGACCTCACAAGCACAGCCAGCAGCCATGAGCCTGCCACTGGCCTAGGAGGCATTCAGGCTGCTGTGACCTCACAAGCACAGCCAGCAGCCATGAGACTGCCACTGGCCTCAGAGGCACTGAGGCTGCTGTGACCTCACAAGCACAGCCAGCAGCCTGGAGACTGCCACTGGCCTAGGAGGCATTCAGGCTGCTGTGACCTCAGTAGCACAGCCAGCAGCCATGAGCATGATACTGGCCAGAGAGGCACTGAGGCTGCTGTGACGTCACAAGCACAGCCAGCAGGGGGCGCTGGACACTAACCTATGAGGCACTGGGGCTGCTGTGACCTCACAAGCACAGCCAGCAGCCATGAGTACGGCACTGGCAGAGGAGGCACTGAGGCTGCTGTGACTTCAAAAGCACAGCCAGCAGTCATGAAACTGATCCCGGCATATGAGGCACTGAGGCTGGTGTGAGCTCACAAGCACAGGCAGCAGCCATGAGCCTGCGACTGGCCTAGGAGACATTCAGGCTTCTGTGACCTCAGAAGCACAGCCAGCAGCCATGAACCTGACACTGGCAGGGGAGGCACTGAGGCTGCTGTGACCTCACAACACAGCCAGCAGGGGGCACTGGAGATAACCTATCAGGCACTGAGGCTGCTGTGACCTCACAAGCAGAGCCAGCAGGGGCCGCTGGACACTAAACTATGAGGCACTGAGTCTGCTGTGACCTCACAAGCACAGCCAGCAGCCAGGAGCCTGACACTGGTCTAGGAGGCATTCAGGCTGCTGTAACCTCACAAGCACAGCCAGCAGCCATGAGCATGATACTGGCCTGAGAGGCACTGAGGCTGCTGTGACCTCACTAGCACAGCCAGCAGGGGGCGATGGACACTAACTTTTGAGGCACTGAGTCTGCTGTGACCTCACAAGCAGAGCCAGCAGGGGACACTGGACACTAATCTATGAGGCACTGAGGCTGCCATGACCTCAGAAGCACAGCCAGCAGCCATGAGCCTGATACTGGCTTGAGAGGCACTGAGCTTGCTGTGACCTCACAAGCAC
Source organism: Dromaius novaehollandiae (assembly GCF_036370855.1). Classification (NCBI taxonomy): domain Eukaryota; kingdom Metazoa; phylum Chordata; class Aves; order Casuariiformes; family Dromaiidae; genus Dromaius; species Dromaius novaehollandiae. Next base: position 139,725 of record NC_088124.1, on the reverse strand, counting down.
AGCCAGCAGCCATGAGACTGGCCTTATCCATGGAGACACTGAGGCTGCTGTGACCTCACAATCACAGCCAGCAGCCATGACCCTGACACTGGCAGGGGAGGCACTGAGGCTTCTGTGACCTCACAATCACAGCCAGCAGCCATGAGCCTGCCACTGGCAGAGGAGGCACTGAGTCTGCTGTGACATCACAAGCACAGCCAGCAGCCATGAGACTGATACGGGCCTGGGAGGCACTGAGGCTGCTGTGACCTCACAAGCACAGCCAGCAGCCAGGAGCATGGCACTGGCAGAGGAAGCACTGAGTCTGCTGTGACCTCACAACACAGCCAGCAGGGGGCACTGGAGATAACCTATCAGGCACTGAGTCTGCTGTGACCTCACAAGAACAGCCAGTAGGGGGGGCTGGACACTAACCTAGGAGGCACTGAGGCTGCTGTGACCTCACAAGCACAGCCAGCAGCCATGAGACTGCCACTGGCAGAGGAGGCACTGAGGCTTCTGTGACCTCACAAGCACAGCCAGCAGCCATGAGACTGCCACTGGCCTCAGAGGCACTGAGGCTGCTGTGACTTCAGAAGCACAGCCAGCAGCCATGAGCCTGCCACGGGCCTAGGAGGCATTCAGGGTGCTGTGATGTCAGAATCATAGCCAGTAGCCAGGAGCCTGATATTGGCCTGGGAGGCACTGAGTCTGCTGTGACCTCACAAGCGGGGCCAGCAGGGGACGCTGGACACTAAACTATGAGGCTCTGAGGCTGCTGTGACCTCACAAGTACAGCCAGCAGCCCTGAACCTGACAGTGGCAGAGGAGGCACTGAGGCTGCTGTGACCTCACAAGCACAGCCAGCAGCCATGAGGCTGCCACTGGCAGAGGAGGCACTGAGGCTTCTGTGACCTCACAATCACAGCCAGCAGCCATGAGCCTGCCACTGGCCTCAGAGGCACTGAGTCTGCTGTGACATCACAAGCACAGCCAGCAGCCATGAGCCTGATACGGGCCTGGGAGGCACTGAGGCTGCTGTGACCTCACAAGCACAGCCAGCAGCCATGAGCATGGCACTGGCAGAGGAGGCACTGAGGCTGCTGTGACCTCACAAGCACAGCCAGCAGGGGGCGCTGCACACTAACCTATGAGGCACTGAGTCTGCTCTGACCTCACTAGCAGAGCCAGCAGGGGACGCTGGACACTAAACTATGAGTCACTGAGTCTGCTGTGACCTCACAAGCACAGCCACGAGCCATGAGCCTGATACTGGCCTGTGAGGCACTGAGGCTGCTGTGACCTCACAAGCACAGCCAGCAGCCATGAGCCTGATACTGGCCTCGGAGGCAATGAGGCTGCTGTGACCTCACAAGCACAGCCAGCAGCCATGAGACTGCCACCGGCAGAGGAGGCACTGAGGCTGCTGTGACCTCAGAAGCACAGCCAGCAGCCAGGAGCCTGATACTGGCCTGTGAGGCACTGAGGCTGCTGTGACCTCACAAGCACAGCCAGCAGGGGGCGCTGGACACTAACTTTTGAGGCACTGAGGCTGCTCTGACCTCACAAACAGAGCCAGCAGGGAACGCTGGACACCAAACTATGAGGCACTGAGGCTGCTGTGACCTCACAAGCACAGCCAGCAGCCATGAGCCTGCCACTGGCCTAGGAGGCATTCAGGCTGCTGTGACCTCACAAGCACAGCCAGCAGCCATGAGACTGCCACTGGCCTCAGAGGCACTGAGGCTGCTGTGACCTCACAAGCACAGCCAGCAGCCTGGAGACTGCCACTGGCCTAGGAGGCATTCAGGCTGCTGTGACCTCAGTAGCACAGCCAGCAGCCATGAGCATGATACTGGCCAGAGAGGCACTGAGGCTGCTGTGACGTCACAAGCACAGCCAGCAGGGGGCGCTGGACACTAACCTATGAGGCACTGGGGCTGCTGTGACCTCACAAGCACAGCCAGCAGCCATGAGTACGGCACTGGCAGAGGAGGCACTGAGGCTGCTGTGACTTCAAAAGCACAGCCAGCAGTCATGAAACTGATCCCGGCATATGAGGCACTGAGGCTGGTGTGAGCTCACAAGCACAGGCAGCAGCCATGAGCCTGCGACTGGCCTAGGAGACATTCAGGCTTCTGTGACCTCAGAAGCACAGCCAGCAGCCATGAACCTGACACTGGCAGGGGAGGCACTGAGGCTGCTGTGACCTCACAACACAGCCAGCAGGGGGCACTGGAGATAACCTATCAGGCACTGAGGCTGCTGTGACCTCACAAGCAGAGCCAGCAGGGGCCGCTGGACACTAAACTATGAGGCACTGAGTCTGCTGTGACCTCACAAGCACAGCCAGCAGCCAGGAGCCTGACACTGGTCTAGGAGGCATTCAGGCTGCTGTAACCTCACAAGCACAGCCAGCAGCCATGAGCATGATACTGGCCTGAGAGGCACTGAGGCTGCTGTGACCTCACAAGCACAGCCAGCAGGGGGCGATGGACACTAACTTTTGAGGCACTGAGTCTGCTGTGACCTCACAAGCAGAGCCAGCAGGGGACACTGGACACTAATCTATGAGGCACTGAGGCTGCCATGACCTCAGAAGCACAGCCAGCAGCCATGAGCCTGATACTGGCTTGAGAGGCACTGAGCTTGCTGTGACCTCACAAGCACAGCCAGCAGCCATGAGACTGGCCTTATCCATGGAGACACTGAGGCTGCTGTGACCTCACAATCACAGCCAGCAGCCATGACCCTGACACTGGCAGGGGAGGCACTGAGGCTTCTGTGACCTCACAATCACAGCCAGCAGCCATGAGCCTGCCACTGGCCTCAGAGGCACTGAGTCTGCTGTGACATCACAAGCACAGCCAGCAGCCATGAGACTGATACGGGCCTGGGAGGCACTGAGGCTGCTGTGACCTCACAAGCACAGCCAGCAGCCAGGAGCATGGCACTGGCAGAGGAAGCACTGAGTCTGCTGTGACCTCACAACACAGCCAGCAGGGGGCACTGGAGATAACCTATCAGGCACTGAGTCTGCTGTGACCTCACAAGAACAGCCAGTAGGGGGGGCTGGACACTAACCTAGGAGGCACTGAGGCTGCTGTGACCTCACAAGCACAGCCAGCAGCCATGAGACTGCCACTGGCAGAGGAGGCACTGAGGCTTCTGTGACCTCACAAGCACAGCCAGCAGCCATGAGACTGCCACTGGCCTCAGAGGCACTGAGGCTGCTGTGACTTCAGAAGCACAGCCAGCAGCCATGAGCCTGCCACGGGCCTAGGAGGCATTCAGGGTGCTGTGATGTCAGAATCATAGCCAGTAGCCAGGAGCCTGATATTGGCCTGGGAGGCACTGAGTCTGCTGTGACCTCACAAGCGGGGCCAGCAGGGGACGCTGGACACTAAACTATGAGGCTCTGAGGCTGCTGTGACCTCACAAGCACAGCCAGCAGCCCTGAACCTGACAGTGGCAGAGGAGGCACTGAGGCTGCTGTGACCTCACAAGCACAGCCAGCAGCCATGAGGCTGCCACTGGCAGAGGAGGCACTGAGGCTTCTGTGACCTCACAATCACAGCCAGCAGCCATGAGCCTGCCACTGGCCTCAGAGGCACTGAGTCTGCTGTGACATCACAAGCACAGCCAGCAGCCATGAGCCTGATACGGGCCTGGGAGGCACTGAGGCTGCTGTGACCTCACAAGCACAGCCAGCAGCCAGGAGTATGGCACTGGCAGAGGAGGCACTGAGGCTGCTGTGACCTCACAAGCACAGCCAGCAGGGGCCGCTGGATACTAAACTATGAGGCACTGAGGCTGCTGTGACCTCACAATCACAGCCAGCAGCCATGACCCTGACACTGGTCTAGGAGGCATTCAGGCTGCTGTAACCTCACAAGCACAGCCCGCAGCCATGAGCATGATACTGGCCTGAGAGGCACTGAGGCTGCTGTGACCTCACAAGCACAGCCAGCAGGGGACGCTGGACACTAAACTATGAGGCACTGAGTCTGCTGTGACCTCACAAGCACAGCCAGCAGCCAGGAGCCTGATATTGGCCTGGGAGGCACTGAGACTGCTGTGACCTCACAAGCACAGCCAGCAGCCAGGAGCATGGCACTGGCAGAGGAGGCAATGAGGCTGCTGTGACCTCACAAGCACAGCCAGGAGCCAGGAGCCTGATACTGGCCTGAGAGGCACTGAGGTTGCTGTGACCTCACAAGCACAGCCAGCAGCCATGAGACTGGCATTATCCACGGACACACTTAGGCTGCTGTGACCTCAGAAGCACAGCCAGCAGCCATGAGACTGCCACTGGCAGAGGAGGCACTGAGGCTTCTGTGACCTCACAAGCACAGCCAGCAGCCATGAGCCTGCCACTGGCCTAGGAGGCACTCGGTCTGCTGTGACCTCACAAGCACAGCCAGCAGCCATGAGCCTGATACTGGCCTGTGAGGCACTGAGGCTGCTGTGACCTCAAAAGCACAGCCAGCAGCCATGAGCCTGATACTGGCCTGTGAGGCACTGAGGCTGCTGTGACCTCACAAGCACAGCCAGCAGCCGTGAGCATGGCACTGGCAGAGGAGGCATTCAGGCTGCTGTGACCTCACAAGCACAGCCAGCAGCCATGAGACTGCCACTGGCCTGAGAGGCACTGAGGCTGCTGTGACCTCACAAGCACAGCCAGCAGCCGTGAGCATGGCACTATCCACGGAGACACTGAGGCTGCTGTGACCTCAGAAACACAGCCAGCAGCCATGAGCCTGATACTGGCAGAGGAGGCACTGGGGCTGCTGTGACCTCACTAGCACAGCCAGCAGGGGGCGATGGACACTAACTTTTGAGGCACTGAGTCTGCTGTGACCTCACAAGCAGAGCCAGCAGGGGACACTGGACACTAATCTATGAGGCACTGAGGCTGCTGTGACCTCAGAAGCACAGCCAGGAGCCATGAGCCTGATACTGGCCTGAGAGGCAGTGAGCTTGCTGTGACCTCACAAGCACAGCCAGCAGCCATGAGACTGGCCTTATCCACGGAGACACTGAGGCTGCTGTGACCTCACAATCACAGCCAGCAGCCATGAGACTGCCACTGGCAGAGGAGGCACTGAGGCTTCTGTGACCTCACAATCACAGCCAGCAGCCATGAGCCTGCCACTGGCAGAGGAGGCACTGAGTCTGCTGTGACATCACAAGCACAGCCAGCAGCCATGAGCCTGATACTGGCCTGGGAGGCACTGAGGCTGCTGTGACCTCACAAGCACAGCCAGCAGCCAGGAGCATGGCACTGGCAGATGAGGCACTGAGGCTGCTGTGACCTCACAAGCAGAGCCAGCAGGGGGCGCTGGACACTAAGCTATGAGGCACTGAGTCTGCTGTGACCTCACTAGCAGAGCCAGCAGGGAACGCGGGACACCAAACTATGAGGCACTGAGGCTGCTGTGACCTCACAAGCACAGCCAGCAGCCAGGAGTATGGCACTGGCAGAGGAGGCACTGAGGCTGCTGTGACCTCACAAGCACAGCCAGCAGGGGACGCTGGACACTAAACTATGAGGCACTGAGGCTGCTGTGACCTCACAATCACAGCCAGCAGCCATGACCCTGACACTGGTCTAGGAGGCATTCAGGCTGCTGTAACCTCACAAGCACAGCCAGCAGCCATGAGCCTGATACTGGCCTGAGAGGCACTGAGGCTGCTGTGACCTCACAAGCACAGCCAGCAGCCATGAGCATGGCACTGGTCTAGGAGGCATTCAGGCTGCTGTGACCTCACAAGCACAGCCAGCAGCCATGAGCATGATACTGGCCTGAGAGGCACTGAGGCTGCTGTGACCTCACAAGCACAGCCAGCAGGGGGCGCGGGACACTAACCTATGAGGCACTGGGGCTGCTGTGACCTCACTAGCAGAGCCAGCAGGGGACGCTGGACACTAAACTATGAGGCACTGAGGCTGCTGTGACCTCACAAGCACAGCCAGCAGCCAGGAGCCTGATATTGGCCTGGGAGGCACTGAGACTGCTGTGACCTCACAAGCACAGCCAGCAGCCATGAGCATGGCACTGGCAGAGGAGGCAGTGAGGCTGCTGTGACGTCAGAAGCACATCCACGAGCCATGAGCCTGATACTTGCCTGTGAGGCACTGAGGCTGCTGTGACCTCACAAGCACAGCCAGCAGGGGGCGCTGCACACTAATCTATGAGGCACTGAGGCTGCTGTGACCTCAGAAGCACAGCCAGGAGCCAGGAGCCTGATACTGGCCTGAGAGGCACTGAGGTTGCTGTGACCTCACAATCACAGCCAGCAGCCATGAGATTGCCACTGGCAGAGGAGGCACTGAGGCTTCTGTGACCTCACAAGCACAGCCAGCAGCCATGAGCCTGCCACTGGCCTAGGAGGCATTCAGGCTGCTGTGACCTCACAAGCACAGTCAGCAGCCATGAGCCTGATACTGGCCTGTGAGGCACTGAGGCTGCTGTGACCTCAAAAGCAGAGCCAGCAGGGGACACTGGACACTAATCTATGAGGCACTGAGGCTACTGTGACCTCAGAAGCACAGCCAGCAGCCATGAACCTGAGACTGGCTTGAGAGGCACTGAGCTTGCTGTGACCTCACAAGCACAGCCAGCAGCCATGAGACTGGCCTTATCCACGGAGACACTGAGGCTGCTGTGACCTCACAATCACAGCCAGCAGCCCTGAGCCTGCCACTGGAAGAGGAGGCACTGAGGCTTCTGTGACCTCACAATCACAGCCAGCAGCCATGAGACTGCCACTGGCAGAGGAGGCACTGAGTCTGCTGTGACATCACAAGCACAGCCAGCAGCCATGAGCCTGATACGGGCCTGGGAGGCACTGAGGCTGCTGTGACCTCACAAGCACAGCCAGCAGCCAGGAGTATGGCACTGGCAGAGGAGGCACTGAGGCTGCTGTGACCTCACAAGCACAGCCAGCAGGGGACGCTGGACACTAAACTATGAGGCACTGAGGCTGCTGTGACCTCACAATCACAGCCAGCAGCCATGACCCTGACACTGGTCTAGGAGGCATTCAGGCTGCTGTAACCTCACAAGCACAGCCAGCAGCCATGAGCCTGATACTGGCCTGAGAGGCACTGAGGCTGCTGTGACCTCACAAGCACAGCCAGCAGCCATGAGCATGGCACTGGTCTAGGAGGCATTCAGGCTGCTGTGACCTCACAAGCACAGCCAGCAGCCATGAGCATGATACTGGCCTGAGAGGCACTGAGGCTGCTGTGACCTCACAAGCAGAGCCAGCAGGGGGCGCTGGACACTAATGTATGAGGCACTGGGGCTGCTGTGACCTCACAAGCAGAGCCAGCAGGGGACGCTGGACACTAAACTATGAGGCACTGAGTCTGCTGTGACCTCACAAGCACAGCCAGCAGCCAGGAGCCTGATATTGGCCTGGGAGGCACTGAGACTGCTGTGACCTCACAATCACAGCCAGCAGCCATGAGCATGGCACTGGCAGAGGAGGCACTGAGGCTGCTGTGACGTCACAAGCACATCCACGAGCCATGCGCCTGATACTGGCCTGTGAGGCACTGAGGCTGCTGTGACCTCACAAGCACAGCCAGCAGGGGGCGCTGCACACTAATCTATGAGGCACTGAGGCTGCTGTGACCTCAGAAGCACAGCCAGGAGCCAGGAGCCTGATACTGGCCTGAGAGGCACTGAGGTTGCTGTGACCTCACAAGCACAGCCAGCAGCCATGAGACTGCCACTGGCAGAGGAGGCACTGAGGCTGCTGTGACCTCAGAAGCACAGCCAGCAGCCATGAGACTGCCACTGGCAGAGGAGGCACTGAGGCTGCTGTGACCTCACAAGCACAGCCAGCAGCCATGAGCCTGCCACTGGCCTAGGAGGCCTTCAGGCTGCTGTGACCTCACAAGCACAGTCAGCAGCCATGAGCCTGATACTGGCCCGTGAGGCACTGAGGCTGCTGTGACCTCAAAAGCACAGCCAGCAGCCATGGGCCTGATACTGGCCTGTGAAGCACTGAGGCTGCTGTGACCTCACAAGCAGAGCCAGCAGGGGACACTGGACACTAATCTATGAGGCACTGAGGTTGCTGTGGCCTCAGAAGCACATCCAGCAGCCATGAGCCTGATACTGGCCTGAGAGGCACTGAGCTTGCTGTGACCTCACAAGCAGAGCCAGCAGGGGACGCTGGACACTAAACTATGAGGCACTGAGGCTGCTGTGACCTCACAATCACAGCCAGCAGCCATGACCCTGACACTGGTCTAGGAGGCATTCAGGCTGCTGTAACCTCACAAGCACAGCCAGCAGCCATGAGCATGATACTGGCCGGAGAGGCACTGAGGCTGCTGTGACCTCACAAGCACAGGCAGCAGGGGGCGCTGGACACTAACCTATGAGGCACTGAGTCTGCTGTGACCTCACAAGCAGAGCCAGCAGGGAACGCTGGACACCAAACTATGAGGCACTGATGCTGCTGTGACCTCACAAGCACAGCCAGCAGCCATGAGCCTGCCACTGGCAGTGGAGGCATTCAGGCTGCTGTGACCTCACAAGCACAGCCAGCAGCCATGAGACTGCCACTGGCCTCAGAGGCACTGAGGCTGCTGTGACCTCACAAGCACAGCCAGCAGCCATGAGCCTGCCACTGGCAGAGGAGGCACTGGGGCTGCTGTGACCTCACTAGCACAGCCAGCAGGGGGCGCTGCACACTAACTTTTGAGGCACTGAGTCTGCTGTGACCTCACAAGCAGAGACAGCAGGGGACGCTGGACACTAAACTATGAGGCACTGAGGCTGCTGTGACCTCAGAAACACAGCCAGCAGCCATGAGCCTGATACCGGCCTGAGAGGCACTGAGGTTGCTGTGACCTCACAAGCACAGCCAGCAGCCATGAGACTTGCCTTATCCACGGAGACACTGAGGCTGCTGTGACCTCACAATCACAGCCAGCAGCCATGAGCCTGCCACTGGCCTCAGAGGCACTGAGTCTGCTGTGACCTCAGAAGCACAGCCAGCAGCCAGGAGCCTGATATTGGCCTGCGAGGCACTGAGACTGCTGTGACCTCACAAGCACAGCCAGCAGCCATGAGCATGGCACTGGTCTAGGAGGCACTGAGGCTGCTGTGACCTCACAAGCACAGCCAGCAGCCATGAGCATGATACTGGCCAGAGAGGCACTGAGGCTGCTGTGACGTCACAAGCACAGCCAGCAGGGGGAGCTGCACACTAACATTTGAGGCACTGAGGCTGCTGTGACCTCACAAGCACAGCCAGCAGCCATCAGTACGGCACTGGCAGAGGAGGCACTGAGGCTGCTGTGACTTCAAAAGCACAGCCAGCATTCATGAATCTGATACCGGCATATGAGGCACTGAGGCTGGTGTGAGCTCACAAGCACAGGCAGCAGCCATGAGCCTGCCACTGGCTTGGAGACATTCAGTCTCCTGTGACCTCAGAAGCACAGCCAGCAGCCATGAGCCTGATACTGGCCTGAGAGGCACTGAGGCTGCTGTGACCTCAAAAGCACAGCCAGCAGCCATGAGCATGGCATTATCCACGGAGACATTGAGGCTGCTGTGACCTCACAACACAGCCAGCAGGGGGCACTGGAGATAACCTATCAGGCACTGAGTCTGCTGTGACCTCACAAGAACAGCCAGTAGGGGGGGATGGACACTAACCTAGGAGGCACTGAGGCTGCTGTGACCTCACAAGCACAGCCAGCAGCCATGAGACTGCCACTGGCAGAGGAGGCACTGAGGCTTCTGCAACCTCACAAGCACAGCCAGCAGCCATGAGACTGCCACTGGCCTCAGAGGCACTGAGGCTGCTGTGACTTCAGAAGCACAGCCAGCAGCCATGAGCCTGCCACGGGCCTAGGAGGCATTCAGGGTGCTGTGATGTCAGAATCATAGCCAGTAGCCAGGAGCCTGATATTGGCCTGGGAGGCACTGAGTCTGCTGTGACCTCACAAGCAGGGCCAGCAGGGACGCTGGACACTAAACCTTGAGGCTCTGAGGCTGCTGTGACCTCACAAGCACAGCCAGCAGCCAGGAGCCTGATACTGGCCTGTGAGGCACTGAGGCTGCTGTGACCTCACAAGCACAGCCAGCAGCCATGAGACTGGCCTTATCCACGGAGACACTGAGGCTGCTGTGACCTCACAATCACAGCCAGCAGCCATGAGACTGCCACTGGCAGAGGAGGCACTGAGGCTTCTGTGACCTCACAATCACAGCCAGCAGCCATGAGCCTGCCACGGGCCTAGGAGGCACTCAGGCTGCTGTGATGTCACAAACATAGCCAGCAGCCAGGAGCCTGATATTGCCCTGGGAGGCACTGAGGCTGCTGTGACCTCACAAGCACAGCCAGCAGCGGGCGCTGGACACTAACTTTTGAGGCACTGAGTCTGCTGTGGCGTCACAAGCACAGCCAGCAGCCATGAGCCTGATATTGGCCTGTGAGGCACTGAGGTTGCTGTGACCTCAAAAGCACAGCCAGCAGCCATGAGCATGGCACTATCCACGGAGACACTGAGGCTGCTGTGACCTCACAAGCAGAGCCAGCAGGGGACGCTGGCCTCTAAACTATAAGGCACTGAGGCTGCTGTGACCTCACAAGCAGAGCCAGCAGGGGGCGCTGGACACTAAACTATGAGGCACTGAGGCTGCTGTGACCTCACAATCACAGCCAGCAGCCATGAGCCTGCCACTGGCCTAGGAGGCATTCAGGCTTCTGTGACCTCACAAGCACAGCCAGCAGCCATGAGCCTGACACTGGACTCAGAGGCATTCAGGCTGCTGTGACCTCACAAGCACAGCCAGCAGCCATGAGCCTGATACTGGCCTGAGATTCACTGAGGTTGCTGTGACCTCAAAAGCACAGCCAGCAGCCATGAGCATGGCACTCACCACGCAGACACTGAGGCTGCTGTGACCTCAGAAGCACAGCCAGCAGCCATGAACCTGAGACTGGCAGAGGAGGCACTGAGGCTGCTGTGACCTCACAAGCACATCCAGCAGGGGACACTGTAGATAACCTATCAGGCACTGAATCTGCTGTGGCGTCACAAGCACAGCCAGTAGGGAGCGATGGACACTAACTTAGGAGGCACTGAGGCTGCTGTGACCTCACAATCATAGCCAGCAGCCAGGAGCCTGCCATGGGCCTAGGAGGCATTGAGGCTTCTGTGACCTCAGAAGCAGAGCCAGCAGCCATGAGCCTGACACTGGTCTAGGAGGCATTCAGGCTGCTGTGACGTCACAAGCACAGCCGGCAGGCAAGAGCATGGCACTAGCAGAGGAGGCACTGAGGCTGCTGTGACCTCAAAAGCACAGGCAGCAGCCATGAGCCTGCCACGCACGTAGGAGGCATTCAGGCTGCTGTGAGGTCACAAGCACAGCCAGCAGCCATGAGACTGCCACTGGCAGAGGAGGCACTGAGGCTTCTGTGACCTCACAAGCACAGCCAGCAGCCATGAGACTGCCACTGGCCTCAGAGGCACTGAGGCTTCTGTGACCTCACAAGCACAGCCAGCAGCCATGAGCCTGCCACTGGCCTAGGAGGCACTCAGGCTGCTGTGATGTCACAAACATAGCCAGCAGCCAGGAGCCTGATATTGGCCTGGGAGGCACTGAGGCTGCTGTGACCTCACAAGCACAGCCAGCAGGGGGCGCTGGACACCAAACTATGAGGCACTGAGTCTGCTGTGACCACACAAGCAGAGCCAGCAGGGGACGCTGGACACTCAACTATGAGGCACTGAGGCTGCTGTGACCTCACAATCATAGCCAGCAGCCATGAGCCTGCCACTGGCCTAGGAGGCACTGAGGCTGCTGTGACCTCACAAGCACAGCCAGCAGCCATGACCCTGACACTGGTCTAGGAGGCATTGAGGCTGCTGTGACGTCACAAGCACAGCCAGCAGCCATGAGCCTGATACTGGCCTGAGAGGCACTGAGGCTGCTGTGACCTCACAAGCACAGCCAGCAGGGGTCCCTGGACACTAACCTATGAGGCACTCAGTCTGCTGTGACCTCACAAGCAGAGCCAGCAGGGGACGCTGGACACTAAACTATGATGCCCTGAGGCTGCTGTGACGTCACAAGCCCAGCCAGCAGCCATGAGCCTGCCACTGGCCTCGGAGGCACTGAGTCTGCTGTGAGCTCACAAGCACAGCCAGCAGCCATGAGCCTGATATTGGCCTGTGAGGCACTGAGGTTGCTGTGACCTCACAAGCACAGCCAGCAGCCATGAGCATGGCACTATCCACGGAGACACTGAGGCTGCTGTGACCTCACAAGCAGAGCCAGCAGCCATGAGCCTGATACTGGCCTGGGAGGCACTGAGGATGCTGTGACCTCACAAGCACAGCCAGCAGGGGGCGCTGCACACTAACTTTTGAGGCACTGAGTCTGCTGTGACCTCACAAGCAGAGCCAGCAGGGGACGCTGGCCTCTAAACTATAAGGCACTGAGGCTGCTGTGACCTCACAAGCAGAGCCAGCAGGGGGCGCTGGACACTAAACTATGAGGCACTGAGTCTGCTGTGACCTCACAAGCACAGCCAGCAGCCATGAGCCTGCCACAGGGCTAGGAGGCATTCAGGCTGCTGTGACCTCACAAGCACAGCCAGCAGCCATGAGCCTGATACTGGCCTGAGATTCACTGAGGTTGCTGTGACCTCAAAAGCACAGCCAGCAGCCATGAGCATGGCACTCACCACGCAGACACTGAGGCTGCTGTGACCTCAGAAGCACATCCAGCAGGGGGCACTGTAGATAGCCTATCAGGCACTGAGTCTGCTGTGGCGCCACAAGCACAGCCAGTAGGGGGCGATGGACACTAACCTAGGAGGCACTGAGGCTGCTGTGACCTCACAATCATAGCCAGCAGCCATGAGCCTGCCATGGGCCTAGGAGGCATTGAGGCTTCTGTGACCTCAGAAGCACAGCCAGCAGCCATGAGCCTGACACTGGCCTAGGAGGCATTCAGGCTGCTGTGACGTCACAAGCACAGCCGGCAGGCAAGAGCATGGCACTAGCAGAGGAGGCACTGAGGCTGCTGTGACCTCAAAAGCACAGCCAGCAGCCATGAGCCTGCCACTGGCCTAGGAGGCATTCAGGCTGCTGTGACCTCACAAGCACAGCCAGCAGCCATGACCCTGACACTGGTCTAGGAGGCATTCAGGCTGCTGTGACCTCACAAGCACAGCCAGCAGCCATGAGCCTGATACTGGCCTGAGAGGCACTGAGGCTGGTGTGAGCTCAAAAGCACAGCCAGCAGGGGTCCCTGGACACTAACCTATGAGGCACTCAGTCTGCTGTGACCTCACAAGCAGAGCCAGCAGGGGACGCTGGACACTAAACTATGAGGCACTGAGGCTGCTGAGACCTCACAAGCACAGCCAGCAGCCATGAGCCTGCCACTGGCCTCGGAGGCACTGAGTCTGCTGTGAGCTCACAAGCACAGCCAGCAGCCATGAGCCTGATACTGGCCTGAGAGGCACTGAGGTTGCTGTGACCTCACAAGCACAGCCAGCAGCCATGAGCATGGCATTATCCTCGGAGACACTGAGGCTGCTGTGACCTCAGAAGCATAGCCAGCAGCCATAAGCCTGACACTGGCCTGGGAGGCACTGAGGATGCTGTGACATCACAAGCACAGCCAGCAGGGGGCGCTGCACACTAACTTTTGAGGCACTGAGGCTGCTCTGACCTCACAAACAGAGCCAGCAGGGAACGCAGGATACTATACTACGAGGCACTGAGGCTGCTGTGACCTCACAAGCAGAGCCATCAGGGGGCGCTGGACACTAAACTATGAGGCACTGAGGCTGCTGTGACCTCACAAGCACAGCCAGCAGCCATGAGCCTGCCACTGGCCTCGGAGGCATTCAGGCTTCTGTGACCTCACAAGCACAGCCAGCAGCCATGAGCCTGACACTGGACTCAGAGGCATTCAGGCTTCTGTGACCTCACAAGCACAGCCAGCAGCCATGAGCCTGATACTGGCCTGAGATTCACTGAGGTTGCTGTGACCTCAAAAGCTCAGCCAGCAGCCATGAGCATGGCACTCACCACGCAGACACTGAGGCTGCTGTGACCTCACAAGCACAGCCAGCAGCCATGAACCTGAGACTGGCAGAGGAGGCACTGAGGCTGCTGTGACCTCACAAGCACATCCAGAAGGGGACACTGTAGATAACCTATCAGGCACTGAGTCTGCTGTGGCGTCACAAGCACAGCCAGTAGGGGGCGATGGACACTAACCTAGGAGGCACTGAGGCTGCTGTGACCTCACAATCATAGCCAGCAGCCAGGAGCCTGCCATGGGCCTAGGAGGCATTGAGGCTTCTGTGACCTCAGAAGCACAGCCAGCAGCCATGAGCCTGACACTGGTCTAGGAGGCATTGAGGCTGCTGTGACCTCACAAGCACAGCCAGCAGCGGGAGCTGGACACTAACCTATGAGGCACTGAGTCTGCTGTGACCTCACAAGCAGAGCCAGCAGGGGACGCTGGACACTAAACTATAAGGCACTGAGGCTGCTGTAACCTCACAAGCAGAGCCAGCAGGGGGCGATGGACACTAAACTATGAGGCACTGAGGCTGCTGTGACCTCACAAGCACAGCCAGCACTGATGAGCCTGCCACTGGCCTAGGAGGCACTGAGGCTTCTGTGACCTCAGAAGCACAGCCAGCAGCCATGACCCTGACACTGGCAGCGGAGACACTGAGGCTGCTGTGACCTCACAAGCACAGCCAGCAGCCATGAGCCTGCCACTGGCCTAGGAGGCATTCAGGCTTCTGTGACTTCAGAAGCACAGCCAGCGGCCATGACCCTGACACTGGCAGAGGAGACACTGAGGCTGCTGTGACGTCACAAGCACAGCCAGCAGCCATGAGACTGCCACTGGCAGGGGAGGCACTGAGGCTGGTGTGACCTCACAAGCACAGCCAGCAGGGGGCGCTGGACACTAAACTATGAGGCACTGAGTCTGCTGTGACCTCACAAGCACAGCCAGCAGCCATGAGCCTGATACTGGCCTGTGAGGCACTGAGGCTGCTGTGACCTCACAAGAACAGCCAGCAGCCATGAGCTTGATACTGGCCTGAGAGGCACTGAGGTTGCTTTGACCTCAAAGAACAGCCAGCAGCCATGAGCATGGCACTATCCATGGAGACACTGAGGCTGCTGTGACGTCACAAGCACAGCCAGCAGCCATGAGCCTGATACTGGATTAGGAGGCACTGAGGCTGCTGTGACCTCACAAGCACAGCCAGCAGCCATGAGTATGGCACTGGCAGAGGAGGCACTGAGGCTGCTGTGACGTCACAAGCACAGCCAGCAGCCATGAGCCTGATACTGGCCTGTAAGGCACTGAGGCTGCTGTGAGCTCACAAGCACAGCCAGCAGCCATGAGACTGATACTGGCCTGTGAGGCACTGAGGTTGCTGTGACCTCAGAAGCACAGCTAGCAGCCATGAGCATGGCACTATCCACGGAGACACTGAGGCTGCTGTGACCTCAGAAGCACAGCCAGGAGCCATGAGCCTGACACTGGCAGAGGAGGCACTGAGGCTGCTGTGACCTCACAAGCAGAGCCAGCAGGGGGCACTGGAGATAACCTATCAGGCAAGGAGTCTGCTGTGACCTCACAATCACAGCCAGCAGGGGGCGCTGGACACTAGCCTAGGAGGCACTGAGGCTGCTGTGACCGCAGAAACATAGCCAGCAGGGGACGCTGGAAACTAAACTATGAGGCACTGAGGCTGCTGTGACCTCACAATCACAGCCAGCAGCCATGAGCCTGCCACTGGCCTAGGAGGCACTGAGGCTGCTGTGACCTCACAAGCACAGCCAGCAGCCATGACCCTGACACTGGCAGAGGAGGCACTGAGGCTGCTGTGACCTCACAAGCACAGCCAGCAGTCATGACCCTGACACTGGTCTAGGAGGCATTGAGGCTGCTGTGACCTCACAAGCACAGCCAGCAGCCATGAGACTGCCACTGGCAGGGGAGGCACTGGGGCTGCTGTGAAGTCACAAGCATAGCCAGCAGCCAGGAGCCTGATATTGGCCTGGGAGGCACTGAGGCTGCTGTGACCTCACAAGCACAGCCAGCAGCCATGAGCCTGCCACTGGCCTCAGAGGTATTCAGTCTTCTGTGACCTCACAAGCACAGCCAGCAGCCATGAGACTGCCACTGGCAGGGGAGGCACTGGGGCTGCTGTGAAGTCACAAGCACAGCCAGCAGTCATGACCCTGACACTGGTCTAGGAGGCATTGAGGCTGCTGTGACCTCAGAAGCACAGCCAGCAGCCATGAGCCTGCCACTGGCCTAGGAGGCACTGAGGCTGCTGTGACCTCACAAGCACACCCAGCAGCGGGAGCTGGACACTAACCTATGAGGCACTGAGTCTGCTGTGACCTCACAAGCAGAGCCAGCAGGGGACGCTGGACACTAAACTATGACGCCCTGAGGCTGCTGTGACGTCACAAGCACAGCCAGCAGCCATGAGCCTGCCACTGGCCTCGGAGGCACTGAGTCTGCTGTGAGCTCACAAGCACAGCCAGCAGCCATGAGCCTGATACTGGCCTGAGAGGCACTGAGGTTGCTGTGACCTCAAAAGCACAGCCAGCAGCCATGAGCATGGCATTATCCACGGAGACACTGAGGCTGCTGTGACCTCAGAAGCATAGCCAGCAGCCATGAGCCTGCCACTGGCCTAGGAGGCATTCAGGCTTCTGTGACCTCACAAGCACAGCCAGCAGCCATGAGCCTGACACTGGACTCAGAGGCATTCAGGCTGCTGTGACCTCACAAGCACAGCCAGCAGCCATGAGCCTGATACTGGCCTGAGATTCACTGAGGTTGCTGTGACCTCACAAGCACAGCCAGCAGCCATGAGCATGGCACTCACCACGCAGACACTGAGGCTGCTGTGACCTCAGAAGCACAGCCAGCAGCCATGAACCTGAGACTGGCAGAGGAGGCACTGAGGCTGCTGTGACCTCACAAGCACATCCAGCAGGGGGCACTGCAGATAACCTATCAGGTTCTGAGTCTGCTGTGGCGTCACAAGCACAGCCAGTAGGGGGCGATGGACACTAACCTAGGAGGCACTGAGGCTGCTGTGACCTCACAATCATAGCCAGCAGCCAGGAGCCTGCCATGGGCCTAGGAGGCATTGAGGCTTCTGTGACCTCAGAAGCAGAGCCAGCAGCCATGAGCCTGACACTGGTCTAGGAGGCATTCAGGCTGCTGTGACCTCACAAGCACAGCCGGCAGGCAAGAGCATGGCACTAGCAGAGGAGGCACTGAGGCTGCTGTGACGTCACAAGCACAGCCAGCAGCCGTGAGCCTGCCACGGGCCTAGGAGGAACTGAGGCTGCTGTGACCTCACAAGCACAGCCAGCATCCAAGAGCATGGCACTGGCAGAGGAGGCAATGAGGCTGCTGTGACCTCAGAAGCACAGCCAGCAGCCATGAGCCTGATGCTGGCCTGGGAGGCACTGAGGCTGCTGTGACCTCACAAGCACAGCCAGCAGGGGGCGCTGTACACTAACTTTTGAGGCACAGAGTCTGCTGTGACCTCACAAGCAGAGCCAGCAGGGGACGCTGGACACTAAACTGTGAGGCACTGAGGCTTCTGTGACCTCAGAAGCACAGCCAGCAGCCATGAGCCTGATACTGGCCTAGGAGGCACTGAGGCTGCTGTGACCTCACAAGCACAGCCAGCAGCCATGAGTATGGCACTGGCAGAGGAGGCACTGAGGCTGCTGTGACGTCACAAGCACAGCCAGCAGCCATGAGCCTGATACTGGCCTGTGAGGCACTGAGGCTGCTGTGATCTCACAAGCACAGCCAGCAGCCATGCGCATGATATTGGCCTGGGAGGCACTGAGATTGCTGTGACCTCAAAAGCACAGCCAGCAGCCATGAGCATGGCACTGTCCACGGAGACACTGAGGCTGCTGTGACCTCAGAAGCACAGCCAGCAGCCATGAACCTGACACTGGCAGAGGAGGCACTCAGGCTGCTGTGACCTCACAAGCACAGCCAGCAGCCATGAGACTGCCACTGGCCTCAGAGGCACCGAGGCTGCTGTGACCTCAGAAGCACAGCCAGCAGCCATGAGCCTGCCACGGGCCTGGGAGACACTGAGGCTGCTGTGATTTCACAAAAATAGCCAGCAGCCAGGAGCCTGATATTGGCCTGGGAGGCACTGAGTCTGCTGTGACCTCACAAGCCCAGCCAGCCTGGGGCGCTGGACACTAATCTATGAGGCACTGAGTCTGCTGTGACCTCACAAGCAGAGCCAGCAGGGGACGCTGGACACTAAACTATGAGGCTCTGACGCTGCTGTGACCTCAGAAGCACAGCCAGCAGCCATGAGCCTGCCACTGGCCTAGAAGGCACTGAGGTTGCTGTGACCTCACAAGCACAGCCAGCAGCCATGAGCCTGACACTGGTCTAGGAGGCATTCAGGCTGCTGTGACCTCACAAGCAGAGCCAGCAGGGGGCGCTGGACACTAACCTATGAGGCACTGAGTCTGCTGTGACCTCACAAGCACAGCCAGCAGCCATGACCCTGACACTGGTCTAGGAGGCATTCAGGCTGCTGTGACCTCACAAGCACAGCCAGCAGCCATGAGCCTGATACTGGCCTAGGAGGCATTGAGTCTTCTGTGACCTCAGAAGCACAGCCAGCAGCCATGAGCCTGACACTGGCCTAGGAGGCATTCAGGCTTCTGTGACCTCACAAGCACAGCCAGCAGCCATGAGACTGCCACTGGCCTCAGAGGCACCGAGGCTGCTGTGACGTCACAAGCACAGCCAGCAGCCATGAGCCTGAGACTGGCAGAGGAGGCACTGAGGCTGCTGTGACCTCAAAAGCACAGCCAGCAGCCATGAGCATGGCACTATCCACGGAGACACTGAGGCTGCTGTGACCTCAGAAGCACAGCCAGCAGCCATGAGCCTGACTCTGGCAGAGGAGGCACTGAGGCTGCTGTGATGTCACAAGCACAGCTAGCAGGGGGCGATGGACACTAACCTAGGAGGCACTGAGGCTGCTGTGACCTCACAAGCACAGCCAGCAGCCATGAGCCTGACACTGGCCTATGAGGCACTGAGGCTGCTGTGACGTCACAAGCACAGCCAGCAGCCATGAGACTGCCACTGGCCTCAGAGGCATTGAGGCTGCTGTGAAGTCACAAGCATAGCCAGCAGCCAGGAGCCTGATATTGGCCTGGGAGGCACTGAGGCTGCTGTGACCTCACAAGCACAGCCAGCAGCCATGAGCCTGCCACTGGCCTCGGAGGCATTCAGGCTTCTGTGACCTCAGAAGCACAGCCAGGAGCCATGAGACTGCCACTGGCCTCAGAGGCACTGAGGCTGCTGTGACCTCAGAAGCACAGCCAGCAGCCATGAGCCTGCCACTGGCCTAGGAGGCACTCAGGCTGCTGTGATGTCACAAACATAGCCAGCAGCCAGGAGCCTGATATTGGCCTGGGAGGCACTGAGGCTGCTGTGACCTCACAAGCACAGCCAGCAGCCATGAGTATGGCACTGGCAGAGGAGGCACTGAGGCTGCTGTGACGTCACAAGCACAGCCAGCAGCCATGAGCCTGATACTGGCCTGTGAGGCACTGAGGCTGCTGTGAGCTCACAAGCACAGCCAGCAGCCATGAGCCTGATATTGGCCTGTGAGGCACTGAGATTGCTGTGACCTCAAAAGCACAGCCAGCAGCCAGGAGCATGGCACTGTCCACGGAGACACTGAGGCTGCTGTGACCTCACAAGCACAGCCAGCAGCCATGAGACTGCCACTGGCCTCAGAGGCACCGAGGCTGCTGTGACCTCAGAAGCACAACCAGCAGCCATGAGCCTGCCACGGGCCTGGGAGACACTGAGGCTGCTGTGATGTCACAAAAATAGCCAGCAGCCAGGAGCCTGATATTGGCCTGGGAGGCACTGAGGCTGCTGTGACCTCACAAGCACAGCCAGCCTGGGGCGCTGGACACTAACCTATGAGGCACTGAGTTTGCTGTGACCTCACAAGCAGAGCCAGCAGGGGACGCTGGACACTAAACTATGAGGCTCTGACGCTGCTGTGACCTCAGAAGCACAGCCAGCAGCCATGAGCCTGCCACTGGCCTAGAAGGCACTGAGGTTGCTGTGACCTCACAAGCACAGCCAGCAGCCATGAGCCTGACACTGGTCTAGGAGGCATTCAGGCTGCTGTGACCTCACAAGCACAGACAGCAGGGGGCGCTGGACACTAACCTATGAGGCACAGAGTCTGCTGTGACCTCACAAGCACAGCCAGCAGCCATGACCCTGACACTGGTCTAGGAGGCATTCAGGCTGCTGTGACCTCACAAGCACAGCCAGCAGCCATGAGCCTGATACTGGCCTAGGAGGCATTGAGTCTTCTGTGACCTCAGAAGCACAGCCAGCAGCCATGAGCCTGACACTGGCCTAGGAGGCATTCAGGCTTCTGTGACCTCACAAGCACAGCCAGCAGCCAGGAGCCTGCCACTGGCCTCGGAGGCACCGAGGCTGCTGTGACGTCACAAGCACAGCCAGCAGCCATGAGACTGCCACTGGCCTCAGAGGCACTGAGGCTGCTGTGACGTCAGAAGCAGAGCCCGCTGCCATGAGCCTGCCACGGGACTAGGAGGCACTCAGGCAGATATGACGTCACAAGCATAGCCAGCAGCCATGAGCCTGCCACTGGCCTCGGAGGCATTCAGGCTGCTGTGACCTCAGAAGCACAGCCAGCATGGGGCACTGGAGATAACCTATCAGGCACCGAGGCTGCTGTGACATCACAAGCACAGCCAGCAGCCATGAGACTGCCACTGGCCCAGGAGGCACTGAGGCTGCTGTGACGTCACAAGCACAGCAGGCAGCCAGGAGCCTGATACTGGCCTAGGAGGCACTGAGGCTGCTGTGACGTCACAAGCAGAGCCAGCAGGGGACGCTGGACACTAAACTATGACGCACTGAGGCTGCTGTGACCTCACAAGCACAACCAGCAGCCATGAGCCTGCCACTGGCCTCGGACGCACTGAGTCTCCTGTGACCTCAGTAGCACAGCCAGCATGGGGCGCTGCACACTAACTTTTGAGGCGCTGCGGCTGCTGTGACCTCACAAGCAGAGCCAGCAGGGGACGCTGGACACTAATCTATGAGGCACTGAGGCTGCTGTGACCTCACAAGAACAGCCAGCAGCCATGAGCCTGACACTGGCCTGAGAGGCACTGAGGTTGCTGTGACCTCAAAAGCACAGCCAACAGCCATGAGCATGGCACTCACCACGGAGACACTGAGGCTGCTGTGACCTCACAAGCACAGCCAGCAGGGAGCGATGGACACTAACCTATGAGGCACTGAGACTGCTGTGACCTAACAAGCAGAGCCAGCAGGGGATGCTGGACACTAAACTATGAGGCACTGAGGCTGCTCTGACCTCAGAAGCACAGCCAGCAGCCATGAGCCTGCCAGTGGCCTCGGAGGCACTGGGGCTGCTGTGACGTCACAAGCACAGCCAGCAGCCATGAGACTGCCACTGGCCTCAGAGGCACTGAGGCTGCTGTGACCTCACAAGCACATCCAGCAGCCATGAGCCTGATTTTGGCCTGGGAGGCACTGAGTCTGCTGTGATGTCACAAGCATAGCCAGCAGGGGGCGATGGACACTAACTTTGAGGCACTGAGTCTGCTGTGACCTAACAAGCAGAGCCAGCAGGGGATGCTGGACACTAAACTATGAGGCACTGAGGCTGCTCTGACCTCAGAAGCACAGCCAGCAGCCATGAGCCTGCCACTGGCCTAGGAGGCATTCAGGCTGCTGTGACCTCACAAGCACAGCCAGCAGCCATGAGCCTGCCACTGGCCTCGGTGGCATTCAGGCTTCTGTGACCTCAGAAGCACAGCCAGCAGCCATGAGCCTGACACTGGCAGGGGAGGCACTGAGGCTGCTGTGACCTCACAATCACAGCCAGCAGGGAGCACTGGAGATAATCTATCAGGCACTGAGTCTGTTGTGACCTCACAAGCACAGCCAGTAGGGGGCAATGGACACTAACCTATGAGGCACTGAGGCTGCTGTGACCTCACAAGCACAGCCAGCAGCCCTGAGCCTGCCACTGGCAGAGGAGGCACTGAGGCTTCTGTGACCTCAGAAGCACAACCAGCAGCCATGAGACTGCCACTGGCCTCAGAGGCACTGAGGCTGCTGTGACCTCACAAGCACTTCCAGCAGCCATGAGCCTGATTTTGGCCTGGGAGGCACTGAGTCTGCTGTGATGTCACAAGCATAGCCAGCAGGGGCCGATGGTCACTAACCTATGAGGCACTGAGGCTGCTGTGACCTAACAAGCAGAGCCAGCAGGGGACGCTGGACACTAAACTATGAGGCACTGAGGCTGCTGTGACCTCACAAGCACAGCCAGCAGCCATGAGCCTGCCACTGGCCTAGGAGGCATTCAGGCTGCTGTGACCTTACAAGCACAGCCAGCAGCCATGACCCTGACACTGGCCAAGGAGGCATTCAGGCTTCTGTGACCTCAGAAGCACAGCCAGCAGCCATGAGCCTGACACAGGTCTAGGAAGCATTCAGGCTGCTGTGACCTCAAAGCACAGCCAGCAGCCATGAGCCTGATACTGGCCTGAGAGGCACTGAGGCTGCTGTGACCTCACAAGCAGAGCCAGCAGGGAGCACTGGACACTAAACTATGAGGCACTGAGGCTGCTGTGACCTCACAAGCACAGCCAGCAGCCATGAGCCTGCCACTGGCCAAGGAGGCATTCAGGCTTCTGTGACCTCCCAAGCACAGCCAGCAGCCATGAGCCTGATACTGGCCTGAGAGGCACTGAGGCTGCTGTGACCTCACAAGCACAGCCAGCAGCCATGAGCATGGCACTCTCCACGGAGACGCTGAGGCTGCTGTGACCTCAGAAGCACAGCCAGCATCCATTAGCCTGACACTGGCAGAGGAGGCACTGAGGCTGCTGTGATGTCACAAGCACAGCCAGCAGGGGGCGATGGACACTAACCTAGGAGGCACTGAGGCTGCTGTGACCTCACAAGCAGAGCCAGCAGCCATGAGCCTGACACTGGCAGACGAGGCACTGAGGCTGCTGTGACGTCACAAGCACAGCCAGCAGCCATGAGACTGCCACTGGCCTCAGAGGCATTGAGGCTGCTGTGAAGTCACAAGCATACCCAGCAGCCATGAACCTGACCCTGGTCTAGGAGGCACTGAGGCTGCTGTGACCTCACAAGCACAGCCAGCAGCCATGAGCCTGCCACTGGCCTCGGAGGCATTCAGGCTTCTGTGACCTCAGAAGCACAGCCAGCAGCCATGAGACTGCCACTGGCCTCAGAGGCACTGAGGCTGCTGTGACCTCACAAGCACAGCCAGCAGCCATGAGCCTGCCACTGGCCTAGGAGGCACTCAGGCTGCTGTGATGTCACAAACATAGCCAGCAGCCAGGAGCCTGATATTGGCCTGGGAGGCACTGAAGCTGCTGTGACCTCAGAAGCACAGCCAGCAGGGGGAGCTGGACACCAAACAATGAGGCGCTGACTCTGCTGTGACCTCACAAGCAGAGCCAGCAGTGGACGCTGGACACTAAACTATGAGGCGCTGAGGCTGCTGTGACCTCACAATCATAGCCAGCAGCCATGAGCCTGCCACTGGCCTCGGAGGCATTCAGGCTTCTGTGACCTCACAAGCACAACCAGCAGCCATGACCCTGACACTGGTCTAGGAGGCATTGAGGCTGCTGTGACCTCACAAGCACAGCCAGCAGCCATGAGCATGATACTGGCCTGAGAGGCACTGAGGCTGCTGTGACGTCAGAAGCACAGCCAGCAGCCATGAGTATGGCACTGGCAGAGGAGGCACTGAGGCTGCTGTGACGTCACAAGCACAGCCAGCAGCCATGAGCCTGACACTGGCAGAGGAGGCACTGAGGCTGCTGTTACCTCACAATACAGCCAGCAGGGGGCACTGGAGATAACCTATCAGGCACTGAGTCTGCTGTGACCTCACAAGCACAGCCAGTAGGGGGTGATGGACACTAACCTAGGAGCCACTGAGGCTGCTGTGACGTCACAAGCACAGCCAGCAGCCATGAGACTGCCACTGGCCTCAGAGGCACCGAGGCTGCTGTGACCTCAGAAGCACAACCAGCAGCCATGAGCCTGCCACGGGCCTGGGAGACACTGAGGCTGCTGTGATGTCACAAAAATAGCCAGCAGCCAGGAGCCTGATATTGGCCTGGGAGGCACTGAGGCTGCTGTGACCTCACAAGCACAGCCAGCCTGGGGCGCTGGACACTAACCTATGAGGCACTGAGTTTGCTGTGACCTCACAAGCAGAGCCAGCAGGGGACGCTGGACACTAAACTATGAGGCTCTGACGCTGCTGTGACCTCAGAAGCACAGCCAGCAGCCATGAGCCTGCCACTGGCCTAGAAGGCACTGAGGTTGCTGTGACCTCACAAGCACAGCCAGCAGCCATGAGCCTGACACTGGTCTAGGAGGCATTCAGGCTGCTGTGACCTCACAAGCACAGACAGCAGGGGGCGCTGGACACTAACCTATGAGGCACAGAGTCTGCTGTGACCTCACAAGCACAGCCAGCAGCCATGACCCTGACACTGGTCTAGGAGGCATTCAGGCTGCTGTGACCTCACAAGCACAGCCAGCAGCCATGAGCCTGATACTGGCCTAGGAGGCATTGAGTCTTCTGTGACCTCAGAAGCACAGCCAGCAGCCATGAGCCTGACACTGGCCTAGGAGGCATTCAGGCTTCTGTGACCTCACAAGCACAGCCAGCAGCCAGGAGCCTGCCACTGGCCTCGGAGGCACCGAGGCTGCTGTGACGTCACAAGCACAGCCAGCAGCCATGAGACTGCCACTGGCCTCAGAGGCACTGAGGCTGCTGTGACGTCAGAAGCAGAGCCCGCTGCCATGAGCCTGCCACGGGACTAGGAGGCACTCAGGCAGATATGACGTCACAAGCATAGCCAGCAGCCATGAGCCTGCCACTGGCCTCGGAGGCATTCAGGCTGCTGTGACCTCAGAAGCACAGCCAGCATGGGGCACTGGAGATAACCTATCAGGCACCGAGGCTGCTGTGACATCACAAGCACAGCCAGCAGCCATGAGACTGCCACTGGCCCAGGAGGCACTGAGGCTGCTGTGACGTCACAAGCACAGCAGGCAGCCAGGAGCCTGATACTGGCCTAGGAGGCACTGAGGCTGCTGTGACGTCACAAGCAGAGCCAGCAGGGGACGCTGGACACTAAACTATGACGCACTGAGGCTGCTGTGACCTCACAAGCACAACCAGCAGCCATGAGCCTGCCACTGGCCTCGGACGCACTGAGTCTCCTGTGACCTCAGTAGCACAGCCAGCATGGGGCGCTGCACACTAACTTTTGAGGCGCTGCGGCTGCTGTGACCTCACAAGCAGAGCCAGCAGGGGACGCTGGACACTAATCTATGAGGCACTGAGGCTGCTGTGACCTCACAAGAACAGCCAGCAGCCATGAGCCTGACACTGGCCTGAGAGGCACTGAGGTTGCTGTGACCTCAAAAGCACAGCCAACAGCCATGAGCATGGCACTCACCACGGAGACACTGAGGCTGCTGTGACCTCACAAGCACAGCCAGCAGGGAGCGATGGACACTAACCTATGAGGCACTGAGACTGCTGTGACCTAACAAGCAGAGCCAGCAGGGGATGCTGGACACTAAACTATGAGGCACTGAGGCTGCTCTGACCTCAGAAGCACAGCCAGCAGCCATGAGCCTGCCAGTGGCCTCGGAGGCACTGGGGCTGCTGTGACGTCACAAGCACAGCCAGCAGCCATGAGACTGCCACTGGCCTCAGAGGCACTGAGGCTGCTGTGACCTCACAAGCACATCCAGCAGCCATGAGCCTGATTTTGGCCTGGGAGGCACTGAGTCTGCTGTGATGTCACAAGCATAGCCAGCAGGGGGCGATGGACACTAACTTTGAGGCACTGAGTCTGCTGTGACCTAACAAGCAGAGCCAGCAGGGGATGCTGGACACTAAACTATGAGGCACTGAGGCTGCTCTGACCTCAGAAGCACAGCCAGCAGCCATGAGCCTGCCACTGGCCTAGGAGGCATTCAGGCTGCTGTGACCTCACAAGCACAGCCAGCAGCCATGAGCCTGCCACTGGCCTCGGTGGCATTCAGGCTTCTGTGACCTCAGAAGCACAGCCAGCAGCCATGAGCCTGACACTGGCAGGGGAGGCACTGAGGCTGCTGTGACCTCACAATCACAGCCAGCAGGGAGCACTGGAGATAATCTATCAGGCACTGAGTCTGTTGTGACCTCACAAGCACAGCCAGTAGGGGGCAATGGACACTAACCTATGAGGCACTGAGGCTGCTGTGACCTCACAAGCACAGCCAGCAGCCCTGAGCCTGCCACTGGCAGAGGAGGCACTGAGGCTTCTGTGACCTCAGAAGCACAACCAGCAGCCATGAGACTGCCACTGGCCTCAGAGGCACTGAGGCTGCTGTGACCTCACAAGCACTTCCAGCAGCCATGAGCCTGATTTTGGCCTGGGAGGCACTGAGTCTGCTGTGATGTCACAAGCATAGCCAGCAGGGGCCGATGGTCACTAACCTATGAGGCACTGAGGCTGCTGTGACCTAACAAGCAGAGCCAGCAGGGGACGCTGGACACTAAACTATGAGGCACTGAGGCTGCTGTGACCTCACAAGCACAGCCAGCAGCCATGAGCCTGCCACTGGCCTAGGAGGCATTCAGGCTGCTGTGACCTTACAAGCACAGCCAGCAGCCATGACCCTGACACTGGCCAAGGAGGCATTCAGGCTTCTGTGACCTCAGAAGCACAGCCAGCAGCCATGAGCCTGACACAGGTCTAGGAAGCATTCAGGCTGCTGTGACCTCAAAGCACAGCCAGCAGCCATGAGCCTGATACTGGCCTGAGAGGCACTGAGGCTGCTGTGACCTCACAAGCAGAGCCAGCAGGGAGCACTGGACACTAAACTATGAGGCACTGAGGCTGCTGTGACCTCACAAGCACAGCCAGCAGCCATGAGCCTGCCACTGGCCAAGGAGGCATTCAGGCTTCTGTGACCTCCCAAGCACAGCCAGCAGCCATGAGCCTGATACTGGCCTGAGAGGCACTGAGGCTGCTGTGACCTCACAAGCACAGCCAGCAGCCATGAGCATGGCACTCTCCACGGAGACGCTGAGGCTGCTGTGACCTCAGAAGCACAGCCAGCATCCATTAGCCTGACACTGGCAGAGGAGGCACTGAGGCTGCTGTGATGTCACAAGCACAGCCAGCAGGGGGCGATGGACACTAACCTAGGAGGCACTGAGGCTGCTGTGACCTCACAAGCAGAGCCAGCAGCCATGAGCCTGACACTGGCAGACGAGGCACTGAGGCTGCTGTGACGTCACAAGCACAGCCAGCAGCCATGAGACTGCCACTGGCCTCAGAGGCATTGAGGCTGCTGTGAAGTCACAAGCATACCCAGCAGCCATGAACCTGACCCTGGTCTAGGAGGCACTGAGGCTGCTGTGACCTCACAAGCACAGCCAGCAGCCATGAGCCTGCCACTGGCCTCGGAGGCATTCAGGCTTCTGTGACCTCAGAAGCACAGCCAGCAGCCATGAGACTGCCACTGGCCTCAGAGGCACTGAGGCTGCTGTGACCTCACAAGCACAGCCAGCAGCCATGAGCCTGCCACTGGCCTAGGAGGCACTCAGGCTGCTGTGATGTCACAAACATAGCCAGCAGCCAGGAGCCTGATATTGGCCTGGGAGGCACTGAAGCTGCTGTGACCTCAGAAGCACAGCCAGCAGGGGGAGCTGGACACCAAACAATGAGGCGCTGACTCTGCTGTGACCTCACAAGCAGAGCCAGCAGTGGACGCTGGACACTAAACTATGAGGCGCTGAGGCTGCTGTGACCTCACAATCATAGCCAGCAGCCATGAGCCTGCCACTGGCCTCGGAGGCATTCAGGCTTCTGTGACCTCACAAGCACAACCAGCAGCCATGACCCTGACACTGGTCTAGGAGGCATTGAGGCTGCTGTGACCTCACAAGCACAGCCAGCAGCCATGAGCATGATACTGGCCTGAGAGGCACTGAGGCTGCTGTGACGTCAGAAGCACAGCCAGCAGCCATGAGTATGGCACTGGCAGAGGAGGCACTGAGGCTGCTGTGACGTCACAAGCACAGCCAGCAGCCATGAGCCTGACACTGGCAGAGGAGGCACTGAGGCTGCTGTTACCTCACAATACAGCCAGCAGGGGGCACTGGAGATAACCTATCAGGCACTGAGTCTGCTGTGACCTCACAAGCACAGCCAGTAGGGGGTGATGGACACTAACCTAGGAGCCACTGAGGCTGCTGTGACGTCACAAGCACAGCCAGCAGCCATGAGACTGCCACTGGCAGAGGAGGCACTGAGGCTGCTGTGACCTCACAAGCACATCCAGCAGCCATGAGCCTGCCACGGGCCTAGGAGGCACTCAGGCTGCTGTGACGTCACAAGCATATCCAGCAGGGGGCGCTGGACACTAACCTATGAGGCACTGAGGCTGCTGTGACCTCACAAGCACAACCAGCAAGGGACGCTGGACACTAAGCTATGAGGCACTGAGGCTGCTGTTACCTCACAAGCACAGCCAGCAGCCATGAGCCTGCCACTGGCCTAGGAGGCATTCAGGCTTCTGTGACCTCAGAAGCACAGCCAGCAGCCATGACCCTGCCACTGGTCTAGGAGACATTCAGTCTTCTGTGACCTCA
Organism: Dromaius novaehollandiae; assembly: GCF_036370855.1. Taxonomy (NCBI): domain Eukaryota; kingdom Metazoa; phylum Chordata; class Aves; order Casuariiformes; family Dromaiidae; genus Dromaius; species Dromaius novaehollandiae. The sequence goes on along the minus strand of NC_088124.1, from coordinate 110,892 downwards.
CAAGCACAGCCAGCAGCCATGAGCATGGCACTGGCAGAGGAGGCACTGAGGCTGCTTTGACCTCACAAGCACAGCCAGCAGCCATGAGCCTGCCACTGGCCTAGGAGGCACTCAGGCTGCTGTGATGTCACAAACATAGCCAGCAGCCATGAGCCTGATATTGGCCTGGGAGGCACTGAGGCTGCTGTGAGGTCACAAGTATAGCCAGCAGGGGGCGCTGGACACTAAACAATGAGGCGCTGACTCTGCTGTGACCTCACAAGCAGAGCCAGCAGGGGACGCTGGACACTAAACTATGAGGCAGTGATGCTGCTGTGACCTCACAATCATAGCCAGCAGCCATGAGCCTGCCACTGGCCTAGGAGGCATTCAGGCTTCTGTGACCTCACAAGCACAACCAGCAGCCATGAGCATGATACTGGCCTGAGAGGCACTGAGGCTGCTGTGACCTCACAAGCACAGCCAGCAGGGGGAGCTGGACACTAACCTATGAGGCACTGAGGCTGCTGTGACCTCACAAGCAGAGCCAGCAGCGGACGCTGGACACTAAGCTATGAGGCACTGAGGCTGGTGTGACCTCACAAGCACAGCCAGCAGCCATGAGCCTGCCACTGGCCTCGGAGGCATTCAGGCTTCTGTGACCTCACAAGCACAGCCAGCAGCCATGAGCCTGCCACTGGCCTCAGAGGCACTGAGGCTGCTGTGACCTCAGAAGCACAGCCAGCAGCCATTAGCCTGCCACTGGCCTAGGAGGCACTCAGGCTGCTGTGATGTCACAAACATAGCCAGCAACCAGGAGCCTGATATTGGCCTGGGAGGCACTGAGGCTGCTGTGACCTCACAAGCACAGCCAGCAGGGGGCGCTGGACACCAAACTATGAGGCGCTGACTCTGCTGTGACCTCACAAGCAGAGCCAGCAGGGGACGCTGGACACTAAACGATGAGGCACTGAGGCTGCTGTGACCTCACAATCATAGCCAGCAGCCATGAGCCTGCCACTGGCCTAGGAGGCATTCAGGCTTCTGTGACCTCACAAGCACAACCAGCAGCCATGACCCTGACACTGGTCTAGGAGGCACTGAGGCTGCTGTGACCTCACAAGCACAGCCAGCAGCCATGAGCATGATACTGGCCTGAGAGGCACTGAGGCTGCTGTGACCTCACAAGCACAGCCAGCAGGGGGAGCTGGACACTAATCTATGAGGCGCTGACTCTGCTGTGACCTCACAAGCAGAGCCAGCAGGGGACGCTGGACACTAAACGATGAGGCGCTGAGGCTGCTGTGACCTCACAAGCACAGCCAGCAGCCATGAGCCTGCCACTGGCCTCGGAGGCATTCAGGCTTCTGTGACCTCAGAAGCACAGCCAGCAGCCATGAGCCTGATACTGGCCTAGGAGGCACTGAGGCTGCTGTGACGTCACAAGCACAGCCAGCAGCCATGAGTATGGCACTGGCAGAGGAGGCACTCAGGCTGCTGTGACGTCACAAGCACAGCCAGCAGCCATGAGCCTGATACCGGCCTGTGAGGCACTGAGGCTGGTGTGAGCTCACAAGCACAGCCAGCAGCCATGAGACTGCCACTGGCCTAGGAGACATTCAGGCTTCTGTGACGTCACAAGCACAGCCAGCAGCCATGAGCCTGATACTGGCCTGAGAGGCACTGAGGTTGCTGTGACCTCACAAGCACAGCCAGCAGCCATGAGCATGGCACTGTCCACGGAGACACTGAGGCTGCTCTGACGTCACAAGCACAGCCAGCAGCCATGAGCCTGATATTGGCCTGGGAGGAACTGAGGCTGCTGTGACCTCACAAGCACAGCCAGTAGGGGGCGATGGACACTAAACTTTGAGGCACTGAGGCTGCTGTGACCTCACAAGCACAGCCAGTAGGGGGCGATGGACACTAACTTAGGAGGCACTGAGGCTGCTGTGACCTCACAAGCACAGCCAGCAGCCATGAGACTGCCACTGGCAGAGGAGGCACTGAGGCTGCTGTGACCTCACAAGCACAGCCAGCAGCCATGAGACTGCCACTGGCCTAGGAGGCACTGAGGCTGCTGTGAGATCAGAAACATAGCCAGCAGCCATGAGCCTGTCACGGGCCTAGGAGGCACTCAGGCTGCTGTGACGTCACAAGCATATCCAGCAGGGGGCGCTGGACACTAACCTATGAGGCACTGAGGCTGCTGTGACCTCACAAACAGAGCCAGCAGCCATGAGCCTGCCACTGGCCTAGGAGGCACTGAGGCTTCTGTGACCTCAGAATCACAGCCAGCAACCATGAGCCTGACACTGGCAGAGGAGGCACTGAGGCTGCTGTTACCTCACAATACAGCCAGCAGGGGGCACTGGAGATAACCTATCAGGCACTGAGTCTGCTGTGACCTCACAAGCACAGCCAGTAGGGGGTGATGGACACTAACCTAGGAGCCACTGAGGCTGCTGTGACCTCACAAGCACAGCCAGCAGCCATGAGACTGCCACTGGCCAAGGAGGCACTGAGGCTGCTGTGACCTCACAAGCACATCCAGCAGCCATGAGCCTGCCACGGGCCTAGGAAGCACTCAGGCTGCTGTGACGTCACAACCACAGCCAGCAGGGGGCGCTGGACACTAACCTATGAGGCACTGAGGCTGCTGTGACCTCACAAGCAGAACCAGCAAGGGACGCTGGACACTAAGCTATGAGGCACTGAGGCTGCTGTTACCTCACAAGCACAGCCAGCAGCCATGAGCCTGCCACTGGCCTAGGAGGCATTCAGGCTTCTGTGACCTCAGAAGCATAGCCAGCAGCCATGACCCTGCCACTGGTCTAGGAGGCATTCAGTCTTCTGTGACCTCACAAGCACAGCCAGCAGCCATGAGCATGGCACTGGCAGAGGAGGCACTGAGGCTGCTGTGAGCTCACAAGCACAGCCAGCAGGGGGCGCTGGACACTAACTTTTGAGGCACTGAGTCTGCTGTGACCTCACAAGCAGAGCCAGCAGGGGACGCTGGACACTAAACTAGGAGGCACTGAGGCTGCAGTGACCTCACAAGCACAGCCAGCAGCCATGAGCCTGCCACTGGTCTAGGAGGCATTCAGGCTTCTGTGACCTCACAAGCAAGCTAGAAGCCATGAGCCTGATACTGGCCTAAGAGGCACTGAGGCTGCTGTGACCTCACAAGCACAGCCAGCAGCCATGAGCATGGCACTATCAACGGAGACGCTGAGGCTGCTGTGACCTCACAAGCACAGCCAACAGCCATGAGCCTGACACTGGCCTGGGAGGCACTGAGGCTGCTGTGACCTCACACACAGCCAGCAGGGGGCACTGGAGAAAACCTATCAGGCACTGAGGCTGCTGTGACCTCACAAGCACAGCCAGCAGGGGGCGATGGACACTAACTTAGGAGGCACTGAGGCTGCTGTGACCTCACAAGCACAGCCAGCAGTCATGAGCCTGCCACTGGCAGACGAGGCACTGGGGCTGCTGTGACGTCACAAGCACAGCCAGCAGCCATGAGACTGCCACTGGCCTCAGAGGCATTGAGGCTGCTGTGAAGTCACAAGAATAGCCAGCAGCCAGGAGCCTGATATTGGCCTGGGAGGCACTGAGGCTGCTGTGACCTCACAAGCACAGCCAGCAGCCATAAGCCTGACACTGGCAGAGGAGGCACTGAGGCTGCTGTGACCTCACAAGCAGAGCCAGCAGCCATGAGACTGCCACTGGCAGAGGAGGCACTGAGGCTGCTGTGACCTCACAAGCACAGCCAGCAGGGGGCTCTGGACACCAAACTATGAGGCGCTCAGTCTGCTGTGACCTCACAAGCAGAGCCAGCAGGGGATGCTGGACACCAAACTATGAGGCACTGAGGCTGCTGTGACCTCACAATCATAGCCAGCAGCCATGAGCCTGCCACTGGCCTAGGAGGCATTCAGGCTTCTGTGACCTCACAAGCACAGCCAGCAGCCATGAGCCTGCCACTGGTCTAGGAGGCATTGAGGCTGCTGTGACCTCACAAGCACAGCCAGCAGCCATAAGCCTGCCACTGCAGAGGAGGCACTGGGGCTGATGTGACGTCACAAGCACAGCCAGCAGCCATGAGACTGCCACTGGCCTCAGAGGCATTGAGGCTGCTGTGAAGTCAAAAGCATAGCCAGCAGCCAGGAGCCTGATATTGGCCTGGGAGGCACTGAGGATGCTGTGACCTCACAAGCACAGCCAGCAGCCATGAGCATGGCACTGGCAGAGGAGGCACTGAGGCTGCTGTGACGTCACAAGCACAGCCAGCAGCCATGAGTCTGATATTGGCCTGGGAGGAACTGAGGCTGCTGTGACCTCACAAGCACAGCCAGTAGGGGGCGATGGACACTAAACTATGAGGCACTGAGGCTGCTGTGACCTCACAATCACAGCCAGCAGCCATGAGCCTGTCACTGGCCTCGGAGGCATTCAGGCTGCTGTGACCTCACAAGCACAGCCAGCAGCCATGCGCCTGATACTGGCCTGGGAGGCACTGAGGCTGCTGTGACCTCACAAGCACAGCCAGCAGACAGGAGCATGGCACTGGCAGAGGAAGCACTGAGGCTGCTGGGACCTCACAAGCACAGCCAGCAGGGGACGCTGGACACTAAACTATGAGGCACTGAGGATGCTGTGACCTCACAAGCACAGCCAGCAGCTATGACCCTGACACTGGTCTAGGAGGCACTGAGGCTGCTGTGACCTCACAACCACAGCCAGCAGCCATGAGCATGATACTGGCCTGAGAGGCACTGAGGCTGCTCAGACCTCACAAGCACAGCCAGCAGCCATGAGCCTGATACTGGCCTGTGAGGCACTGAGGTTGCTGTGACCTCACAAGCACAGCCAGCAGCCATGAGACTGGCATTATCCACGGACACACTTAGGCTGCTGTGACCTCAGAAGCACAGCCAGCAGCCATGAGACTGCCACTGGCAGAGGAGGCACTGAGGCTTCTGTGACGTCACAAGCACAGCCAGCAGCCATGAGCCTGCCACGGGCCTAGGAGGCACTCAGGCTGCTGTGACATCACAAGCATAGCCAGCAGTCAGGAGCCTGATATTGGCCTGTGAGGCACTGAGGCTGCTGTGACCTCACAAGCAGAGCCAGCAGGAGACGCTGGACACTAAACGATGAGGCACTGAGGCTGCTGTGACCTCACAATCACAGCCAGCAGCCACGAGCCTGCCACTGGCCTCGGAGGCATTCAGGCTGCTGTGACCTCAGAAGCACAGCCAGCAGCCATGAGCCTGACACTGGGCTGTGAGGCATTCAGGCTTGTGTGACCTCACAAGCACAGCCAGCAGCCATGAGACTGCCACTGGCCTCAGAGGCACTGAGGCTGCTCTGACATCTCTAGCACAGCCAGCAGCCATGAGCCTGCCACGGGCCTAGGAGGCACTGAGTCTGCTGTGAGCTCACAAGCACAGCCAGCAGGGGACGCTGGACACTAAACTATGAGGCACTGAGGCTGCTGTGACCTCACAATCACAGCCAGCAGCCATAAGCCTGCCCCTGGCCTCGGAGGCACTGAGTCTGCTGTGACTTCACAAGCACAGCCAGCAGCCAGGAACATGGCACTGGCAGAGGAGGCACTGAGGCTGCTGTGACCTCACAAGCACAGCCAGCAGCCTTGAGCCTGATACTGGCCTGTGAGGCACTGAGGCTGCTGTGATGTCACAAGGACAGCCAGCAGGGGGCGCTGGACACTAAACTATTAGGCACTGAGGCTGCTGTGACCTCACAAGCACAGCCAGCAGCCTTGAGCCTGATACTGGCCTGAGAGGCACTGAGGCTGCTGTGACGTCACAAGCACAGCCAGCAGCCATGAGCCTGCCACTGGCCTCGGAGGCATTGAGGCTGCTGTGAAGTCACAAACATAGCTAGCAGCCAGGAGCCTGATATTGGCCTGGGAGGCACTGAGGCTGCTGTGACCTCACAAACAGAGCCAACAGGGGACGCTGGACACCAAACTATGAGGCGCTGACTCTGCTGTGACCTCACAAGCAGAGCCAGCAGGGGACGCTGGACACTAATCTATGAGGCACTGAGGCTGCTGTGACCTCACAATCATAGCCAGCCGCCATGAGCCTGCCACTGGCCTAGGAGGCATTCAGGCTTCTGTGACCTCAGAAGCACAGCCAGCAGCCATGAGCATGATACTGGCCTGAGAGGCACTGAGGCTGCTGTGACCTCACAAGCACAGCCAGCAGGGGGCGCTGCACACTAACCTATGAGGCTCTGCATCTGCTGTGACCTCACAAGCAGAGCCAGCAGGGGACGCTGGACACTAAACGATGAGGCACTGAGGCTGCTGTGACCTCACAAGCACAGCCAGCAGCCATGAGCCTGCCACTGGCCTCGGAGGCATTCAGGCTTCTGTGACCTCAGAAGCAAAGCCAGCAGCCATGAGCCCGATACTGGCCTAGGAGGCACTGAGGCTGCTGTGACGTCAGAAGCACAGCCAGCAGCCATGAGTATGGCACTGGCAGAGGAGGCACTGAGGCTGCTGTGACGTCAAAAGCACAGCCAGCAGCCATGAGCCTGATACCGTCCTGTGAGACACTGAGGCTGCTGTGAGCTCACAAGCACAGCCAGCAGCCATGAGCCTGACACTGGCAGAGGAGGCACTGAGGCTGCTGTGACCTCACAATACAGCCAGCAGGGGGCACTGGAGATAATCCTATCAGGCACTGAGGCTGCTGTGACCTCACAAGCACATCCAGCAGCCATGAGCCTGCCACGGGCCTAGGAGGCACTCAGGCTGCTGTGACGTCATAAGCATTGCCAGCAGCCATGACCCTGACACTGGTGTAGGAGGCATTGAGGCTGCTGTGACCTCACAAGCAGAGCCAGCAGCCAAGAGCATGGCAATGGCAGAGGAGGCACTGAGGCTGCTGTGACCTCACAAGCACAGCCAGCAGGGGGCGATGGACACTAACTTAGGAGGCACTGAGTCTGCTGTGACCTCACAAGCAGAGCCAGCAGTGGACGCTGGACACTTAACTAGGAGGCACTGAGGCTGCAGTGACCTCAGAAGCACAGCCAGCAGCCATGAGCCTGCCACTCGTCTAGGAGGCATTCAGGTTTCTGTGACCTCACAAGCAAGCTAGAAGCCATGAGCCTGATACTGGCCTGAGAGGCACTGAGGCTGCTGTGACCTCAAAAGCACAGCCAGCAGCCATGAGCATGGCACTGTCCACGGAGACGCTGAGGCTGCTGTGACCTCACAAGCACAGCCAGCAGCCAGGAGCCTGACACTGGCAGAGGAGGCACTGAGGCTGCTGTGACCTCACAAGCACAGCCAGCAGGGGGAGCTGGACACTAACCTATGAGGCGCTGAGTCTGCTGTGACCTCACAAGCAGAGCCAGCAGGGGACGCTGGACACTAATCGATGAGGCACTGAGGCTGCTGTGACCTCACAAGCACAGCCAGCAGCCATGAGCCTGCCACTGGCCTCGGAGGCATTCAGGCTTCTGTGACCTCAGAAGCACAGCCAGCAGCCATGAGTATGGCACTGGCAGAGGAGGCACTGAGGCTGCTGTGACGTCACAAGCACAGCCAGCAGCCATGAGCCTGACACTGGCAGAGGAGGCACTGAGGCTGCTGTTACCTCACAATACAGCCAGCAGGGGGCACTGGAGATAACCTATCAGGCACTGAGTCTGCTGTGACCTCACAAGCACAGCCAGTAGGGGGTGATGGACACTAACCTAGGAGCCACTGAGGCTGCTGTGACCTCACAAGCACAGCCAGCAGCCATGAGATTGCCACTGGCAGAGGAGGCACTGAGGCTGCTGTGACCTCACAAGCACATCCAGCAGCCATGAGCCTGCCACGGGCCTAGGAGGCACTCAGGCTGCTGTGACGTCACAACCACAGCCAGCAGGGGGCGCTGGACACTAACCTATGAGGCACTGAGGCTGCTGTGACCTCACAAGCAGAACCAGCAAGGGACGCTGGACACTAAGCTATGAGGCACTGAGGCTGCTGTTACCTCACAAGCACAGCCAGCAGCCATGAGCCTGCCACTGGCCTAGGAGGCATTCAGGCTTCTGTGACCTCAGAAGCACAGCCAGCAGCCATGACCCTGCCACTGGTCTAGGAGGCATTCAGTCTTCTGTGACCTCACAAGCACAGCCAGCAGCCATGAGCATGGCACTGGCAGAGGAGGCACTGAGGCTGCTGTGAGCTCACAAGCACAGCCAGCAGGGGGCGCTGGACACTAACTTTTGAGGCACTGAGTCTGCTGTGACCTCACAAGCAGAGCCAGCAGTGGACGCTGGACACTAAACTAGGAGGCACTGAGGCTGCAGTGACCTCACAAGCACAGCCAGCAGCCATGAGCCTGCCACTGGTCTAGGAGGCATTCAGGCTTCTGTGACCTCACAAGCAAGCTAGAAGCCATGAGCCTGATACTGGCCTAAGAGGCACTGAGGCTGCTGTGACCTCAAAAGCACAGCCAGCAGCCATGAGCATGGCACTATCAACGGAGACGCTGAGGCTGCTGTGACCTCACAAGCACAGCCAGCAGCCATGAGCCTGACACTGGCCTGGGAGGCACTGAGGCTGCTGTGACCTCACACACAGCCAGCAGGGGGCACTGGAGAAAACCTATCAGGCACTTAGGCTGCTGTGACCTCACAAGCACAGCCAGCAGGGGGCGATGGACACTAACTTAGGAGGCACTGAGGCTGCTGTGACCTCACAAGCACAGCCAGCAGTCATGAGCCTGCCACTGGCAGACGAGGCACTGGGGCTGCTGTGACGTCACAAGCACAGCCAGCAGCCATGAGACTGCCACTGGCCTCAGAGGCATTGAGGCTGCTGTGAAGTCACAAGCATAGCCAGCAGCCAGGAGCCTGATATTGGCCTGGGAGGCACTGAGGCTGCTGTGACCTCACAAGCACAGCCAGCAGCCATAAGCCTGACACTGGCAGAGGATGCACTGAGGCTGCTGTGACCTCACAAGCAGAGCCAGCAGCCATGAGATTGCCACTGGCAGAGGAGGCACTGAGGCTGCTGTGACCTCACAAGCACAGCCAGTAGGGGGCGATGGACACTAAACTATGAGGCACTGAGGCGGCTGTGACCTCACAATCACAGCCAGCAGCCATGAGCCTGTCACTGGCCTCGGAGGCACTGAGGCTGCTGTGACCTCACAAGCACAGCCAGCAGCCAGGAGCCTGATACTGGCCTGGGAGGCACTGAGGTTGCTGTGACCTCACAAGCACAGCCAGCAGCCATGAGACTGGCATTATCCACGGAGACACTGAGGCTTCTGTGACTTCAGAAGCACAGCCAGCAGCCATGACCCTGACACTGCAGAGGAGGCACTGAGGCTTCTGTGACTTCAGAAGCACAGCCAGCAGCCATGACCCTGACACTGGTCTAGGAGGCATTCAGGCTGCTGTGACCTCACAAGCACAGCCAGCAGCCATGCGCCTGATACTGGCCTGGGAGGCACTGAGGCTGGTGTGACCTCACAAGCACAGCCAGCAGACAGGAGCATGGCACTGGCAGAAGAAGCACTGAGGCTGCTGGGACCTCACAAGCACAGCCAGCAGGGGACGCTGGACACTAAACTATGAGGCACTGAGGATGCTGTGACCTCAGAAGCACAGCCAGCAGCCATGACCCTGACACTGGTCTAGGAGGCACTGAGGCTGCTGTGACCTCACAACCACAGCCAGCAGCCATGAGCATGATACTGGCCTGAGAGGCACTGAGGCTGCTCAGACCTCACAAGCACAGCCAGCAGCCATGAGCCTGATACTGGCCTGTGAGGCACTGAGGTTGCTGTGACCTCACAAGCACAGCCAGCAGCCATGAGACTGGCATTATCCACGGACACACTTAGGCTGCTGTGACCTCAGAAGCACAGCCAGCAGCCATGAGACTGCCACTGGCAGAGGAGGCACTGAGGCTTCTGTGACGTCACAAGCACAGCCAGCAGCCATGAGCCTGCCACGGGCCTAGGAGGCACTCAGGCTGCTGTGACATCACAAGCATAGCCAGCAGTCAGGAGCCTGATATTGGCCTGTGAGGCACTGAGGCTGCTGTGACCTCACAAACAGAGCCAGCAGGAGACGCTGGACACTAAACTATGAGGCACTGAGGCTGCTGTGACCTCACAATCACAGCCAGCAGCCACGAGCCTGCCACTGGCCTCGGAGGCATTCAGGCTGCTGTGACCTCAGAAGCACAGCCAGCAGCCATGAGCCTGACACTGGGCTGTGAGGCATTCAGGCTTGTGTGACCGCACAAGCACAGCCAGCAGCCATGAGACTGCCACTGGCCTCAGAGGCACTGAGGCTGCTCTGACATCACAAGCACAGTCAGCAGGGGGCGCTGCACACTAACCTATGAGGCGCTGAGTCTGCTGTGACCTCACAAGCAGAGCCAGCAGGGGACGCTGGACACTAAACGATGAGGCACTGAGGCTGCTGTGACCTCACAAGCACAGCCAGCAGCCATGAGCCTGCCACTGGCCTCGGAGGCATTCAGGCTTCTCTGACCTCAGAAGCAAAGCCAGCAGCCATGAGCCCGATACTGGCCTAGGAGGCACTGAGGCTGCTGTGACGTCAGAAGCACAGCCAGCAGCCATGAGTATGGCACTGGCAGAGGAGGCACTGAGGCTGCTGTGACGTCAAAAGCACAGCCAGCAGCCATGAGCCTGATACCGGCCTGTGAGGCACTGAGGCTGGTGTGAGCTCACAAGCACAGCCAGCAGCCATGAGCCTGCCACTGGCCTAGGAGACATTCAGGCTTCTGTGACCTCACAAGCACAGCCAGCAGCCATGAGCCTGATACTGGCCTAGGAGGCACTGAGGCTGCTGTGACCTCACAAGCACAGCCAGCAGCCATGAGCATGGCACTGTCCACGGAGACACTGAGGCTGCTCTGACGTCACAAGCACAGCCAGCAGCCATGAGTCTGATATTGGCCTGGGAGGAACTGAGGCTGCTGTGACCTCACAAGCACAGCCAGTAGGGGGCGATGGACAGTAAACTATGAGGCACTGAGGCTGCTGTGACCTCACAAGCACAGCCAGTAGGGGGCGATGGACACTAACTTAGGAGGCACTGAGGCTGCTGTGACCTCACAAGCACAGCCAGCAGCCATGAGACTGCCACTGGCCTAGGAGGCACTGAGGCTGCTGTGACCTCACAAGCACAGCCAGCAGCCATGAGACTGCCACTGGCCTAGGAGGCACTGAGGCTGCTGTGAGGTCAGAAGCATAGCCAGCAGCCAGGAGCCTGTCACGGGCCTAGGAGGCACTCAGGCTGCTGTGACGTCACAAGCACAGCCAGTAGGGGGTGATGGACACTAACCTAGGAGCCACTGAGGCTGCTGTGACGTCACAAGCACAGCCAGCAGCCATGAGACTGCCACGGGCAGAGGAGGCACTGAGGCTGCTGTGACCTCACAAGCACATCCAGCAGCCATGAGCCTGCCACGGGCCTAGGAGGCACTCAGGCTGCTGTGACGTCACAAGCATAGCCAGCAGGGGGCGCTGGACACTAACCTATGAGGCACTGAGGCTGCTGTGACCTCACAAGCACAACCAGCAAGGGACGCTGGACACTAAGCTATGAGACACTGAGGCTGCTGTGACCTCACAAGCACAGCCAGCAGCCATGAGCCTGCCACTGGCCTAGGAGGCATTCAGGCTTCTGTGACCTCAGAAGCACAGCCAGCAGCCATGACCCTGCCACTGGTCTAGGAGGCATTCAGTCTTCTGTGACCTCAGAAGCACAGCCAGCAGCCATGAGCCTGCCACTGGTCTAGGAGGCATTCAGGCTTCTGTGACCTCACAAACAAGCTAGAAGCCATGAGCCTGATACTGGCCTGAGAGGCACTGAGGCTGCTGTGACCTCAAAAGCAGAGCCAGCAGCCATGAGCATGGCACTATCCACGGAGACGCTGAGGCTGCTGTGACCTCACAAGCACAGCCAGCAGCCATGAGCCTGACACTGGCAGAGGAGGCACTGAGGCTGCTGTGACCTCACACACAGCCAGCAGGGGGCACTGGAGAAAACCTATCAGGCACTGAGGCTGCTGTGACCTTACAATCACAGCCAGCAGCCATGAGCCTGCCACTGGCAGACGAGGCACTGGAGCTGCTGTGACCTCAGAAGCACAGCCAGCATCCATGAGACTGCCACTAGCCTCAGAGGCATTGAGGCTGCTGTGAAGTCACAAGCATAGCCAGCAGCCAGGAGCCTGATATTGACTATGAGGCACTGAGGCTGCTGTGACCTCACAAGCACAGCCAGCAGCCATGAGCCTGCCACTGGCCTTGGAGGCATTCAGGCTTCTGTGACCTCAGAAGCACAGCCAGCAGCCATGAGCCTTCCACTGGCAGAGGAGGCACTGAGTCTGCTGTGACCTCACAAGCACAGCCAGCAGCCATGAGACTGCCACTGGCCTCAGAGGCATTGAGGCTGCTGTGACGTCACAAGCATAGCCAGCAGCCAGGAGCCTGATATTGGCCTGGGAGGCACTGAGGCTGCTGTGACCTCACAAGCACAGCCAGCAGCCATGAGCCTGATACTGGCGTGAGAGGCACTGAGGCTGCTGTGACCTCACAAGCACAGCCAGCAGGGGACGCTGGACACTAATCTATGATGCACTGAGTCTACTGTGACCTCACAATCACAGCCAGCAGCCATGAGCCTGCCACTGGCAGAGGAGGCACTGAGGCTGCTGTGACCTCACAAGCACAGCCAGCAGCCATGAGCCTGCCACTGGCCTCGGAGGCATTCAGGCTTCTGTGACCTCAGAAGCGCAGCCAGCAGCCATGAGCCTGACACTGGCAGAGGAGGCACTGAGGCTGCTGTGACCTCACAAGCAGAGCCAGCAGCCATGAGACTGCCACTGGCAGAGGAGGCACTGAGGCTTCTGTGAGCTCACAAGCACAGCCAGCAGCCATGAGACTGCCACTGGCCTAGGAGGCACTCAGGCTGCTGTGATGTCACAAACATAGCTAGCAGCCAGGAGCCTGATATTGGCCTGGGAGGCACTGAGGCTGCTGTGACCTCACAAGCACAGCCAGCAGGGGGCTCTGGACACCAAACTATGAGGCGCTCAGTCTGCTGTGACCTCACAAGCACAGCCAGCAGGGGACGCTGGACACCAAACTATGAGGCACTGAGGCTGCTGTGACCTCACAATCATAGCCAGCAGCCATGAGCCTGCCACTGGCCTAGGAGGCATTCAGGCTTCTGTGACCTCACAAGCACAGCCAGCAGCCATGAGCCTGACACTGGTCTAGGAGGCATTGAGGCTGCTGTGACCTCACAACCACAGCCAGCAGCCATGAGCCGGATACTGGCCTGAGAGGCACTGAGGCTGCTGTGACCTCACAAGCACAGCCAGCAGGGGGAGCTGGACACTAACCTATGAGGCGCTGAGTCTGCTGTGACCTCACAAGCAGAGCCAGCAGGGGACGCTGGACACTAAACGATGAGGCACTGAGGCTGCTGTGACCTCACAAGCACAGCCAGCAGCCATGAGCCTGCCACTGGCCTCGGAGGCATTCAGGCTTCTGTGACCTCACAAGCAAAGCCAGCAGCCATGAGCCTGATACTGGCCTAGGAGGCACTGAGGCTGCTGTGACGTCAGAAGCACAGCCAGCAGCCATGAGTATGGCACTGGCAGAGGAGGCACTGAGGCTGCTGTGACCTCACAAGCACAGCCAGCAGCCATGAGCCTGATACCGGCCTGTGAGGCATGGAGGCTGGTGTGAGCTCACAAGCACAGCCAGCAGCCATGAGACTGCCACTGGCCTAGGAGACATTCAGGCTTCTGTGACCTCACAAGCACAGCCAGCAGCCATGAGCCTGATACTGGCCTGAGAGGCACTGAGGTTGCTGTGACCTCAGAAGCACAGCCAGCAGCCATGAGCATGGCACTGTCCACGGAGACACTGAGGCTGCTCTGACGTCACAAGCACAGCCAGCAGCCATGAGCCTGATATTGGCCTGGGAGGAACTGAGGCTGCTGTGACCTCACACACAGCCAGCAGGGGGCACTGGAGAAAACCTATCAGGCACTGAGGCTGCTGTGACCTTACAATCACAGCCAGCAGCCATGAGCCTGCCACTGGCAGACGAGGCACTGGAGCTGCTGTGACCTCAGAAGCACAGCCAGCATCCATGAGACTGCCACTAGCCTCAGAGGCATTGAGGCTGCTGTGAAGTCACAAGCATAGCCAGCAGCCAGGAGCCTGATATTGACTATGAGGCACTGAGGCTGCTGTGACCTCACAAGCACAGCCAGCAGCCATGAGCCTGCCACTGGCCTTGGAGGCATTCAGGCTTCTGTGACCTCAGAAGCACAGCCAGCAGCCATGAGCCTTCCACTGGCAGAGGAGGCACTGAGTCTGCTGTGACCTCACAAGCACAGCCAGCAGCCATGAGACTGCCACTGGCCTCAGAGGCATTGAGGCTGCTGTGACGTCACAAGCATAGCCAGCAGCCAGGAGCCTGATATTGGCCTGGGAGGCACTGAGGCTGCTGTGACCTCACAAGCACAGCCAGCAGCCATGAGCCTGATACTGGCGTGAGAGGCACTGAGGCTGCTGTGACCTCACAAGCACAGCCAGCAGGGGACGCTGGACACTAATCTATGATGCACTGAGTCTACTGTGACCTCACAATCACAGCCAGCAGCCATGAGCCTGCCACTGGCAGAGGAGGCACTGAGGCTGCTGTGACCTCACAAGCACAGCCAGCAGCCATGAGCCTGCCACTGGCCTCGGAGGCATTCAGGCTTCTGTGACCTCAGAAGCGCAGCCAGCAGCCATGAGCCTGACACTGGCAGAGGAGGCACTGAGGCTGCTGTGACCTCACAAGCAGAGCCAGCAGCCATGAGACTGCCACTGGCAGAGGAGGCACTGAGGCTTCTGTGAGCTCACAAGCACAGCCAGCAGCCATGAGACTGCCACTGGCCTAGGAGGCACTCAGGCTGCTGTGATGTCACAAACATAGCTAGCAGCCAGGAGCCTGATATTGGCCTGGGAGGCACTGAGGCTGCTGTGACCTCACAAGCACAGCCAGCAGGGGGCTCTGGACACCAAACTATGAGGCGCTCAGTCTGCTGTGACCTCACAAGCACAGCCAGCAGGGGACGCTGGACACCAAACTATGAGGCACTGAGGCTGCTGTGACCTCACAATCATAGCCAGCAGCCATGAGCCTGCCACTGGCCTAGGAGGCATTCAGGCTTCTGTGACCTCACAAGCACAGCCAGCAGCCATGAGCCTGACACTGGTCTAGGAGGCATTGAGGCTGCTGTGACCTCACAACCACAGCCAGCAGCCATGAGCCGGATACTGGCCTGAGAGGCACTGAGGCTGCTGTGACCTCACAAGCACAGCCAGCAGGGGGAGCTGGACACTAACCTATGAGGCGCTGAGTCTGCTGTGACCTCACAAGCAGAGCCAGCAGGGGACGCTGGACACTAAACGATGAGGCACTGAGGCTGCTGTGACCTCACAAGCACAGCCAGCAGCCATGAGCCTGCCACTGGCCTCGGAGGCATTCAGGCTTCTGTGACCTCACAAGCAAAGCCAGCAGCCATGAGCCTGATACTGGCCTAGGAGGCACTGAGGCTGCTGTGACGTCAGAAGCACAGCCAGCAGCCATGAGTATGGCACTGGCAGAGGAGGCACTGAGGCTGCTGTGACCTCACAAGCACAGCCAGCAGCCATGAGCCTGATACCGGCCTGTGAGGCATGGAGGCTGGTGTGAGCTCACAAGCACAGCCAGCAGCCATGAGACTGCCACTGGCCTAGGAGACATTCAGGCTTCTGTGACCTCACAAGCACAGCCAGCAGCCATGAGCCTGATACTGGCCTGAGAGGCACTGAGGTTGCTGTGACCTCAGAAGCACAGCCAGCAGCCATGAGCATGGCACTGTCCACGGAGACACTGAGGCTGCTCTGACGTCACAAGCACAGCCAGCAGCCATGAGCCTGATATTGGCCTGGGAGGAACTGAGGCTGCTGTGACCTCACAAGCACAGCCAGTAGGGGGCGATGGACACTAAACTATGAGGCACTGAGGCTGCTGTGACCTCACAAGCACAGCCAGTAGGGGGCGATGGACACTATCTTAGGAGGCACTGAGGCTGCTGTGACCTCACAAGCACAGCCAGTAGCCATGAGCCTGCCACTGGCAGAGGAGGCACTGAGGCTGCTGTGACCTCACAAGCACAGCCAGCAGCCATGAGACTGCCACTGGCCTCAGAGGCACTGAGGCTGCTGTGACGTCAGAAGCACAGCCAGCAGCCATGAGCCTGTCACGGGCCTAGGAGGCACTCAGGCTGCTGTGACGTCACAAGCATAGCCAGCAGGGGACGCTGGACACTAACCTAGGAGGCACTCAGGCTGCTGTGATGTCACAAGCATAGCCAGCAGGGGACGCTGGACACTAAACTATGAGGCACTGAGGCTGCTGTGACCTCACAAACAGTGCCAGCAGCCATGAGCCTGCCACTGGCCTGAGAGGCATTCAGGCTTCTGTGACCTCAGAAGCACAGCCAGCAGCCATGAGCCTGCCACTGGCCTCGGAGGAATTCAGGCTTCTGTGACCTCAGAAGCACAGCCAGCAGCCATGACCCTGCCACTGGGCTAGGAGGCACTGAGGCTGCTGTGACGTCACAAGCACAGCCAGCAGCCATGAGCATGGCACTATCCACGGAGACACTGAGGCTGCTGTGACCTCAGAAGTACAGCCAGCAGCCATGACTATGGCTTTGGCAGAGGAGGCACTGAGTCTGCTGTGACTTCACAAGCACAGCCAGCAGCCATGAGACTGATACCGGCCTGTGAGGCACTGAGGCTGCTGTGACCTCACAAGCACAGCCAGCAGCCATGAGACTGCCACTGGCCTAGGAGACATTGAGGCTTCTGTGACCTCAGAAGCACAGCCAGCAGGCATGAGCCTGACACTGGCAGAGGAGGCACTGAGGCTGCTGTGACCTCACAATACAGCCAGCAGGGGGCACTGGAGATAACCTATCAGGCACTGAGTCTGCTGTGACCTCACAAGCACAGCCAGTAGGGGGTGATGGACACTAACCTAGGAGCCACTGAGGCTGCTGTGACCTCACAAGCACAGCCAGCAGCCATGAGACTGCCACTGGCCTCAGAGGCACTGAGGCTGCTGTGACCTCACAAGCACATCCAGCAGCCATGAGCCTGCCACGGGCCTAGGAGGCACTCAGGCTGCTGTGACGTCACAAGCATAGCCAGCAGGGGGCGCTGGACACTAACCTGTGAGGCACTGAGGCTGCTGTGACCTCACAAGAAGAGCCAGCAGGGGACGCTGGACATTAACCTATGAGGCACTGAGGCTGCTGTGACCTCACAAGCACAGCCAGCAGCCATGAGCCTGCCACTGGCCTCGGAGGCATTCAGGCTTCTGTGACCTCAGAAGCACAGCCAGCAGCCATGATCCTGCCACTGGTCTAGGAGGCATTCAGTCTTCTGTGATCTCAGAAGCACAGCCAGCACCCATGACCCTGACACTGGTCTAGGAGGCATTGAGGCTGCTGTGACCTCACAAGTAAGCTAGAAGCCATGAGTCTGATACTGGCCTGAGAGGCACTGAGGCTGCTGTGACCTCAAAAGCACAGCCAGCAGCCATGAGCATGGCACTATCCACGGAGACGCTGAGGCTGCTGTGACCTCAGAAGCACAGCCAGCAGCCATGAGCCTGACACTGGCAGAGGAGGCACTGAGGCTGCTGTGACCTCACACACAGCCAGCAGGGGGCACTGGAGATAGCCTATCAGGCACTCAGTCTGCTGTGACCTCACAAGCACAGCCAGCAGGGGGCGATGGACACTAACCTAGGAGGCACTGAGGCTGCTGTGACCTCACAAGCACAGCCAGTAGGGGGCGATGGACACTATCTTAGGAGGCCCTGAGGCTGCTGTGACCTCACAAGCACAGCCAGTAGCCATGAGCCTGCCACTGGCAGAGGAGGCACTGAGGCTGCTGTGACCTCACAAGCACAGCCAGCAGCCATGAGACTGCCACTGGCCTCAGAGGCACTGAGGCTGCTGTGACGTCAGAAGCACAGCCAGCAGCCATGAGCCTGTCACGGGCCTAGGAGGCACTCAGGCTGCTGTGACGTCACAAGCATAGCCAGCAGGGGACGCTGGACACTAACCTAGGAGGCACTCAGGCTGCTGTGATGTCACAAGCATAGCCAGCAGGGGACGCTGGACACTAAACTATGAGGCACTGAGGCTGCTGTGACCTCACAAACAGTGCCAGCAGCCATGAGCCTGCCACTGGCCTGAGAGGCATTCAGGCTTCTGTGACCTCAGAAGCACAGCCAGCAGCCATGAGCCTGCCACTGGCCTCGGAGGAATTCAGGCTTCTGTGACCTCAGAAGCACAGCCAGCAGCCATGACCCTGCCACTGGGCTAGGAGGCACTGAGGCTGCTGTGACGTCACAAGCACAGCCAGCAGCCAGGAGCATGGCACTATCCACGGAGACACTGAGGCTGCTGTGACCTCAGAAGTACAGCCAGCAGCCATGACTATGGCTTTGGCAGAGGAGGCACTGAGTCTGCTGTGACTTCACAAGCACAGCCAGCAGCCATGAGACTGATACCGGCCTGTGAGGCACTGAGGCTGCTGTGACCTCACAAGCACAGGCAGCAGCCATGAGACTGCCACTGGCCTAGGAGACATTCGGGCTTCTGTGACCTCAGAAGCACAGCCAGCAGGCATGAGCCTGACACTGGCAGAGGAGGCACTGAGGCTGCTGTGACCTCACAATACAGCCAGCAGGGGGCACTGGAGATTACCTATCAGGCACTGAGTCTGCTGTGACCTCACAAGCACAGCCAGTAGGGGGTGATGGACACTAACCTAGGAGCCACTGAGGCTGCTGTGACCTCACAAGCACAGCCAGCAGCCATGAGACTGCCACTGGCCTCAGAGGCACTGAGGCTGCTGTGACCTCACAAGCACATCCAGCAGCCATGAGCCTGCCACGGGCCTAGGAGGCACTCAGGCTGCTGTGACGTCACAAGCATAGCCAGCAGGGGGCGCTGGACACTAACCTGTGAGGCACTGAGGCTGCTGTGACCTCACAAGAAGAGCCAGCAGGGGACGCTGGACATTAACCTATGAGGCACTGAGGCTGCTGTGACCTCACAAGCACAGCCAGCAGCCATGAGCCTGCCAATGGCCTCGGAGGCATTCAGGCTTCTGTGACCTCAGAAGCACAGCCAGCAGCCA
This sequence comes from Dromaius novaehollandiae, assembly GCF_036370855.1. Classification (NCBI taxonomy): domain Eukaryota; kingdom Metazoa; phylum Chordata; class Aves; order Casuariiformes; family Dromaiidae; genus Dromaius; species Dromaius novaehollandiae. Next base: position 91,618 of record NC_088124.1, on the reverse strand, counting down.
TGATCCTGCCACTGGTCTAGGAGGCATTCAGTCTTCTGTGACCTCAGAAGCACAGCCAGCACCCATGACCCTGACACTGGTCTAGGAGGCATTGAGGCTGCTGTGACCTCACAAGTAAGCTAGAAGCCATGAGTCTGATACTGGCCTGAGAGGCACTGAGGCTGCTGTGACCTCAAAAGCACAGCCAGCAGCCATGAGCATGGCACTATCCACGGAGACGCTGAGGCTGCTGTGACCTCAGAAGCACAGCCAGCAGCCATGAGCCTGACACTGGCAGAGGAGGCACTGAGGCTGCTGTGACCTCACACACAGCCAGCAGGGGGCACTGGAGATAGCCTATCAGGCACTCAGTCTGCTGTGACCTCACAAGCACAGCCAGCAGGGGGCGATGGACACTAACCTAGGAGGCACTGAGGCTGCTGTGACCTCACAAGCACAGCCAGCAGCCATGAGCCTGCCACTGGCCTAGGAGGCACTCAGGCTGCTGTGATGTCACAAACATAGCCAGCAGCCAGGAGCCTGATATTGGCCTGGGAGGCACTGAGGCTGCTGTGACCTCACAAGCACAGCCAGCAGGGGACGCTGTACACTAAAATATGAGGCACTGAGGCTGCTGTGACCTCACAATCATAGCCAGCAGCCATGAGCCTGATACTGGCCTAGGAGGCATTGAGGCTGCTGTGACCTCAGAAGCACAGCCAGCAGCCATGAGCATGATACTAGCCTGAGAGGCACTGAGGCTGGTGTGACCTCACAAGCACAGGCAGCAGGGGGCGCTGGACACTAACCTATGAGGCACTGAGTCTGCTGTGACCTCACAAGCAGAGCCAGCAGGGGATGCTGGACACTAAACGATGAGGCACTGAGGCTACTGTGACCTCACAAGCACAGCCAGCAGCCATGAGCCTGCCACTGGCCTCGGAGGCATTCAGGCTTCTGTGACCTCAGAAGCAAAGCCAGCAGCCATGAGCCTGGTACTGGCCTAGGAGGCACTGAGGCTGCTGTGACGTCAGAAGCACAGCCAGCAGCCATGAGTATGGCACTGGCAGAGGAGGCACTGAGGCTGCTGTGACGTCACAAGCACAGCCAGCAGCCATGAGCCTGACACCGGCCTGTGAGGCACTGAGGCTGGTGTGAGCTCACAAGCACAGCCAGCAGCCATGAGACTGCCACTGGCCTAGGAGACATTCAGGCTTCTGTGACGTCACAAGCACAGCCAGCAGCCATGAGACTGATACTGGCCTGGGAGGAACTGAGGCTGCTGTGACCTCACAAGCACAGCCAGTAGGGGGCGATGGACACTAAACTATGAGGCACTGAGGCTGCTGTGACGTCACAAGCACAGCCAGTAGGGGGCGATGGACACTAACTTAGTAGGCACTGAGGCTGCTCTGACCTCACAAGCACAGCCAGCAGCCATGAGACTGCCACTGGCAGAGGAGGCACTGAGGCTGCTGTGACCTCACAAGCACAGCCAGCAGCCATGAGCCTGCCACTGGCCTCAGAGGCACTGAGGCTGCTGTGACGTCAGAAGCACAGCCAGCAGCCATGAGCCTGTCACGGGCCTAGGAGGCACTCAGGCTGCTGTGACCTCACAAGCAGAGCCAGCAGGGGGCGCTGGACACTAACCTATGAGGCACTGAGTCTGCTGTGACCTCACAAGCAGAACCAGCTGGGACGCTGGACACTAAACTATGAGGCACTGAGGCTGTTGTGACCTCACAATCACAGCCAGCAGCCATGAACCTGCCACTGGCCTAGGAGGCATTCAGGCTTCTGTGACCTCACAAGCAAAGCCAACAGCCATGACCCTGACACTGGTCTAGGAGGCACTGAGGCTGCTGTGACCTCAGAAGCACAGCCAGCAGCCATGAGACTGACACTGGTCTAGGAGGCATTGAGGCTGCTGTGACCTCAGAAGCACAGCCAGCAGCCATGAGCCTGACACTGGCAGAGGAGGCACTGAGGCTGAGGTGAGCTCACAAGCACAGCCAGCAGGGGGCGCTGGACACTAAACTATGAGGCACTGAGTCTGCTGTGACCTCACAAGCACAGCCAGCAGCCATGAGCCTGCCACTGGTCTAGGAGGCACTGAGGCTTCTGTCACCTCACAAGCAAGCTAGAAGCCATGAGCCTGATACTGGCCTGAGAGGCACTGAGGCTGCTGTGACCTCAAAAGCACAGCCAGCAGCCATGAGCATGGCACTATCCACGGAGGCACTGAGGCTGCTGTGACCTCACACACAGCCAGCAGGGGGCACTGGAGAAAACCTATCAGGCACTGAGTCTGCTGGGACCTCACAAGCACAGCCAGCAGGGGGCGATGGACACTAACCTAGGAGGCACTGAGGCTGCTGTGACCTCACAAGCACAGCCAGCAGCCATGAGCCTGATATTGGCCTGGGAGGAACTGAGGCTGCTGTGACCTCACAAGCACAGCCAGTAGGGGGCGATGGACACTAACTTAGGAGGCACTGAGGCTGCTGTGACCTCACAAGCACAGCCAGCAGGGTACGCTGGACACTAAGCTATGAGGCACTGAGGCTGCTGTGACCTCACAAGCACAGCCAGCAGCCATGAGCCTGCCACTGGCCTAGGAGGCATTCAGGCTTCTGTGACCTCAGAAGCACAGCCAGCAGCCATGACCCTGCCACTGGTCTAGGAGGCATTCAGTCTTCTGTGACCTCAGAAGCACAGCCAGCAGCCATGAGCCTGCCACTGGTCTAGGAGGCATTCAGGCTTCTGTGACCTCACAAAAAAGCTAGAAGCCATGAGCCTGATACTGGCCTGAGAGACACTGAGGCTGCTGTGACGTCACAAGCACAGCCAGCAGCCATGAGCCTGCCACTGGCCTCAGAGGCATTGAGGCTGCTGTGAAGTCACAAACATAGCTAGCAGCCAGGAGCCTGATATTGGCCTGGGAGGCACTGAGGCTGCTGTGACCTCACAAGCAGAGCCAACAGGGGACGCTGGACACCAAACTATGAGGCGCTGACTCTGCTGTGACCTCACAAGCAGAGCCAGCAGGGGACGCTGGACACTAAGCTATGAGGCACTGAGGCTGCTGTGACCTCACAATCATAGCCAGCAGCCATGAGCCTGCCACTGGCCTAGGAGGCATTCAGGCTTCTGTGACCTCACAAGCACAACCAGCAGCCATGACCCTGACACTGGTCTAGGAGGCACTGAGGCTGCTGTGACCTCACAACCACAGCCAGCAGCCATGAGCATGATACTGGCCTGAGAGGCACTGAGGCTGCTGTGACCTCACAAGCACAGCCAGCAGGGGGCGCTGCACACTAACCTATGAGGCGCTGAGTCTGCTGTGACCTCACAAGCAGAGCCAGCAGGGGACGCTGGACACTAAACTATGAGGCACTGAGGCTGCTGTGACCTCACAAGCACAGCCAGCAGCCATGAGCCTGCCACTGGCCTCGGAGGCATTGAGGCTTCTGTGACCTCACAAGCAAAGCCAGCAGCCATGAGCCCGGTACTGGCCTAGGAGGCACTGAGGCTGCTGTGACGTCAGAAGCACAGCCAGCAGCCATGAGTATGGCACTGGCAGAGGAGGCACTCAGGCTGCTGTGACGTCACAAGCACAGCCAGCAGCCATGAGCCTGATACCAGCCTGTGAGGCACTGAGGCTGGTGTGAGCTCACAAGCACAGCCAGCAGCCATGAGACTGCCACTGGCCTAGGAGACATTCAGGCTTCTGTGACCTCACAAGCACAGCAAGCAGCCATGAGCCTGATACTGGCCTGAGAGGCAGTGAGGTTGCTGTGACCTCACAAGCACAGCCAGCAGCCATGAGCATGGCACTGTCCACGGAGACACTGAGGCTGCTCTGACGTCACAAGCACAGCCAGCAGCTATGAGTCTGATATTGGCCTGGGAGGAACTGAGGCTGCTGTGACCTCACAAGCACAGCCAGCAGGGGGCGCTGGACACTAACTTAGGAGGCACTGAGGCTGCTGTGACCTCACAAGCACAGCCAGCAGCCATGAGACTGCCACTGGCAGAGGAGGCACTGAGGCTGCTGTGACCTCACAAGCACAGCCAGCAGCCATGAGACTGCCACTGGCCTAGGAGGCACTGAGGCTGCTGTGAGGTCAGAAGCATAGCCAGCAGCCAGGAGCCTGTCACGGGCCTAGGAGGCACTCAGGCTGCTGTGACGTCACAAGCATATCCAGCAGGGGGCGCTGGACACTAAACGATGAGGCGCTGAGGCTGCTGTGACCTCACAAGCAGAACCAGCAGGGGACGCTACACACCAAACTATGAGGCACTGAGTCTGCTGTGACCTCACAATCATAGCCAGCAGCCATGAGCCTGCCACTGGCCTAGGAGGCATTCAGGCTTCTGTGACCTCACAAGCACAGCCAGCAGCCATGAGCCTGACACTGGTCTAGGAGGCATTGAGGCTGCTGTGACCTCACAACCACAGCCAGCAGCCATGAGCCGGATACTGGCCTGAGAGGCACTGAGGCTGCTGTGACCTCACACACAGCCAGCAGGGGGCACTGGAGATAGCCTATCAGGCACTCAGTCTGCTGTGACCTCACAAGCACAGCCAGCAGGGGGCGATGGACACGAACCTAGGAGGCACTGAGGCTGCTGTGACCTCACAAGCACAGCCAGCAGCCATGAGCCTGCCTCTGGCCTAGGAGGCACTCAGGCTGCTGTGATGTCACAAACATAGCCAGCAGCCAGGAGCCTGATATTGGCCTGGGAGGCACTGAGGCTGCTGTGACCTCACAAGCACAGCCAGCAGGGGACGCTGTACACTAAAATATGAGGCACTGAGGCTGCTGTGACCTCACAATCATAGCCAGCAGCCATGAGCCTGATACTGGTCTAGGAGGCATTCAGGCTGCTGTGACCTCAGAAGCACAGCCAGCAGCCATGAGCATGATACTGGCCTGAGAGGCACTGAGGCTGGTGTGACCTCACAAGCACAGGCAGCAGGGGGCGCTGGACACTAACCTATGAGGCACTGAGTCTGCTGTGACCTCACAAGCAGAGCCAGCAGGGGATGCTGGACACTAAACTATGACGCACGGAGGCTGCTGTGACCTCACAATCACAGCCAGCAGCCATGAGCCTGCCACTGGCCTCGGAGGCATTCAGGCTGCTGTGACCTCAGAAGCAAAGCCAGCAGCCATGAGCCTGGTACTGGCCTAGGAGACACTGAGGCTGCTGTGACGTCAGAAGCACAGCCAGCAGCCATGAGTATGGCACTGGCAGAGGAGGCACTGAGGCTGCTGTGACGTCACAAGCACAGCCAGCAGCCATGAGCCTGATACTGGCCTAGGAGGCATTGAGGCTGCTGTGACCTCAGAAGCACAGCCAGCAGCCATGAGCATGATACTGGCCTGAGAGGCACTGAGGCTGGTGTGACCTCACAAGCACAGGCAGCAGGGGGCGCTGGACACTAACCTATGAGGCACTGAGGCTGCTGTGACCTCACAAGCAGAACCAGCTGGGACGCTGGACACTAAACTATGAGGCACTGAGGCTGTTGTGACCTCACAAACAGAGCCAGCAGCCATGAGCCTGCCACTGGCCTAGGAGGCATTCAGGCTGGTGTGACCTCAGAAGCACAGCCAGCAGCCATGAGCCTGACACTGGCAGAGGAGGCACCGAGGCTGCTGTGACCTCACAAGCACAGCCAGCAGCCATGAACATGGCACTATCCACGGAGACACTTGAGGCTGCTGTGACCTCACAAGCACAGCCAGCAGCCATGAGACTGCCACTGGCCTCAGAGGCACCGAGGCTGCTGTGAGTTCACAAGCACAGCCAGCAGCCATGAGCCTGCCACGGGCCTAGGAGGCACTGAGTCTGCTGTGACCTCACAAGCACAGCCAGCAGCCATGAGCCTGCCACTGGCCTCGGAGGAATTCAGGCTTCTGTGACCTCAGAAGCACAGCCAGCAGCCATGACCCTGCCACTGGGCTAGGAGGCACTGAGGCTGCTGTGACGTCACAAGCACAGCCAGCAGCCATGAGCATGGCACTATCCACGGAGACACTGAGGCTGCTGTGACCTCAGAAGTACAGCCAGCAGCCATGACTATGGCTTTAGCAGAGGAGGCACTGAGGCTGCTGTGACCTCACAAGCACAGCCAGCAGCCATGAGACTGATACCGGCCTGTGAGGCACTGAGGCTGCTGTGACCTCACAAGCACAGCCAGCAGCCATGACCCTGCCACTGGCCTAGGAGACATTCAGGCTTCTGTGACCTCAGAAGCACAGCCAGCAGGCATGAGCCTGACACTGGCAGAAGAGGCACTGAGGCTGCTGTGACCTCACAACACAGCCAGCAGGGGGCACTGGAGATTACCTATCAGGCACTGAGTCTGCTGTGACCTCACAAGCACAGCCAGTAGGGGGTGATGGACACTAACCTAGGAGCCACTGAGGCTGCTGTGACCTCACAAGCACAGCCAGCAGCCATGAGACTGCCACTGGCCTCAGAGGCACTGAGGCTGCTGTGACCTCACAAGCACATCCAGCAGCCATGAGCCTGCCACGGGCCTAGGAGGCACTCAGGCTGCTGTGACGTCACAAGCATAGCCAGCAGGGGGCGCTGGACACTAACCTATGAGGCACTGAGGCTGCTGTGACCTCACAAGCAGAGCCAGCAGGGGACGCTGGACATTAACGTATGAGGCACTGAGGCTGCTGTGACCTCACAAGCACAGCCAGCAGCCATGAGCCTGCCACTGGCCTCGGAGGCATTCAGGCTTCTGTGACCTCAGAAGCACAGCCAGCAGCCATGATCCTGCCACTGGTCTAGGAGGCATTCAGTCTTCTGTGACCTCAGAAGCACAGCCAGCACCCATGACCCTGACACTGGTCTAGGAGGCATTGAGGCTGCTGTGACCTCACAAGTAAGCTAGAAGCCATGAGTCTGATACTGGCCTGAGAGACACTGAGGCTGCTGTGACCTCAAAAGCACAGCCAGCAGCCATGAGCATTGCACTATCCACGGAGACGCTGAGGCTGCTGTGACCTCAGAAGCACAGCCAGCAGCCATGAGCCTGACACTGGCAGAGGAGGCACTGAGGCTGCTGTGACCTCACACACAGCCAGCAGGGGGCACTGGAGATAGCCTAGCAGGCACTCAGTCTGCTGTGACCTCACAAGCACAGCCAGCAGGGGGCGATGGACACGAACCTAGGAGGCACTGAGGCTGCTGTGACCTCACAAGCACAGCCAGCAGCCATGAGCCTGCCACTGGCCTAGGAGGCACTCAGGCTGCTGTGATGTCACAAACATAGCCAGCAGCCAGGAGCCTGATATTGGCCTGGGAGGCACTGAGGCTGCTGTGACCTCACAAGCACAGCCAGCAGGGGACGCTGTACACTAAACTATGAGGCACTGAGGCTGCTGTGACCTCACAATCATAGCCAGCAGCCATGAGCCTGATACTGGCCTAGGAGGCATTGAGGCTGCTGTGACCTCAGAAGCACAGCCAGCAGCCATGAGCATGATACTAGCCTGAGAGGCACTGAGGCTGGTGTGACCTCACAAGCACAGGCAGCAGGGGGCGCTGGACACTAACTTTTGAGGCACTGAGTCTGCTGTGACCTCACAAGCAGAGCCACCAGGGGATGCTGGACACTAAACTATGACGCACGGAGGCTGCTGTGACCTCACAATCACAGCCAGCAGCCATGAGCCTGCCACTGGCCTCGGAGGCATTCAGGCTTCTGTGACCTCAGAAGCAAAGCCAGCAGCCATGAGCCTGGTACTGGCCTAGGAGGCACTGAGGCTGCTGTGACGTCAGAACCACAGCCAGCAGCCATGAGTATGGCACTGGCAGAGGAGGCACTGAGGCTGCTGTGACGTCACAAGCACAGCCAGCAGCCATGAGCCTGATACCGGCCTGTGAGGCACTGAGGCTGGTGTGAGCTCACAAGCACAGCCAGCAGCCATGAGACTGCCACTGGCCTAGGAGACATTCAGGCTTCTGTGACGTCACAAGCACAGCCAGCAGCCATGAGACTGATACTGGCCTGAGAGGCACTGAGGTTGCTGTGACCTCACAAGCACAGCCAGCAGCCATGAGCATGGCACTGTCCACGGAGACACTGAGGCTGCTCTGACGTCACAAGCACAGCCAGCAGCCATGAGCCTGATATTGGCCTGGGAGGAACTGAGGCTGCTGTGACCTCACAAGCACAGCCAGTAGGGGGCGATGGACACTAAACTATGAGGCACTGAGGCTGCTGTGACGTCACAAGCACAGCCAGTAGGGGGCGATGGACACTAACTTAGTAGGCACTGAGGCTGCTCTGACCTCACAAGCACAGCCAGCAGCCATGAGCCTGCCACTGGCCTCAGAGGCACTGAGGCTGCTGTGACGTCAGAAGCACAGCCAGCAGCCATGAGCCTGTCACGGGCCTAGGAGGCACTCAGGCTGCTGTGACGTCACAAGCATAGCCAGCAGGGGGCGCTGGACACTAACCTATGAGGCACTGAGGCTGCTGTGACCTCACAAGCAGAACCAGCTGGGACGCTGGACACTCAACTATGAGGCACTGAGGCTGTTGTGACCTCACAATCACAGCCAGCAGCCATGAACCTGCCACTGGCCTAGGAGGCATTCAGGCTTCTGTGACCTCAGAAGCAAAGCCAACAGCCATGACCCTAACACTGGTCTAGGAGGCACTGAGGCTGCTGTGACCTCAGAAGCACAGCCAGCAGCCATGAGACTGACACTGGTCTAGGAGGCATTGAGGCTGCTGTGACCTCACAAGCACAGCCAGCAGCCATGAGCCTGACACTGGCAGAGGAGGCACTGAGGCTGAGGTGAGCTCACAAGCACAGCCAGCAGGGGGCGCTGGACACTAAACTATGAGGCACTGAGTCTGCTGTGACCTCACAAGCACAGCCAGCAGCCATGAGCCTGCCACTGGTCTAGGAGGCACTGAGGCTTCTGTGACGTCACAAGCACAGCCAGCAGCCATGGGCCTGCCACGGGCCTATGAGGCACTCAGGCTGCTGTGACCTCACAAGCACAGCCAGCAGCCATGAGACTGCCACTAGCAGAGGAGGCACTGAGGCTGCTGTGACCTCACAAGTGCAGCCAGTAGGGGCCGATGGACACTAACCTATGAGGCACTCAGGCTGCTGTGACCTCACAAGCACAGCCAGCAGCCATGAGACTGCCACTGGCAGAGGAGGCACTGAGGCTTCTGTGACCTCACAAGCACAGCCAGGAGCCATGAGACTGCCACTGGCCTCAGAGGCGCTAAGGCTGCTGTGACCTCACAAGCACAGCCAGCAGCCATGAGCCTGCCACTGGCCTAGGAGGCACTCAGGCTGCTGTGACGTAACAAGCACAGCCAGCATCCATTAGCCTGCCACGGGCCTAGGAGGCACTGAGGCTGCTGTGACGTTACAAGCACAGCCAGCAGCCATGGGCCTGCCACGGGCCTAGGAGGCACTGAGGCTGCTGTGACGTCACAAGCACAGCCAGCAGCCAAGAGCATGGCACTGGCAGAGGAGGCACTGAGACTGCTGTGACGTCACAAGCACAGCCAGCAGCCATGAGACTGCCACTGGCCTGGGTGGCACTGAGGCTGCTGTGACCTCACAATCACAGCCAGCAGGGGACGCTAGACACTATACTATGAGGCACTGAGGCTGCTGTGACCTCACAATCACAGCCAGCGGCCATGAGCCTGCCACGGGCATAGGAGGCACTGAGGCTGCTGTAACCTCTGAAACACAACCAGCAGCCATGAGCCTGATACTGGTCTAGGAGGCCCTGAGGCTGCTGTGACCTCACAAGCACAGCCAGCAGCCATGAGACTGCCACTGGCAGAGGAGGCACTGAGGCTGTAGTGACGTCACAAGCACAGCCAGCAGGGGGCGCTGCACACTAACTTTTGAGGCACTGATTCTGCTGTGACCTCACAAGCACAGCCAGCAGGGGATGCTGGACACTAAACTATGAGGCACTGAGGCTGTTGTGACCTCACAATCATAGCCAGCAGCCATGAGCATGATACTGGCCTGAGAGGCACTTTGGATGCTGTGACCTCACAAGCACAGCCAGCAGCCATGAGACTGCCACTAGCAGAGGAGGCACTGAGGCTGCTGTGACCTCACAAGTGCAGCCAGTAGGGGCCGATGGACACTAACCTATGAGGCACTCAGGCTGCTGTGACCTCACAAGCACAGCCAGCAGCCATGAGACTGCCACTGGCAGAGGAGGCACTGAGGCTTCTGTGACCTCACAAGCACAGCCAGGAGCCATGAGACTGCCACTGGCCTCAGAGGCGCTAAGGCTGCTGTGACCTCACAAGCACAGCCAGCAGCCATGAGCCTGCCACTGGTCTAGGAGGCACTGAGGCTTCTGTGACGTCACAAGCACAGCCAGCAGCCATGGGCCTGCCACGGGCCTATGAGGCACTCAGGCTGCTGTGACCTCACAAGCACAGCCAGCAGCCATGAGACTGCCACTAGCAGAGGAGGCACTGAGGCTGCTGTGACCTCACAAGTGCAGCCAGTAGGGGCCGATGGACACTAACCTATGAGGCACTCAGGCTGCTGTGACCTCACAAGCACAGCCAGCAGCCATGAGACTGCCACTGGCAGAGGAGGCACTGAGGCTTCTGTGACCTCACAAGCACAGCCAGGAGCCATGAGACTGCCACTGGCCTCAGAGGCGCTAAGGCTGCTGTGACCTCACAAGCACAGCCAGCAGCCATGAGCCTGCCACTGGCCTAGGAGGCACTCAGGCTGCTGTGACGTAACAAGCACAGCCAGCATCCATTAGCCTGCCACGGGCCTAGGAGGCACTGAGGCTGCTGTGACGTTACAAGCACAGCCAGCAGCCATGGGCCTGCCACGGGCCTAGGAGGCACTGAGGCTGCTGTGACCTCACAAGCACAGCCAGCAGCCAAGAGCATGGCACTGGCAGAGGAGGCACTGAGACTGCTGTGACGTCACAAGCACAGCCAGCAGCCATGAGCCTGCCACTGGCCTGGGTGGCACTGAGGCTGCTGTGACCTCACAATCACAGCCAGCAGGGGACGCTAGACACTATACTAGGAGGCACTGAGGCTGCTGTGACCTCACAATCACAGCCAGCGGCCATGAGCCTGCCACGGGCATAGGAGGCACTGAGGCTGCTGTGACCTCTGAAACACAACCAGCAGCCATGAGCCTGATACTGGTCTAGGAGGCCCTGAGGCTGCTGTGACCTCACAAGCACAGCCAGCAGCCATGAGACTGCCACTGGCAGAGGAGGCACTGAGGCTGTAGTGACGTCACAAGCACAGCCAGCAGGGGGCGCTGCACACTAACTTTTGAGGCACTGATTCTGCTGTGACCTCACAAGCACAGCCAGCAGGGGATGCTGGACACTAAACTATGAGGCACTGAGGCTGTTGTGACCTCACAATCATAGCCAGCAGCCATGAGCATGATACTGGCCTGAGAGGCACTTTGGATGCTGTGACCTCACAAGCAGAGCCAGTAGGGGGCGATGGACATTAACCTAGGAGGCACTCAGGCTGCTGTGACGTCACAAGCAGAGCCAGCAGCCAGGAGCCTGATACTGGCCTGAGAGGCACTGAGGCTGCTGTGACGTCAGAAGCAGAGCCAGCAGCCATGAGTCTGCCACGGGCCTAGGAGGCACTGAGGCTGCTGTGATGTCACAAGCATAGCCAGCAGGGGGTCCTGGACACTAACCTATGAGGCACTGAGTCTGCTGTGACCTCACAAGCAGAGCCAGTAGGGGACGCTGGACACTAAACTCTGAGGCACTGAGTCTGCTGTGACCTCACAAGCACAGCCAGCAGCCATGAGCATGATACTGGCCTGAGAGGCACTGAGGCTGCTGTGACCTCACAATCACAGCCAGCAGCCATGAGCATGGCACTAACCACAGAGACACTGAGGCTGCTGTGACCTCACAAGCACAGCCAGCAGCCATGAGCCTGACACCTGCAGAGGAGGCACTGAGGCTGCTGTGACCTCACAAGCACAGCCAGCAGGGGGCACTGGAGATAAGCTATCAGGCACTGAATCTGCTGTGACGTCACAAGCAGAGCCAGTAGGGGGCGATGGACACTAACCTAGGAGGCCCTGAGGCTGCTGTGACCTCACAAGCACAGCCAGCAGCCATGAGCCTGCCACTGGCCAAGGAGGCATTCAGGCTTCTGTGACCTCACAAGCACAGCCAGGAGCCTGCCACTGGCCAAGGAGGCATTCAGGCAGCTGTGACCTCACAAGCACAGCCAGCAGCCATGAGCATGGCACTGGCAGAGGAGGCACTGAGGCTGCTGTGACCTCACAAGCACAGCCAGCAGCCAGGAGCCTGACACTGGCCTAGGAGGCACTGAGTCTGCTGTGACCTCACAAGCACAGCCAGTAGGGGGCGATGGACACTCACCTAGGAGGCACTGAGGCTGCTGTGACCTCACAAGCACAGCCAGCAGCCATGAGACTGCCACTGGCCTCAGAGGCACTGAGGCTGCTGTGACCTCACAAGCACAGCCAGCAGCCATGAGACTGCCACGGGCCTAGGAGGCACTGAGGCTGCTGTGACATCACAAGCACAGCCATCAGCCATGAGCCTGATATTAGCCTGGGAGGCACTGAGGCTGCTGTGACCTCACAAGCACAGCCAGCAGGGGGCGATGGACACTAACTGTTGAGGCACTGAGGCTGCTGTGACCTCACAAGCACAGCCAGCAGCCATGAGACTGCCACTAGCAGAGGAGGCACTGAGGCTGCTGTGACCTCACAAGCACAGCCAGCAGCCATGAGCCTGCCACTGGCAGAGGAGGCACTGAGACTGCTGTGACTTCAGAAGCACAGCCATCAGCCATGAGCCTGATATTGGCCTGGGAGGCACTGAGGCTGCTGTGACCTCACAAGCACAGCCAGCAGGGGGCGATGGACACTAACTGTTGAGGCACTGAGGCTGCTGTGACCTCACAAGCACAGCCAGCAGCCATGAGACTGCCACCAGCAGAGGAGGCACTGAGGCTGCTGTGACCTCAGAAGCACAGCCAGCAGCCATGAGCCTGTCACTGGCCTACGAGGCATTGAGCCTTCTGTGACCTCAGAAGCACAGCCAGCAGCCATGAGCCTGATAGTGGCCTGAGAGGCACTGAGGTTGCTGTGACCTCAGAAGCACAGCCCGCAGCCATGAGCATGGCACTGTCCACGGAGACACTGAGTCTGCTGTGACCTCACAAGCACAGTCAGCAGCCATGAGCCTGATACTGGCCTGTGAGGCACTGGGGCTGCTGTGACCTCACAAGCACAGCCAGCAGGGGGCGCTGGACACTAACTTTTGAGGCACTGAGTCTGCTGTGACCTCACAAGCACAGCCAGCAGGGGACGCTGGATACTAAACTATGAGGCACTGAGGCTGCTGTGAGCTCACAAGCAGAGCCAGCAGGGGGCGCTGCACACTAAACTATGAGGCACTGAGGCTGCTGTGACCTCACAAGCACAGCCAGCAGTCATGAGCCTGCCACTGGCCTAGGAGGCACTGAGGCTGGTGTGACCTCAGAAGCACAGCCAGCAGCCATGAGCCTGATACTGGCAGAGGGGGCACTGAGGCTGCTGTGACCTCACAAGCACAACCAGCAGTCATGAACATGGCATTATCCACGGAGACACTGAGGCTGCTGTGACCTCAGAAGCACAGCCAGCAGCCATCAGACTGCGACTGGCCTAGGAGGCACTGAGGCTGCTGTGACGTCACAAGCACAGCCAGCAGCCATGAGCCTGCCACTGGCCTAGGAGGCACTGAGGCTGATATGACGTCACAAGCATAGCCAGCAGCCATGAGCCTGACATTGCCCTGGGAGGCACTGAGGCTGCTGTGACCTCACAAGCAGAGCCAGCAGGGGACGCTGGACATTAACGTATGAGGCACTGAGTCTGCTGTGGCCTCACAAGCAGAGCCAGCAGCCATGAGCCTGCCACTGGACAAGGAGGCATTCAGCCTGCTGTGACCTCAGAAGCACAGCCAGCAGCCATGCCCCTGACACTGGTCTAGGAGGCATTCAGGCTGCTGTGACCTCACAAGCACAGCCAGCAGCCATGAGCCTGATGCTGGCCTATGAGGCACTGAGGTTGCTGTGACCTCACAACACAGCCAGCAGCCATGAGCATGGCACTATGCACGGAGACACTGAGGCTGCTGTGACCTCAGAAGCACAGCCAGCAGGGGGCGCTGGAGAAAACCTATCAGGCACTGAGTCTGCTGTGACCTCACAAGCACAGCCAGCAGGCGGCGATGGACACTAACCTAGAAAGCACTGAGGCTGCTGTGACCTCACAAGCACAGCCAGCAGCCATGAGCCTGACACTGGCCTAGGAGGCACTGAGGCTGCTGTGACCTCACAAGCACAGCCAGCAGCCATGAGCATGATATTGGCCTGAGAGGCATTGAGGCTGCCATGACGTCACAAGCACAGCCAGCAGGGGGCGCTGGACACTTATTTTTGAGGCACTGAGTCTGCTGTGACCTCACAAGCAGAACCAGCAGGGGGCACTGGAGATAACCTATCAGGCACTGAGGCTGCTGTGACCTCAGAAACACAGCCAGCAGCCATGAGCATGATACTGGCCTAGGAGGCACTGAGGCTGGTGTGACCTCACAAGCATAGCCAGCAGGGGGCGCTGGACACTAACCTATGAGGCACTGAGTCTGCTGTGACCTCACAGGCAGAGCCAGCAGGGGACGCTGGACACTTAACTATGAGGCCCTGAGGCTGCTGTGATCTCACAATCACAGCCAGCAGCCATGAGCATGGCCCTATCCCCGGAGACACTGAGGCTGCTGTGACGTCACAAGCACAGCCAGCAGCCGTGAGCCTGCCACTGGGCTAGGAGGCATTCAGGCTTCTGTGACCTCACAAGCACAGCCAGCAGCCATGAGCCTGATACTGGCCTGAGAGGCACTGAGGTTGCTGTGACCTCAAAAGCACAGCCAGCAGGCATGCGCCTAACACTGGCAGAGATGGCACTGAGGCTGCTGTGACCTCACAAGCACAGCCAGCACGGGCACTGGAGAAAAACCTATCAGGCACTGAGTCTGCTGTGACCTCACAAGCACAGCCAGCAGGGGGCGATGGACACTAACCTAGGAGGCAGTGAGGCTGCTGTGACCTTACGGGCACAGCCAGCAGTCATGAGCCTGCCACTGGCCTCGGAGGCATTCAGGCTTCTGTGACCTCAGAAGCACAGCCAGCAGCCATGAGCCTGATACTGGCCTAGGAGGCACTGAGGCTGCTGTGACCTCACAAGCACAGCCAGCAGCCATGAGACTGCCACTAGCAGAGGAGGCACTCAGGCTGCTGTGACGTCACAAGCACAGCCAGCAGCCATCAGCCTGATACTGGCCTCAGAGGCCCTGAGGCTGCTGTGACCTCACAATCACAGCCAGCAGCCATGAGCCTGACACTGGCAGAGGAGGCACTGAGGATGCTGTGACCTCACAAGCAGAGCTAGTAGGGGGCAATGGACATTAACCTAGGAGGCCCTGAGGCTGCTGTGACCTCACAAGCACAGCCAGCAGCCATGCCCCTCACACTGGTCTAGGGGGCATTCAGGCTGCTGTGACCTCACAAGCACAGCCAGCAGCCATGAGCCTGCCACTGGCCTGAGAGGCACTGAGGTTGCTGTGACCTCACAAGCACAGCCAGCAGCCATGAGACTGCCACTGGCAGAGGAGGCACTGAAGCTGCTGTGACCTCACAAGCACAGCCAGCAGCCTTGAACATGGCACTGTAGACGGAGGTACTGAGGCTGCTGTGACCTCACAAGCACAGCCAGCAGCCATGAGCCTGACACTGGCCTGGTAGGCACTGGGGCTGCTGTGACCTCACAAGCACAGCCAGCAGGTGGCGCTGGACACTAACCTATGAGGCACTGAGTCTGCTGTGACCTCACAAGCAGAGCCAGCAGGGGACGCTGGACACTAAACGATGAGGCACTGAGGCTGCTATGACCTCAGAAGCACAGGCAGCAGCCATGAGATGCCACTGACTTCGGAGACATTCAGGCTTCTGTGACCTCAGAAGCACAGCCAGCAGCCATGAGCCTGACAATGGCCTAGGAGGCAGTGAGGCTGCTGTGACCTCACAAGCACAGCCAGCAGCCATGAGCATGATACTTGCCTGAGAGGCACTTAGGCTGCTGTAATGTCACAAGCACAGCCAGCAGGGAGCGCTGCAAACTAACATTTGAGACACTGAGGCTGCTGTGACCTCACAAGCACAGCCAGCAGCCATGAGCCTGACACTGGCAGAGGAGGTACTGAGGCTGCTGTGACCTCAGAAGCACAGCCAGCAGCCATGAGCCTGCCACTGGCCTGTGAGGCGCTGAGGCTGCTGTGACCTCACAAGCACAGCCAGCAGGGGGTGCTGCACACTAACTTTTGAGGTACTGAGGCTGCTCTGACCTCACAAGCAGGGGCAGCAGAGGACGCTGGACACTAAACTATGAGGCACTGAGGCTGCTATGACCTCACAATCATACCTAGCAGCCATGAGCCTGATACTGGCCTAGGAGGCACTGAGGCTGCTGTGACCTCACAAGCACAGCCAGCAGCCATGAGACTGCCACTAGCAGAGGAGGGACTGAGGCTGCTGTGACGTCACAAGCACAGCCAGCAGCCATGAGCCTGATACTGGCCTCAGAGGCACTGAGGCTGCTGTGACCTCAGAAGCACAGCCAGCAGCCATGAGCATGATACTGGCCTAGGAGGCACTGAGGCTGGTGTGACCTCACAAGCATAGCCAGCAGGGGGCGCTGGACACTAACCTATGAGGCTCTGAGTCTGCTGTGACCTCACAGGCAGATCCAGCAGGGGACGCTGGACACTAAACTATGAGGCCCTGAGGCTGCTGTGACCTCACAATCACAGCCAGCAGCCATGAGCCTGACACTGGCAGAGGAGGCACTGAGGATGCTGTGACCTCACAAGCAGAGCTAGTAGGGGGCGATGGACATGAACCTAGGAGGCCCTAAGGCTGCTGTGACCTCACAAGCACAGCCAGCAGCCATGAGCCTGATACTGGCCTGAGAGGCACTGAGGTTGCTGTGAACTCAAAAGCACAGCCAGCAGCCATGAGCATGGCTCCATCCACGGAGACACTAACGTTCCTGTGACCTCAGAAGCACAGCCAGCAGCCATGAGCCTGACACTGGCAGAGGAGGCACTGAGGCTGCTGTGACCTCACAAGCACAGCCAGCAGGGGGCGCTGGAGAAAACCTATCAGGCACTGAGTCTGCTGTGACCTCACAAGCACAGCCAGTAGGGGGCGATGGACACTAACTTTTGAGGCACTGAGTCTGCTGTGACCTCACAAGCAGAGCAAGCAGGGGACGCTGGACACTTTTTTATAAGGCACTGAGGCTGCTGTGGCCTCACAAACAGAGCCAGCAGCCATGAGCTTGCCACTGGGCTAGGAGGCATTCAGGCTGCTGTGACCTCACAAGCACAGCCAGCAGCCATGAGCATGGCACTGGCAGAGGAGGCACTGAGGCTGCTGTGACGTCACCAGCACAGCCAGCAGGGGGCGCTTGAGAAAACGTATCAGGAACTGAGTCTGCTGTGACCTCACAAGCACAGCCAGCAGGGGGCGCTGGACACTAACTTTTGAGGCACTGAGGCTGCTGTGACCTCACAAGAAGAGCCAGCAGGGGGCACTGGAGATAACCTATCAGGCACTGAGGCTGCTGTGACCTCACAAGAAGAGCCAGCAGGGGGCGCTGGAGATAACGTATCAGGCACTGAGGTTGCTGTGACCTCACAAGCACAGCCAGCAGCCATGAGCCTGCCACTGGCAGAGGAGGCACTGAGGCTGCTGTGACCTCACAAGCACAGCCAGCAGCCATGAGCCTGGTACTGGCTTGTGAGGCACTGGGGCTGCTGTGACATCACAATCACAGCCAGCAGGGGGCGCTGGACACTAAACTATGAGGCACTCAGGCTGGTGTGACCTCACAAGCACAGCCAGCAGCCATGAGCCTGCCACTGGGCTAGGAGGCATTCAGGCTTCTGTGACCTCAGAAGCACAGCCAGCAGCCATGAGCCTGATACTGGCCTGAGAGGCACTGAGGTTGCTGTGACCTCAAAAGCACAGCCAGCAGCCATGAGCATGGTGCTATCCACGGAGACACTGAGGCTGCTATGACCTCAGAAGCACAGCCAACAGGGGGCGCTGGAGAAAACCTATGAGGCACTGATTCTGCTGTGACCTCACAAGCACAGCCAGCAGGGGGCGATGGACACTAACCTAGGAGGCACTGAGGCTGCTGTGACCTCAGAAGCACAGCCAGCAGCCATGAGCATGACACTGGCCTAGGAGGCACTCAGGCTGCTGTTACCTCACAAGCACAGCCAGCAGCCATGAGCCTGCCACTGGCCTAGCAGGCATTCAGGCTGCTGTGACCTCACAAGCACAGCCAGCAGCCATGACCCTGACACTGGTCTAGGAGGCATTCAGGCTGCTGTGACCTCACAAGCACATCCAGCAGCCATGAGCCTGATACTGGCCTGAGAGGCACTGAGGCTGGTGTGAGCTCAAAAGCACAGCCAGCAGCCATGAGCATGGCATTATCGACGGAGACACTGAGGCTGCTGTGACCCCAGAAGCACAGCCAGCAACCAGGAGCCTGACACTGGCAGAGGAGGCACTGAGGCTGCTGTGACCTCACAAGCAGAGCCAGCAGGGGGCGCTGCACACTAAACTATGAGGCACTGAGGCTGCTGTGACCTCACAATCACAGCCAGCAGCCATGAGCCTGCCACTGGCCTAGGAGGCATTCAGGCTGCTGTGACCTCAGAAGCACAGCCAGCAGCCATGACCCTGACACTGGTCTAGGAGGCACTGAGGCTGCTGTGACCTCACAAGCACAGCCAGCAGCCATGAGCATGATACTGGCCTGAGAGGCACTGAGGCTGCTGTGACCTCAGAAGCACAGCCAGCAACCAGGAGCCTGACACTGGCAGAGGAGGCACTGAGGCTGCTGTGACCTCACAAGCACAGCCAGCAGCCATGAGCCTGCCACTAGCCTAGGAGGCACTCAGGCTGCTGTGACATCACAAGCATAGGCAGCAGGGGGCGCTGGACACTAACCTATGAGGCACTGAGTCTGCTGTGACCTCACAAGCACAGCCAGCAGGGGACGCTGGACACCAAACTATGAGGCACTGAGGCTGCTGTGACCTCACAATCACAGCCAGCAGACATGAGCCTGCCACTGGCAGAGGAGGCTCTGAGGCTGCTATGACCTCAGAAGCACAGCCAGCGGCCATGACCCTGACACTGGTCTAGGAGGCATTCAGGCTGCTGTGACGTCACAAGGACAGCCAGCAGCCATGAGCAGGATACTGGCCTGAGAGGCACTGAGGCTGCTGTGACGTCACAAGCACAGGCAGCAGGGGGCACTGGAGATAACCTGTCAGGCACTGAGTCTGCTGTGACCTCACAACACAGCCAGTAGGGGGCGATGGACACTAACCTAGGAGGCACTGAGGCTGCTGTGACCTCACAAGCACAGCCAGCAGCCATGAGACTGCCACTGGCCTCAGAGGCACTGAGGCTTCTGTGACGTCACAACCTCAGCTAGCAGGCATGAGACTGCCACTGGACTCAGAGGCACTGAGGCTGCTGTGACCTCACAAGCAGAGCCAGCAGGGGGCGCTGGACACTAACCTATGAGGCACTGATGCTGCTGTGAAATCACAAGCACAGCCAGCAGCCATGAGCCTGCCACTGGCCTAGGAGGCATTCAGGCTTCTGTGACCTCAGAAGCACAGCCAGCAGCCATGACCCTGACACTGGTCTAGGAGGCACTGAGGCTGCTATGACCTCACAAGCACAGCCAGCAGCCATGAGCATGATACTGGCCTGAGAGGCACTGAGGCTGGTGTGACCTCAGAAGCACAGCCAGCAGCCATGAGCATGGCATTATCGACGGAGACACTGAGGCTGCTGTGACCCCAGAAGCACAGCCAGCAACCAGGAGCCTGACACTGGCCTGAGAGGCACTGAGGCTGCTGTGACCTCACAAGCACAGCCAGCAGGGGGCAATGGAGATAGCCTATCAGGCATTGAGTCTGCTGTGACCTCACAAGCACAGCCAGCAGCCAGGAGCCTGATATTTCACTGGGAGGCACTGAGGCTGCTGTGACCTCACAAGCACAGCCAGCAGGGGGCGCTGCACAGTATCTATTGAGTCACTGAGGCTGCTGTGACCTCACAAGCAGAGCCAGCAGGGGACACTGGACACTAAACTACGAGGCACTGAGGCTGCTGTGACCTCACAATCACAGCCAGCAGCCATGAGCCTGCCACTGGCCTTGGAGGCAATGAGTCTGCTGTGACCTCACAAGCACAGCCAGCAGCCAGGAGCCTGAAACGGGCCTAGGAGGCACTGAGACTGCTGTGACCTCACAAGCACAGTCAGCAGCCAGGAGTCTGATATTGGCTGGGGAGGCAGTGAGGCTGCTGTGATGTCACAAGCAGAGCCAGCAGGGGACGCTGGACACTAAACTATGAGGGACTGAAGCTTCTCTGACCTCACAAGCACAGCCAGCAGCCATGAGCCTGCTACTGGCCTCGGAGGCATTCAGGCTCCTGTGACCTCAGAAGAACAGCCAGCAGCCATGACCCTGACACTGGTCTAGGAGGCATTGAGGTTTCTGTGACCTCACAAGCACAGCCAGCAGCCATGAGCCTGATACTGGCCTGAGAGGCACTGAGGCTGTTGTGACCTCACAAGCACAGCCAGCAGGGGACGCTGGACACTAAACTATGAGGCACTGAGGCTGCTGAGACCTCACAAGCACAGGCAGCAGCCATGAGCCTGCCACTGGCCTAGGAGGCATTCAGGATTGTGTGATGTCAGAAGCACAGCCAGCAGCCATGAGCCTGCCACTGGCAGAGGAGGCACTGAGGCTGCTGTGACCTCACAAGCACAGCCAGCAGCCATGAGCATGATACTGGCCTGAGAGGCACTGAGGCTGGTGTGACCTCACAAGCACAGCCAGCAGGGGGCGCTGCACACTAACCTATGAGGCACTGAGTCTGCTGTGACCTCACTAGCACAGCCAGCAGGGGATGCTGGACACTAACCTATGAGGCACTGAGGCTGCTGTGACCTCACAAGCACAGCCAGCAGCCATGAGCCTGCCACTGAACTAGGAGGCATTCAGGCTTCTGTGACCTCAGAAGCACAGCCAGCAGCCAGGAGCCTGATACTGGCCTGTGAGGCACTGAGGCTGCTGTGACCTCACAATCACAGCCAGCAGCCATGAGCCTGAGACTGGCAGAGGAGGCACTGAGGCTGCTGTGACCTCAGAAGCACAGCCAGCAGCCATGAGCCTCATACTGGCCTGTGAGGCACTGAGTCTGCTGTGACCTCACAAGCACAGCCAGCAGCCATGAGCCTGCCACTGGCCTAGGAGACATTCAGGCTGCTGTGATGTCACAAGCACAGCCAGCAGGGGACGCTGGATACTAAACTATGAGGCACTGAGGCTGGTGTGACCTCACAAGCAAAGCCAGCAGGGGACGCTGGACACTAAACTATGAGGCACTGATGCTGCTGTGACCTCAGAAACACAGCCAGCAGCCATGAGCCTGACACTGGCCAAGGAGGCATTCAGGCTGCTGTGACCTCACAAACAGAGCCAGCAGCCATGAGACTGCCACTGGCAGAGGAGGCACTGAGGCTGCTGTGACCTCAGAAACACAGCCAGCAGCCATGAGCCTGACACTGGCCTGTGAGGCACTGAGGCTGCTGTGGCCTCACAAGCAGAGCCAGCAGCCAGGAGCCTGCCACTTGCCAAGGAGGCATTCAGGCTGCTGTGACCTCACAAGCACAGCCAGCAGCCATGACCCTGACACTGGTCTAGGAGGCATTCAGGCTGCTGTGACCTCAGAAGCACAGCCAGCAGCCATGAGACTGCCACTGGCAGAGGAGGCACTGAGGCTGCTGTGACCTCAGAAACACAGCCAGCAGCCATGAGCCTGACACTGGGCCAGAAGGCACTGAGGCTGCTGTGACCTCACAAGCACAGCCAGTAGGCGGCGATGGACACTAACTTTTGAGGCACTGAGGCTGCTGTGACCTCACAAGCACAGCCAGCAGCCATGAGACTGCCAGTGGCCTAGGAGGCACTCAGGCTGCTGTGATGTCACAAGCATAGCCAGCAGCCAGGAGCCTGATATTGGCCTGGGAGGCACTGAGGCTGCTGTGACCTCAAAAGCACAGACAGCAGGGGGCGCTGCACAATAACTATTGAGTCACTGAGGCTGCTGTGACCTCACAAGCAGAGCCAGCAGGGGACGCTGGATACTAAACTATGAGGCACAGAGGCTGCTGTGACCTCACAAGCACAGCCAGCAGCCATGAGCCTGATACTGGCCTCGGAGGCACTGACGCTGCTGTGACCTCACAAGCACAGCCAGCAGGCATGAGCATGGCACAGGCCTCAGAGGCACTGAGGCTGCTGTGACCTCAAAAGCACAGCCAGCAGCCATGAGCATGGCACTGGCCTCGGAGGCACTGAGGCTGCTGTGACCTCACAATCACAGCCAGCAGCCATGAGCCTGCCACTGGCCTAGCAGGCATTCAGGCTTCTGTGACCTCAGAAGCACAGCCAGCAGCCATGAGCCTGACACTGGTCTAGGAGGCATTCTGGCTGCTGTGACCTCAGAAGCACAGCCAGCAGCCATGAGCCTGATACTGACCTGAGAGGCACTGAGGCTGCTGTGACCTCACAAGCACAGCCAGCAGCCATGAGCATGGCATTATCGACGGAGACACTGAGGCTGCTGTGACCTCAGAAGCACAGCCAGCAGCCATGAGAGTGCCACTGGCAGAGGAGGCACTGAGGCTGCTCTGACCTCACAAGCACAGCCAGCAGCCATGAGAGTGCCACTGGCCTGGGAGGCACTGAGACTGCTGTGAGGTCACAAGCACAGCCAGCAGCCATGAGCCTGCCACGGGCCTAGGAGGCACTCAGGCTGCTGTGACGTCACAAGCATAGCCAACAGCCAGGAGCCTGATATCTGACTGGGAGGCATTGAGTCTGCTGTGACCTCACAAGCACAGCCAGCAGGGGACGCTGGACACTAAACTATGAGGCACTGAGTCTGCTGTGACCTCGCAATCACAGCCAGCAGCCATGAGCCTGCCACTGGGCTAGGAGTCATTCAGGCTTGTGTGACCTCCGAAGCACAGCCAGCAGCCATGAGCCTGATACTGGCCTAGGAGGCACTGAGGCTGCTGTGACGTCACAAGCACAGCCAGCAGGGGGCCCTGCACAGTAACTATTGAGTCACTGAGGCTGCTGTGACCTCACAAGCAGAGCCAGCAGGGGACGCTGGACACTAAACTACGAGGCACTGAGGCTGCTGTGACCTCACAAGCACAGCCAGCAGCCATGAGCCTGCCACTGGCCTGTGAGGCAATGAGTCTGCTGTGACCTCAGAAGCACAGCCAGCAGCCAGGAGCCTGATACTGGCCTAGGAGGCACTGAGACTGCTGTGACCTCAGAAGCACAGCCAGCAGCCAGGAGTCTGATTTTGGCCTGGGAGGCACTGAGGCTGCTGTGACCTCACAAGCACAGCCAGCAGGGGACGCTGGACACTAAACTATGAGGCACTGAGTCTGCTGTGACCTCACAAGCACAGCCAGCAGCCATGAGACTGCCACTGGGCTAGGAGCCACTGAGGCTACTGTGACCTCACAAGCACAGCCAGCAGCCATGAGCATGATACTGGCCTGTGAGGCACTGAGGCTGGTGTGACCTCAGAAGCACAGCCAGCAGGGGACGCTGGACACTAAACTATGAGGCACTGAGGCTGCTGTGACCTCACAAGCACAGCCAGCAGCCATGAGCCTGCCACTGGGCTAGGAGGCATTGAGGCTTGTGTGATCTCAGAAGCACAGCCAGCAGCCATGACGCTGACACTGGTCTAGGAGGCATTCAGGCTGCTGTGACCTCACAAGCACAGCCAGCAGCCATGAGCCTGATACCGGCCTGAGAGGCACTGAGTCTGCTGTGACCTCACAAGCACAGCCAGCAGCCATGAGCCTGCCAGTGGCGTCGGAGGCACTGAGGCTGTTGTGACCTCACAAGCACAGCCAGCAGGGCGTGCTGAACACTAAGTTTTGAGGCACTGAGTCTGCTGTGACCTCACAAGCAGAGCCAGCAGGGGACACTGGACACTAATCTATGAGGCACTGAGGCTGCTGTGACCTCACAATCACAGCCAGCAGCCATGAGACTGCCACTGGCCTCAGAGGCACTGAGACTGCTGTGACGTCACAAGCACAGCCAGCAGCCATGAGCCTGTCACGGGCCTCAGAGGCACTGAGGCTGCTGTGGCATCACAAGCATAGCCAGCAGCCAGGAGCCTGATATTGGCCTGGGAGGCACTCAGGCTGCTGTGACCTCACAAGCACAGCCAGCAGGGGGCGCTGCACAGTAACTATTGAGTCACTGAGGCTGCTGTGACCTCACAACCACAGCCAGTAGGGGCCGCTGGACTCTAAACTATGAGGCACTGAGGCTGCTGTGACCTCACAATCACAGCCAGCAGCCATCAGCCTGCCACTGGCCTGTGAGGCAATGAGTCTGCTGTGACCTCAGAAGCACAGCCAGCAGCCAGGAGCCTGATACTGGCCTAGGAGGCACTGAGACTGCTGTGATGTCACAAGCACAGCCAGCAGCCAGGAGTCTGATTTTGGCCTGGGAGGCACTGAGGCTGCTGTGACCTCACAAGCACAGCCAGCAGGGGACGCTGGACACTAAACTATGAGGCACTGAGTCTGCTGTAACCTCACAAGCACAGCCAGCAGCCATGTGCCTGCCACTGGGCTAGGAGACACTGAGGCTACTGTGACCTCACAAGCACAGCCAGCAGCCATGAGCATGATACTGGCCTGTGAGGCACTGAGGCTGGTGTGACCTCAGAAGCACAGCCAGCAGGGGGCGCTGGACACTAACTTTTGAGGCACTGAGTCTGCTGTGACCTCACAAGCAGAGCCAGCAGGGGACGCTGGACACTAAACTATGAGGCAGTGAGGCTGCTGTGACCTCACAAGCACAGCCAGCAGCCATGAGCCTGCCACTGGTCTAGGAGGCATTCAGGCTGCTGTGACCTCACAAGCACAGCCAGCAGCCATGACCATGGTACTGGCAGAGGAGGCACTGAGGCTGCTGTGACCTCACAAGCACAGCCAGCAGCCATGAGCCTGATACTGGCCTGAGAGGCACTGAGGCTGCTGTGACCTCACAAGCACAGCCAGCAGCCATGAGACTGCCACTGGCAGAGGAGGCACTGAGGCTGCTGTGACCTCACAAGCACAGCCAGCAGCCATGAGCCTGCCACTGGCCTGTGAGGCAATGAGTCTGCTGTGACCTCACAAGCACAGCCAGCAGCCATGAGCCTGATACTGGCCTGAGAGTCACTGAGGCTGCTGTGACCTCACAAGCACAGCCAGCAGCCATGAGAGTGCCACTGGCAGAGGAGGCACTGAGGCTGCTCTGACCTCACCAGCACAGCCAGCAGCCATGAGAGTGCCACTGGCCTCAGAGGCACTGAGACTGCTGTGACATCACAAGCATAGCCAACAGCCAGGAGCCTGACATTTGACTGGGAGGTACTGAGGCTGCTGTGACCTCACAAGCACAGCCAGCAGGGGACGCTGGACACTAAACTATGAGGCACTGAGTCTGCTGTGACCTCACAAGCACAGCCAGCAGCCATGAGCCTGCCACTGGGCTAGGAGGCACTGAGGCTACTGTGACCTCACAAGCACAGCCAGCAGCCATGAGCATGATACTGGCCTGTGAGGCACTGAGGCTGGTGTGACATCAGAAGCACAGCCAGCAGGGGGCGCTGGACACCAAACTATGAGGCACTGAGTCTGCTGTGACCTCACAAACAGAGCCAGCAGGGAACGCTGGACACCAAACTATGAGGCAGTGAGGCTGCTGTGACCTCACAAGCACAGCCAGCAGCCATGAGCCTGCCACTGGCCTAGGAGGCATTCAGGCTGCTGTGACCTCACAAGCACAGCCAGCAGCCATGAGACTGCCCCTGGCCTCAGAGGCACTGAGGCTGCTGTGACCTCACAAGCACAGCCTGCAGCCATGAGCATGATACTGGCCTGAGAGGCACTGGGGCTGCTGTGACCTCACAAGCACAGCTAGAAGCCATTTGCATAGCACTGGCAGAGGAGGCACTGAGGCTGCTGTGACCTCAGAAGCACAGCCAGCGGCCATGAGCCTGATAATGGCCTGTGTGGCACTGAGGCTGGTGTGACGTCACAAGCACAGCCAGCAGGGGACGCTGCACACTAAATTATGAGGCACTGAGGCTGCTGTGACCTCACAATCACAGCCAGCAGCCATGAGCCTGTCACTGGCCTCGGAGGCACGGAGGCTGCTGTGACCTCACAAGCACAGCCAGCAGCCATGAGCCTGATACTGGCCTGAGAGGCACTGAGGTTGCTGTGACCTCACAAGCACAGCCAGCAGCCATGAGACTGGCATTATCCACGGAGACACTGAGGCTTCTGTGACTTCAGAAGGACAGCCAGCAGCCATGAGCCTGACACTGGCAGAGGAGGCACTGAGGCTTCTGTGACTTCAAAAGCACAGCCAGCAGCCATGACCCTGACACTGGTCTAGGAGGCATTCAGGCTGCTGTGACCTCACAAGCACAGCCAGCAGCCATGCGCCTGATACTGGCCTGGGAGGCACTGAGTCTGCTGTGACCTCACAAGCAGAGCCAGCAGACAGGAGCATGGCACTGGCAGAAGAAGCACTGAGGCTGCTGGGACCTCACAAGCACAGCCAGCAGGGGACGCTGGACACTAACCTATGAGGCACTGAGGATGCTGTGACCTCAGAAGCACAGCCAGCAGCCATGACCCTGACACTGGTCTTGGAGGCATTCAGGCTGCTGTGACCTCACAACCACAGCCAGCAGCCATGAGCATGATACTGGCCTGAGAGGCACTGAGGCTGCTCAGACCTCACAAGCACAGCCAGCAGCCATGAGCCTGATACTGGCCTGTGAGGCACTGAGGTTGCTGTGACCTCACAAGCACAGCCAGCAGCCATGAGACTGGCATTATCCACGGACACACTTAGGCTGCTGTGACCTCAGAAGCACAGCCAGCAGCCATGAGACTGCCACTGGCAGAGGAGGCACTGAGGTTTCTGTGACGTCACAAGCACAGCCAGCAGCCATGAGCCTGCCACGGGCCTAGGAGGCACTCAGGCTGCTGTGACATCACAAGCATAGCCAGCAGTCAGGAGCCTGATATTGGCCTGTGAGGCACTGAGGCTGCTGTGACCTCACAAGCACAGCCAGCAGGAGACGCTGGACACTAAACTATGAGGCACTGAGGCTGCTGTGACCTCACAATCACAGCCAGCAGCCACGAGCCTGCCACTGGCCTCGGAGGCATTCAGGCTGCTGTGACCTCAGAAGCACAGCCAGCAGCCATGAGCCTGACACTGGGCTGTGAGGCATTCAGGCTTGTGTGACCTCACAAGCACAGCCAGCAGCCATGAGCATGATACTGGCCTGAGAGGCACTGAGGCTGTTGTGACCTCAAAAGCACAGCCAGCAGCCATGAGCATGGCACTGGCTTAGGAGGCACTGAGGCTGCTGTGACCTCACAAGCAGAGCCAGCAGCCAGGAGTCTGATACTGGCCTGTGAGGCACTGAGGCTGGTGTGACCTCACAACCACAGCCAGTAGGGGGCACTGCACACTAAACTATGAGGCACTGAGGCTGCTGTGACTTCACAATCACAGCCAGCAGCCATGAGCCTGACACTGGCAGTGGAGGCACTGAGTCTGCTGTGACTTCACAAGCACAGCCAGCAGCCATGACCCTGACACTGGCCTGGGAGGCACTGAGGCTGCTGTGACCTCACAAGCACAGTCAGCAGCCAGGAGCATGGCAGTGGCAGAGGAGGCACTGAGGCTGCTGTGACTTCACAAGCACAGCCAGCAGCCATGAGCCTGCCACTGGCCTAGGAGGCATTCAGGCTGCTGTGACCTCACAAGCACAGCCAGCAGCCATGAGACTGTGCCTGGCCTCGGAGGCACTGAGGCTGCTGTGACCTCACAAGCACAGCCAGCGGCCATGAGCCTGATATTGGCCTGAGAGGCACTGAGGCTGGTGTGACCTCAGAACCACAGCCAGCAGGGGACGCTGCACACTGAACTATGAGGCACTGAGGCTGCTGTGACCTCACAAGCACAGCCAGCAGCCATGAGCCTGTCACTGGCCTCAGAGGCACTGAGGCTGCTGTGACCTCACAAGCACAGCAAGCAGCCATGAGCCTGATACTGGCCGGAGAGGCACTGAGGTTGCTGTGACCTCACAAGCACAGCCAGCAGCCATGAGACTGGCATTATCCACGGAGACACTGAGGCTGCTGTGACCTCACAATCACAGCCAGCAGCCATGAGCCTGACACTGGCAGAGGAGGCACTGAGGCTTCTGTGACTTCACAAGCACAGCCAGCAGCCATGACCCTGACACTGGTCTAGGAGGCATTCAGGCTGCTGTGACCTCACAAGCACAGCCAGCAGCCATGAGCATGATACTGGCCTGAGAGACACTGAGGTTGCTGTGACCTCAAAACCACAGCCAGCAGCCATGAGACTGGCATTATCCACGGACACACCTAGGCTGCTGTGACCTCAGAAGCACAGCCAGCAGCCATGAGACTGCCACTGGCCTCAGAGGCACTGAGGCTGCTGTGACCTCACAAGCACAGCCAGCAGCCATGAGCCTGCCATGGACCTAGGAGGCACTCAGGCTGCTGTGACATCACAAGCATAGCCAGCAGTCAGGAGCCTGATATTGGCCTGTGAGGCACTGAGGCTGCTGTGACCTCACAAGCAGAGCCAGCAGGAGACGCTGGACACTAAACTATGAGGCACTGAGGCTGCTGTGACCTCACAATCACAGCCAGCAGCCACGAGCCTGCCACTGGCCTCGGAGGCATTCAGGCTGCTGTGACCTCAGAAGCACAGCCAGCAGCCATGAGCCTGACACTGGGCTGTGAGGCATTCAGGCTTGTGTGACCTCACAAGCACAGCCAGCAGCCATGAGCATGATACTGGCCTGAGAGGCACTGAGGCTGTTGTGACCTCACAAGCACAGCCAGAAGCCATGAGCATGGCACTGGCAGAGGAGGCACTGACGCTGCTGTGACCTCACAAGCACAGCCAGCAGCCATGAGCCTGCTACCGGCCTGAGAGGCACTGAGGCTGTTGTGACCTCACAACCACAGCCAGAAGCCATGAGCATGTCCCTGGCAGAGGAGGCATTCAGGCTGCTGTGACCTCAGAAGCACAGCCAGCAGCCGTGAGCATGGCACTATCCACGGAGACACTGATGCTGCTGTGACCCCAGAAACACAGCCAGCAGCCATGAGCCTGACACTGGCAGAGGAGGCACTGAGGCTGCTGTGACCTCAGAAGCACAGCCAGCAGCCATGAGCCTGATACTGGCCTGAGAGGCACTGATGTTGCTGTGACCTCACAAACACAGCCAGCAGCCATGAGACTGGCATTATCCACGGAGACACTGAGGCTGCTGTGACCTCACAATCACAGCCAGCAGCCATGAGACTGCCACTGGCAGAGGAGGCACTGAGGCTTCTGTGACTTCACAAGCACAGCCAGCAGCCATGAGCCTGATACTGGCCTGGGAGGCAGTGAGGCTGCTGTGACCTCACAAGCACAGCCAGCAGACAGGAGCATGGCACTGGCAGAGGAAGCACTGAGGCTGCTGGGACCTCACAAGCACAGCCAGCAGCCATGAACCTGACACTGGCCTCAGAGGCACTGAGGCTGCTGTGACGTCACAAGCACAGCCAGCAGCCATGAGCCTGCCATGGAGCTAGGAGGCACTCAGGCTGCTGTGACATCACAAGCATAGCCAGCAGTCAGGAGCCTGATATTGGCCTGTGAGGCACTGAGGCTGCTGTGACCTCACAAGCAGAGCCAGCAGGAGACGCTGGACACTAAACTATGAGGCACTGAGGCTGCTGTGACCTCAAAATCACAGCCAGCAGCCACGAGCATGACACTGGGCTGTGAGGCATTCAGGCTTGTGTGACCTCACAAGCACAGCCAGCAGCCATGAGCATGATACTGGCCTGAGAGGCACTGAGGCTGTTGTGACCTCACAAGCACAGCCAGCAGCCATGAGCATGGCACTGGCAGAGGAGGCACTGAGGCTGCTGTGACCTCACAATCACAGCCAGCAGCCATGAGCCTGATACTGGCCTGTGAGGCACTGGGGCTGGTGTGACCTCACAAGCAGAGCCAGCAGGGGGCGCTGCACACTAAACTATGAGGCACTGAGGCTGCTGTGACCTCACAATCACAGCCAGCAGCCATGAGCCTGACACTGGCAGTGGAGGCACTGAGTCTGCTGTGACTTCACAAGCACAGCCAGCAGCCATGACCCTGACACTGGCCTGGGAGGCACTGAGGCTGCTGTGACCTCACAAGCACAGTCAGCAGCCAGGAGCATGGCAGTGGCAGAGGAGGCACTGAGGCTGCTGTGACGTCACAAGCACATCCAGCAGCTATGAGCCTGCCACGGGCCTGTGAGGCACTGAGGCTGCTGTGACGTCACAAGCACAGCCAGCAGGGGGCACTGGACACTAACCTATGAGGCACTGAGTCGGCTGTGACCACACAAGCAGGGCAAGTAGGGGACGCTGGACACTAAATTATGAGGCACTGAGGCTGCTGTGACCTCACAAGCACAGTCAGCAGCCAGGAGCATGGCACTGGCAGAGGAGGCACTGAGGCTGCTGTGATCTCAGAAGCACAGCCAGCAGCCATGAGCTTGATACTGGCCTGTGAGGCACTGAGGCTGCTATGACCTCACAAGCACAGCCAGCAGCCATGAGCCTGCCACGGGCCTGGGAGGCACTCAGGCAGCTGTGACGTCACAAGCATAGCCAGTAGCCAGGAGCCTGATATTGGCCTGAGAGGCACTGAGTCTGCTGTGACCTCACAAGCAGAGCCAGCAGGGGACACTGGACACTAACCTATGAGGCACTGAGTCTGCTGTGACCTCACAAGCAGAGCCATCAGGTGATGCTGCACACTAAACTATGAGGCACTGAGGCTGCTGTGACCTCACAAGCACAGCCAGCAGCCATGAGCCTACCACTGGCCAAGGAGTCATTCAGGCTTCTGTGACCTCAGAAGAACAGCCAGCAGCCATGAGCCTGACACTGGGCTGTGAGGCATTCAGGCTTGTGTGACCTCACAAGCACAGCCAGCAGCCATGAGCATGATACTGGCCTGTGAGGCACTGAGGCTGCTGTGACCTCACAAGCACAGCCAGCAGCCATGAGTATGGCACTGGCCTGTGACGCACTGAGGCTGCTGTGACCTCAAAAGCACAGCCAGCAGCCATGAGCATGGCATTATCCACGGAGACACTGAGGCTGCTGTGACCTCACAAGCACAGGCAGTAGGGGGCAATGGACAGTAACCTAGGAGGCACTGAGGCTGCTCTGACCTCACAAGCACAGCCAGCAGCCATGACACTGCCACTGGCAGAGGAGGCACTGAGGCTGCTGTGACATCACAAGCACAGCCAGCAGCGATGAGACTGCCACTGGCCTCAGAGGCACTCAGGCTGCTGTGATGTCACAAGCACAGCCAGCAGGGCACACTGGACACTAAACTATGAGGCACTGAGGCTGCTGTGACCTCACAAGCACAGCCAGCAGCCATGACCCTGACACTGGTCTAGGAGGCACTGAGGCTGCTGTGACGTCACAAGCACAGCCAGCAGGGGGCGCTGCACACTAACATTTGAGGCACTGAGTCTGCTGTGACCTCACAAGCCGAGCCAGCAGGGGACGCTGGACACTAAACTATGAGGCACTGAGGCTGCTGTGACCTCACAAGCACAACCAGCAGCCCTGAGCCTGCCACTGGACAAGGAGGCATTCAGGCTTCTGTGACCTCACAAGCACAGCCAGCAGCCATGAGCTTGATACTGGCCTAGGAGGCACTGAGGCTGGTGTGAGCTCACAAGCACAGCCAGCAGCCATGAACCTGATACCGGCCTATGAGGCACTGAGGCTGGTGTGAGCTCACAAGCACAGCCAGCAGCCATGAGCCTGACACTGGCCTAGGAGACATTCAGGCTTCTGTGACCTCAGAAGCACAGCCAGCAGCCATGAGCCTGATACTGGCCTGACAGGCACTGAGGCTGCTGTGACCTCACAAGCACAGCCAGCAGCCATGAGCATGGCATTATCCACGGAGACACTGAGGTTGCTGTGACCTCAGAAGCACAGACAGCAGCCATGAGCCTGACACTGGCCTGTGAGGCACTGAGGCTGCTGTGACCTCACAACACAGCCAGCAGGGGGCACTGGAGATAACCTATCAGGCACTGAGTCTGCTGTGACCTCACAAGAACAGCCAGTAGTGGGGGATGGACACTAACCTAGGAGGCACTGAGTCTGCTGTGACCTCACAAGCACAGCCAGCAGCCATGAGCCTGCCACTGGCAGAGGAGGCACTGAGGTTTCTGTGACCTCACAAGCACAGCCAGCAGCCATGAGCCTGCCACGGGCCTAGGAGGCATTCAGGCTGCTGTGATTGCAGAATCATAGCCAGTAACCAGGAGCCTGATATTGGCCTGGTAGGCACTGAGTCTGCTGTGACCTCACAAGCAGAGCCAACAGGGGACGCTGGACACTAAACCATGAGGCTCTGAGGATGCTGTGACCTCACAAGCACAGCCAGTAGCCATGAGACTGCCACTGGCAGAGGAGGCACTGAGGCTTCTGTGACCTCACAAGCACAGCCAGCAGCCATGAGACTGCCACTGGCCTCAGAGGCACTGAGGCTGCTGTGATGTCACAAGCACAGCCAGCAGGGGGCGCTGCACACTAACCTATGAGGCACTGAGTCTGCTGTGACCTCACAAGCAGAGCCAGCAGGGGATGCTGGACACTAACCTAGGAGGCACTGAGGCTGCTGTGACCTCACAAGCACAGCCAGTAGCCATGAGAATGCCACTGGCAGAGGAGGCACTGAGGCTTCTGTGACCTCACAAGCACAGCCAGCAGCCATGAGACTGCCACTGGCCTCAGAGGCACTGAGGCTGCTCTGACATCACAAGCACAGCCAGCAGCCATGAGCCTGCCACGGGCCTAGGAGGCACTGAGTCTGCTGTGAGCTCACAAGCACAGCCAGCAGGGGACGCTGGACACTAAACTATGAGGCACTGAGGCTGCTGTGACCTCACAATCACAGCCAGCAGCCATGAGACTGCCCCTGGCCTCGGAGGCACTGAGTCTGCTGTGACTTCACAAGCACAGCCAGCAGCCAGGAACATGGCACTGGCAGAGGAGGCACTGAGCCTGCTGTGACCTCACAAGCACAGCCAGCAGCCTTGAGCCTGATACTGGCCTGTGAGGCACTGAGGCTGATGTGATGTCACAAGGACAGCCAGCAGGGGGCGCTGGACACGAAACTATGAGGCACCGAGGCTGCTGTGACCTCACAAGCACAGCCATCAGGGGACGCTGGTCACTAAGCTATGGAGCACTGAGGCTGCTGTGACATCACAAGCACAGCCAGCAGCCATGACACTGACACTGGTCTAGGAGGCATTCAGGCTGCTGTGACCTCACAACCACAGCCAGCAGCCATGAGCATGATACTGGCCTGAGAGGCACTGAGGCTGCTGTGACCTCACAAGGACAGCCAGCAGCCATGAGCCTGATACTGGCCTGTGAGGCAATGAGGTTGCTGTGACCTCACAAGCACAGCCAGCAGCCATGAGACTGGCATTATCCACGGACACACTTAGGCTGCTGTGACCTCAGAAGCACAGCCAGCAGCCATGAGACTGCCACTGGCAGAGGAGGCACTGAGGCTTCTGTGACGTCACAAGCACAGCCAGCAGCCATGAGCCTGCCACGGGCCTAGGAGGCACTCAGGCTGCTGTGACATCACAAGCATAGCCAGCAGTCAGGAGCCTGATATTGGCCTGTGAGGCACTGAGGCTGCTGTGACCTCACAAGCAGAGCCAGCAGCCACGAGCCTGCCACTGGCCTCGGAGGCATTCAGGCTGCTGTGACCTCAGAAGCACAGCCAGCAGCCATGAGCCTGACACTGGGCTGTGAGGCATTCAGGCTTGTGTGACCTCACAAGCACAGCCAGCAGCCATGAGCATGATACTGGCCTGAGAGGCACTGAGGCTGTTGTGACCTCACAATCACAGCCAGCAGCCATGAGCATGGCACTGGCAGAGGAGGCACTGAGGCTGCTGTGACCTCACAAGCAGAGCCAGCAGCCAGGAGTCTGATACTGGCCTGTGAGGCACTGAGGCTGGTGTGACCTCACAACCACAGCCAGTAGGGGGCACTGCACACTAAACTATGAGGCACTGAGGCTGCTGTGACCTCACAATCACAGCCAGCAGCCATGAGCCTGACACTGGCAGTGGAGGCACTGAGTCTGCTGTGACTTCACAAGCACAGCCAGCAGCCATGACCCTGACACTGGCCTGGGAGGCACTGAGGCTGCTGTGACCTCACAAGCACAGTCAGCAGCCAGGAGCATGGCAGTGGCAGAGGAGGCACTGAGGCTGCTGTGACCTCACAAGCACAGCCAGCAGCCATGAGCATGATACTGGCCTGAGAGGCACTGAGGCTGCTGTGACCTCACAAGCACAGCCAGCAGGGGGCGCTGCACACTAACCTATGAGGAACTGAGGCTGCTGTGACCTCACTAGCAGAGCCAGCAGGGGACGCTGGACACTAAACTATGAGGCACTGAGGCTGCTGTGACTTCACAAGCACAGCCAGCAGCCATGAGCCTGCCACTGGCCTAGGAGGCATTCAGGCTGCTGTGACCTCACAAGCACAGCCAGCAGCCATGAGACTGCCCCTGGCCTCGGAGGCACTGAGGCTGCTGTGACCTCACAAGCACAGCCAGCGGCCATGAGCCTGATAATGGCCTGTGTGGCACTGAGGCTGGTGTGACCTCAGAACCACAGCCAGCAGGGGACGCTGCACACTGAACTATGAGGCACTGAGGCTGCTGTGACCTCACAATCACAGCCAGCAGCCATGAGCCTGTCACTGGCCTCAGAGGCACTGAGGCTGCTGTGACCTCACAAGCACAGCAAGCAGCCATGAGCCTGATACTGGCCTGAGAGGCACTGAGGTTGCTGTGACCTCACAAGCACAGCCAGCAGCCATGAGACTGGCATTATCCACGGAGACACTGAGGCTGCTGTGACCTCACAATCACAGCCAGCAGCCATGAGCCTGACACTGGCAGAGGAGGCACTGAGGCTTCTGTGACGTCACAAGCACAGCCAGCAGCCATGAGCCTGATACTGGCCTGTGAGGCACTGAGGTTGCTGTGACCTCACAAGCACAGCCAGCAGCCGTGAGACTGGCATTATCCACGGACACACTTAGGCTGCTGTGACCTCAGAAGCACAGCCAGCAGCCATGAGACTGCCACTGGCAGAGGAGGCACTGAGGCTTCTGTGACGTCACAAGCACAGCCAGCAGCCATGAGCCTGCCACGGGCCTAGGAGGCACTGGGGCTGCTGTGACATCACAAGCATAGCCAGCAGTCAGGAGCCTGATATTGGCCTGTGAGGCACTGAGGCTGCTGTGACCTCACAAGCAGAGCCAGCAGGAGACGCTGGACACTAAACTATGAGGCACTGAGGCTGCTGTGACCTCACAATCACAGCCAGCAGCCACGAGCCTGCCACTGGCCTCGGAGGCATTCAGGCTTCTGTGACCTCAGAAGCACAGCCAGCAGCCATGAGCCTGACACTGGGCTGTGAGGCATTCAGGCTTGTGTGACCTCACAAGCACAGCCAGCAGCCATGAGCATGATACTGGCCTGAGAGGCACTGAGGCTGTTGTGACCTCACAAGCACAGCCAGCAGCCATGAGCATGGCACTGGCAGAGGAGGCACTGAGGCTGCTGTGACCTCACAATCACAGCCAGCAGCCATGAGTCTGATACTGGCCTGTGAGGCACTGAGGCTGGTGTGACCTCACAACCACAGCCAGTAGGGGGCACTGCACACTGAACTATGAGGCACTGAGGCTGCTGTGACCTCACAATCACAGCCAGCAGCCATGAGCCTGACACTGGCAGTGGAGGCACTGAGTCTGCTGTGACTTCACAAGCACAGCCAGTAGCCAGGACCCTGACACTGGCCTGGGAGGCACTGAGTCTGCTGTGACCTCACAAGCACAGTCAGCAGCCAGGAGCATGGCAGTGGCAGAGGAGGCACTGAGGCTGCTGTGACCTCACAAGCACAGCCAGCAGCCATGAGCATGATACTGGCCTGAGAGGCACTGAGGCTGCTGTGACCTCACAAGCACAGCCAGCAGGGGGCGCTGCACACTAACCTATGAGGAACTGAGGCTGCTGTGACCTCACTAGCAGAGCCAGCAGGGGACGCTGGACACTAAACTATGAGGCACTGAGTCTGCTGTGACTTCACAAGCACAGCCAGCAGCCATGACCCTGACACTGGCCTGGGAGGCACTGAGGCTGCTGTGACCTCACAAGCACAGTCAGCAGCCAGGAGCATGGCAGTGGCAGAGGAGGCACTGAGGCTGCTGTGACCTCACAAGCACAGCCAGCAGCCATGAGCATGATACTGGCCTGAGAGGCACTGAGGCTGCTGTGACCTCACAAGCACAGCCAGCAGGGGGCGCTGCACACTAACCTATGAGGAACTGAGGCTGCTGTGACCTCACTAGCAGAGCCAGCAGGGGACGCTGGACACTAAACTATGATGCACTGAGGCTGCTGTGACTTCACAAGCACAGCCAGCAGCCATGAGCCTGCCACTGGCCTAGGAGGCATTCAGGCTGCTGTGACCTCACAAGCACAGCCAGCAGCCATGAGACTGCCCCTGGCCTCGGAGGCACTGAGGCTGCTGTGACCTCACAAGCACAGCCAGCGGCCATGAGCCTGATAATGGCCTGTGTGGCACTGAGGCTGGTGTGACCTCAGAACCACAGCCAGCAGGGGACGCTGCACACTGAACTATGAGGCACTGAGGCTGCTGTGACCTCACAATCACAGCCAGCAGCCATGAGCCTGTCACTGGCCTCAGAGGCACTGAGGCTGCTGTGACCTCACAAGCACAGCAAGCAGCCATGAGCCTGATACTGGCCTGAGAGGCACTGAGGTTGCTGTGACCTCACAAGCACAGCCAGCAGCCATGAGACTGGCATTATCCACGGAGACACTGAGGCTGCTGTGACCTCACAATCACAGCCAGCAGCCATGAGCCTGACACTGGCAGAGGAGGCACTG
The DNA here is from genome assembly GCF_036370855.1 of Dromaius novaehollandiae. Taxonomy (NCBI): domain Eukaryota; kingdom Metazoa; phylum Chordata; class Aves; order Casuariiformes; family Dromaiidae; genus Dromaius; species Dromaius novaehollandiae. The sequence goes on along the minus strand of NC_088124.1, from coordinate 54,220 downwards.
AGGCTTCTGTGACGTCACAAGCACAGCCAGCAGCCATGAGCCTGATACTGGCCTGTGAGGCACTGAGGTTGCTGTGACCTCACAAGCACAGCCAGCAGCCATGAGACTGGCATTATCCACGGACACACTTAGGCTGCTGTGACCTCAGAAGCACAGCCAGCAGCCATGAGACTGCCACTGGCAGAGGAGGCACTGAGGCTTCTGTGACGTCACAAGCACAGCCAGCAGCCATGAGCCTGCCCCTGGCCTCGGAGGCACTGAGGCTGCTGTGACATCACAAGCATAGCCAGCAGTCAGGAGCCTGATATTGGCCTGTGAGGCACTGAGGCTGCTGTGACCTCACAAGCAGAGCCAGCAGGAGACGCTGGACACTAAACTATGAGGCACTGAGGCTGCTGTGACCTCACAATCACAGCCAGCAGCCACGAGCCTGCCACTGGCCTCGGAGGCATTCAGGCTGCTGTGACCTCAGAAGCACAGCCAGCAGCCATGAGCCTGACACTGGGCTGTGAGGCATTCAGGCTTGTGTGACCTCACAAGCACAGCCAGCAGCCATGAGCATGATACTGGCCTGAGAGGCACTGAGGCTGTTGTGACCTCACAAGCACAGCCAGCAGCCATGAGCATGGCACTGGCAGAGGAGGCACTGAGGCTGCTGTGACCTCACAATCACAGCCAGCAGCCATGAGTCTGATACTGGCCTGTGAGGCACTGAGGCTGGTGTGACCTCACAACCACAGCCAGTAGGGGGCACTGCACACTAAACTATGAGGCACTGAGGCTGCTGTGACCTCACAATCACAGCCAGCAGCCATGAGCCTGACACTGGCTGTGGAGGCACTGAGTCTGCTGTGACTTCACAAGCACAGCCAGCAGCCATGACCCTGACACTGGCCTGGGAGGCACTGAGGCTGCTGTGACCTCACAAGCACAGTCAGCAGCCAGGAGCATGGCAGTGGCAGAGGAGGCACTGAGGCTGCTGTGACCTCACAAGCACAGCCAGCAGCCATGAGCATGATACTGGCCTGAGAGGCACTGAGGCTGCTGTGACCTCACAAGCACAGCCAGCAGGGGGCGCAGCACACTAACGTATGAGGAACTGAGGCTGCTGTGACCTCACTAGCAGAGCCAGCAGGGGACGCTGGACACTAAACTATGAGGCACTGAGTCTGCTGTGACGTCACAAGCACAGCCAGCAGCCATGAGCATGATACTGGCCTGGGAGGCACTGAGGCTGGTGTGACCTCACAAGCACAGCCAGCAGGGGACGCTGCACACTAATCTATGAGGCACTGAGTCTGCTGTGACCTCACAAGCAGAGCCAGCAGGGGACGCTGGACACTAAAATATGAGGCACTGAGGCTGCTGTGACTTCACAAGCACAGCCAGCAGCCATGAGCCTGCCACTGGCCTAGGAGGCATTCAGGCTGCTGTGACCTCACAAGCACAGCCAGCGGCCATGAGCCTGATATTGGCCTGAGAGGCACTGAGGCTGGTGTGACCTCACAAGCACAGCCAGCAGGGGACGCTGCACACTGAACTATGAGGCACTGAGGCTGCTGTGACCTCACAATCACAGCCAGCAGCCATGAGCCTGTCACTGGCCTCAGAGGCACTGAGGCTGCTGTGACCTCACAAGCACAGCAAGCAGCCATGAGCCTGATACTGGCCTGAGAGACACTGAGGCTGCTGTGACCTCACAAGCACAGCCAGCAGCCATGAGCATGGCACTGGCAGAGGAGGCACTGAGGCTGCTGTGACCTCACAATCACAGCCAGCAGCCATGAGTCTGATACTGGCCTGTGAGGCACTGAGGCTGGTGTGACCTCAGAACCACAGCCAGTAGGGGGCACTGCACACTAAACTATGAGGCACTGAGGCTGCTGTGACCTCACAATCACAGCCAGCAGCCATGAGCCTGACACTGGCAGTGGAGGCACTGAGTCTGCTGTGACTTCACAAGCACAGCCAGCAGCCATGACCCTGACACTGGCCTGGGAGGCACTGAGGCTGCTGTGACCTCACAAGCACAGTCAGCAGCCAGGAGTATGGCAGTGGCAGAGGAGGCACTGAGGCTGCTGTGACCTCACAAGCACAGCCAGCAGCCATGAGCATGATACTGGCCTGAGAGGCACTGAGGCTGCTGTGACCTCACAAGCACAGCCAGCAGGGGGCGCAGCACACTAACGTATGAGGAACTGAGGCTGCTGTGACCTCACTAGCAGAGCCAGCAGGGGACGCTGGACACTAAACTATGAGGCACTGAGGCTGCTGTGACGTCACAAGCACAGCCAGCAGCCATCAGCATGATACTGGCCTGGGAGGCACTGAGGCTGGTGTGACCTCACAAGCACAGCCAGCAGGGGACGCTGCACACTAATCTATGAGGCACTGAGTCTGCTGTGACCTCACAAGCAGAGCCAGCAGGGGACGCTGGACACTAAAATATGAGGCACTGAGGCTGCTGTGACTTCACAAGCACAGCCAGCAGCCATGAGCCTGCCACTGGCCTAGGAGGCATTCAGGCTGCTGTGACCTCACAAGCACAGCCAGCGGCCATGAGCCTGATATTGGCCTGAGAGGCACTGAGGCTGGTGTGACCTCACAAGCACAGCCAGCAGGGGACGCTGCACACTGAACTATGAGGCACTGAGGCTGCTGTGACCTCACAATCACAGCCAGCAGCCATGAGCCTGTCACTGGCCTCAGAGGCACTGAGGCTGCTGTGACCTCACAAGCACAGCAAGCAGCCATGAGCCTGATACTGGCCTGAGAGACACTGAGGCTGCTGTGACCTCACAATCACAGCCAGCAGCCATGAGCCTGACACTGGCAGAGGAGGCACTGAGGCTTCTGTGACTTCACAAGCACAGCCAGCAGCCATGACCCTGACACTGGTCTAGGAGGCATTCAGGCTGCTGTGACCTCACAAGCACAGCCAGCAGCCATGAGCATGATACTGGCCTGAGAGACACTGAGGTTGCTGTGACCTCAAAACCACAGCCAGCAGCCATGAGACTGGCATTATCCACGGACACACTTAGGCTGCTGTGACCTCAGAAGCACAGCCAGCAGCCATGAGACTGCCACTGGCCTCAGAGGCACTGAGGCTGCTGTGACCTCACAAGCACAGCCAGCAGTCAGGAGCCTGATATTGGCCTGTGAGGCACTGAGGCTGCTGTGACCTCACAAGCAGAGCCAGCAGTCAGGAGCCTGATATTGGCCTGTGAGGCACTGAGGCTGCTGTGACCTCACAAGCAGAGCCAGCAGGAGACGATGGACACTAAACTATGAGGCACTGAGGCTGCTGTGACCTCACAATCACAGCCAGCAGCCACGAGCCTGCCACTGGCCTCGGAGGCATTCAGGCTGCTGTGACCTCAGAAGCACAGCCAGCAGCCATGAGCCTGACACTGGGCTGGGAGGCATTCAGGCTTGTGTGACCTCACAAGCACAGCCAGCAGCCATGAGCATGATACTGGCCTGAGAGGCACTGAGGCTGTTGTGACCTCACAAGCACAGCCAGAAGCCATGAGCATGGCACTGGCAGAGGAGGCACTGACGCTGCTGTGACCTCACAAGCACAGCCAGCAGCCATGAGCCTGCTACCGGCCTGAGAGGCACTGAGGCTGTTGTGACCTCACAACCACAGCCAGAAGCCATGAGCATGGCCCTGGCAGAGGAGGCATTCAGGCTGCTGTGAGCTCAGAAGCACAGCCAGCAGCCATGAGCCTGATACTGGCCTGAGAGGCACTGATGTTGCTGTGACCTCACAAGCACAGCCAGCAGCCATGAGACTGGCATTATCCACGGAGACACTGAGGCTGCTGTGACCTCACAATCACAGCCAGCAGCCATGAGACTGCCACTGGCAGAGGAGGCACTGAGGCTTCTGTGACTTCACAAGCACAGCCAGCAGCCATGAGCCTGATACTGGCCTGGGAGGCAGTGAGGTTGCTGTGACCTCACAAGCACAGCCAGCAGACAGGAGCATGGCACTGGCAGAGGAAGCACTGAGGCTGCTGGGACCTCACAAGCACAGCCAGCAGCCATGACCCTGACACTGGCCTGTGAGGCACTGAGGCTGCTGTGACGTCACAAGCACAGCCAGCAGCCATGAGCCTGCCACGGGCCTAGGAGGCACTCAGGCTGCTGTGACATCACAAGCATAGCCAGCAGTCAGGAGCCTGATATTGGCCTGTGAGGCACTGAGGCTGCTGTGACCTCACAAGCAGAGCCAGCAGGAGACGCTGGACACTAAACTATGAGGCACTCAGGCTCCTGTGACCTCACAATCACAGCCAGCAGCCACGAGTCTGCCACTGGGCTAGGAGGCATTCAGGCTTGTGTGACCTCAGAAGCACAGCCAGCAGCCACGAGCCTGACACTGGGCTGTGAGGCATTCAGGCTTGTGTGACCTCACAAGCACAGCCAGCAGCCATGAGCATGATACTGGCCTGAGAGGCACTGAGGCTGTTGTGACCTCACAAGCACAGCCAGCAGCCATGAGCATGGCACTGGCAGAGGAGGCACTGAGGCTGCTGTGACCTCACAATCACAGCCAGCAGCCATGAGCCTGATACTGGCCTGTGAGGCACTGGGGCTGGTGTGACCTCACAAGCAGAGCCAGCAGGGGGCGCTGCACACTAAACTATGAGGCACTGAGGCTGCTGTGACCTCACAATCACAGCCAGCAGCCATGAGCCTGACACTGGCAGTGGAGGCACTGGGTCTGCTGTGACTTCACAAGCACAGCCAGCAGCCATGACCCTGACACTGGCCTGGGAGGCACTGAGGCTGCTGTGACCTCACAAGCACAGTCAGCAGCCAGGAGCATGGCAGTGGCAGAGGAGGCACTGAGGCTGCTGTGACGTCACAAGCACATCCAGCAGCTATGAGCCTGCCACGGGCCTGTGAGGCACTGAGGCTGCTGTGACGTCACAAGCACAGCCAGCAGGGGGCACTGGACACTAACCTATGAGTCACTGAGTCGGCTGTGACCACACAAGCAGGGCAAGTAGGGGACGCTGGACACTAAATTATGAGGCACTGAGGCTGCTGTGACCTCACAAGCACAGTCAGCAGCCAGGAGCATGGCACTGGCAGAGGAGGCACTGAGGCTGCTGTGATCTCAGAAGCACAGCCAGCAGCCATGAGCTTGATACTGGCCTAGGAGGCACTGAGGCTGCTGTGACCTCAGAAGCACAGCCAGCCGCCATGAGCCTGCCACGGGCCTGGGAGGCACTCAGGCAGCTGTGACGTCACAAGCATAGCCAGTAGCCAGGAGCCTGATATTGGCCTGAGAGGCACTGAGTCTGCTGTGACCTCACAAGCAGAGCCAGCAGGGGACACTGGACACTAACCTATGAGGCACTGAGTCTGCTGTGACCTCAGAAGCAGAGCCATCAGGGGACGCTGCACACTAAACTACGAGGCACTGAGGCTGCTGTGACCTCACAAGCACAGCCAGCAGCCATGAGCCTACCACTGGCCAAGGAGTCATTCAGGCTTCTGTGACCTCAGAAGAACAGCCAGCAGCCATGAGCCTGATACTAGCCTGTGAGGCACTGAGGCTGCTGTGACCTCAGAAGCACAGCCAGCAGCCATGAGTATGGCACTGGCCTGTGACGCACTGAGGCTGCTGTGACCTCAAAAGCACAGCCAGCAGCCATGAGCATGGCATTATCCACGGAGACACTGAGGCTGCTGTGACCTCAGAAGCACAGCCAGCAGCCATGACACTGCCACTGGCAGAGGAGGCACTGAGGCTGCTGTGACATCACAAGCACAGCCAGCAGCGATGAGACTGCCACTGGCCTCAGAGGCACTCAGGCTGCTGTGATGTCACAAGCACAGCCAGCAGGGCACACTGGACACTAAACTATGAGGCACTGAGGCTGCTGTGACCTCACAAGCACAGCCAGCAGCCATGAGCCTGACACTGGCAGAGGAGGCACTGAGGCTGCTGTGACGTCACAAGCACAGCCAGCAGGGGGCGCTGCACACTAACATTTGAGGCACTGAGTCTGCTGTGACCTCACAAGCCGAGCCAGCAGGGGACGCTGGACACTAAACTATGAGGCACTGAGGCTGCTGTGACCTCACAAGCACAACCAGCAGCCCTGAGCCTGCCACTGGACAAGGAGGCATTCAGGCTTCTGTGACCTCACAAGCACAGCCAGCAGCCATGAGCTTGATACTGGCCTAGGAGGCACTGAGGCTGGTGTGAGCTCACAAGCACAGCCAGCAGCCATGAACCTGATACCGGCCTATGAGGCACTGAGGCTGGTGTGAGCTCACAAGCACAGCCAGCAGCCATGAGCCTGACACTGGCCTAGGAGACATTCAGGCTTCTGTGACCTCAGAAGCACAGCCAGCAGCCATGAGCCTGATACTGGCCTGAGAGGCACTGAGGCTGCTGTGACCTCACAAGCACAGCCAGCAGCCATGAGCATGGCATTATCCACGGAGACACTGAGGTTGCTGTGACCTCAGAAGCACAGACAGCAGCCATGAGCCTGACACTGGCCTGTGAGGCACTGAGGCTGCTGTGACCTCACAACACAACCAGCAGGGGGCACTGGAGATAACCTATCAGGCACTGAGTCTGCTGTGACCTCACAAGAACAGCCAGTAGGGGGGGATGGACACTAACCTAGGAGGCACTGAGTCTGCTGTGACCTCACAAGCACAGCCAGCAGCCATGAGCCTGCCACTGGCAGAGGAGGCACTGAGGCTTCTGTGACCTCACAAGCACAGCCAGCCGCCATGAGACTGCCACTGGCCTCAGAGGCACTGAGGCTGCTGTGACTTCAGAAGCACAGCCAGCAGCCATGAGCCTGCCACGGGCCTAGGAGGCATTCAGGCTGCTGTGATGGCAGAATCATAGCCAGTAACCAGGAGCCTGATATTGGCCTGGGAGGCACTGAGTCTGCTGTGACCTCACAAGCAGAGCCAACAGGGGACGCTGGACACTAAACCATGAGGCTCTGAGGCTGCTGTGACCTCACAAGCACAGCCAGCAGCCATGACCCTGACACTGCTCTAGGAGGCATTCAGGCTGCTGTGAGCTCAGAAGCACAGCCAGCAGCCATGAGCATGATACTGGCCTGAGAGGCACTGAGGCTGCTGTGATGTCACAAGCACAGCCAGCAGGGAGCGCTGCACACTAACCTATGAGGCACTGAGTCTGCTGTGACCTCACAAGCAGAGCCAGCAGGGAATGCTGGACACTAACCTAGGAGGCACTGAGGATGCTGTGACCTCACAAGCACAGCCAGTAGCCATGAGACTGCCACTGGCAGAGGAGGCACTGAGGCTTCTGTGACCTCACAAGCACAGCCAGCAGCCATGAGACTGCCACTGGCCTCAGAGGCACTGAGGCTGCTGTGACCTCACAAGCACAGCCAGCAGGGGACGCTGTACACTAAAATATGAGGCACTGAGTCTGCTGTGACCTCACAAGCAGAGCCAGCAGGGGATGCTGGACACTAACCTAGGAGGCACTGAGGATGCTGTGACCTCACAAGCACAGCCAGTAGCCATGAGACTGCCACTGGCAGAGGAGGCACTGAGGCTGCTGTGACCTCACAAGCACAGCCAGCAGCCATGAGACTGCCACTGGCCTCAGAGGCACTGAGGCTGCTCTGACATCACAAGCACAGCCAGCAGCCATGAGCCTGCCACGGGCCTAGGAGGCACTGAGTCTGCTGTGAGCTCACAAGCACAGCCAGCAGGGGACGCTGGACACTAAACTATGAGGCACTGAGGCTGCTGTGACCTCACAATCACAGCCAGCAGCCATGAGCCTGCCCCTGGCCTCGGAGGCACTGAGTCTGCTGTGACTTCACAAGCACAGCCAGCAGCCAGGAACATGGCACTGGCAGAGGAGGCACTGAGCCTGCTGTGACCTCACAAGCACAGCCAGCAGGGGGCGCTGGACACTAAACTATGAGGCACCGAGGCTGCTGTGACCTCACAAGCACAGCCATCAGGGGACGCTGGTCACTAAGCTATGGAGCACTGAGGCTGCTGTGACATCACAAGCACAGCCAGCAGCCATGACTCTGACACTGGTCTAGGAGGCATTCAGGCTGCTGTGACCTCACAAGCACAGCCAGCAGCCAGGAGCCTGATACTGGCCTGTGAGGCACTGAGGCTGGTGTGACCTCACAAGCACAGCCAGCAGCCATGAGCCTGACACTGGCCTGAGAGGCACTGAGGCTGCTGTGATGTCACAAGCACAGCCAATAGGGGGCACTGCACAGTAACTATTGAGTCACTGAGGCAGCTGTGACCTCTCAAGCAGAGCCAGCAGGGGACGCTGGACACTAAACTATGAGGCACTGAGGCTGCTGTGACCTCACAAGCACAGCCAGCAGCCATGAGCCTCCCACTGGCCTGTGAGGCAATGAGTCTGCTGTGACCTCAGAAGCACAGCCAGCAGCCAGGAGCCTGATACTGGCCTAGGAGGCAGTGAGACTGCTGTGATCTCACAAGCACAGCCAGCAGCCAGGAGTCTGGTTTTCGCCTGGGAGGCACTGAGGCTGCTGTGACCTCACAAGCAGAGCCAGCAGGGGGCGCTGGACACTAAACTATGAGGCACTGAGTCTGCTGTGACCTCACAAGCACAGCCAGCAGCCATGAGCCTGCCACTGGCCTAGGAGGCACTGAGGCTGCTGTGACCTCACAAGCACAGCCAGCAGGGGGCGCTGGACACTAAATTTTGAGGCACTGAGTCTGCTGTGACCTCACAAGCAGAGCCAGCAGGGGACGCTGGACACTAAACTATGAGGCACTGAGGCTGCTGTGACCTCACAAGCACAGCCTGCAGCCATGACCATGGCACTGGCAGAGGAGGCACTGAGGCTGCTGTGACCTCACAAGCGCAGCCAGCAGCCATGAGCCTGACACTGGCAGAGGAGGCACTGAGGCTGCTGTGACCTCATAAGCACAGCCAGCAGCCATGAGACTGCCACTGGCAGAGGAGGCACTGAGTCTGCTGTGACCTCAGAAGCACAGCCAGCAGCCGGGAGCCTGATACTGGCCTGTGAGGCACTGAGGCTGGTGTGACCTCAGAAGCACAGCCAGCAGGGGGCGCTGGACACCAAACTATGAGGCACGGAGTCTGCTGTGACCTCACAAACAGAGCCAGCAGGGAACGCTGGACACCAAACTATGAGGCACTGAGGCTGCTGTGACCTCACAAGCACAGCCAGCAGCCATGAGCATGATACTGGCCTGAGAGGCACTGGGGCTGCTGTGACCTCACTAGCACAGCCAGAAGGTATTAGCATAGTACTGGCAGAGGAGGCACTGAGGCTGCTGTGACCTCACAAGCACAGCCAGCGGCCATGAGCCTGATAATGGCCTGTGTGGCACTGAGGCTGGTGTGACGCCACAAGCACAGCCAGCAGGGGACGCTGCACACTAAACTATGAGGCACTGAGGCTGCTGTGACCTCACAATCACAGCCAGCAGCCATGAGCCTGTCACTGGCCTCGGAGGCACTGAGGCTGCTGTGACCTCACAAGCACAGCCAGCAGCCATGAGCCTGATACTGGCCTGAGAGGCACTGAGGTTGCTGTGACCTCACAAGCACAGCCAGCAGCCATGAGACTGGCATTATCCACGGAGACACTGAGGCTTCTGTGACTTCAGAAGCATAGCCAGCAGCCATGACCCTGACACTGGCAGAGGAGGCACTGAGGCTTCTGTGACTTCAGAAGCACAGCCAGCAGCCATGACCCTGACACTGGTCTAGGAGGCATTCAGGCTGCTGTGACCTCACAAGCACAGCCAGCAGCCATGCGCCTGATACTGGCCTGGGAGGCACTGAGGCTGCTGTGACCTCACAAGCACAGCCAGCAGACAGGAGCATGGCACTGGCAGAAGAAACACTGAGGCTGCTGGGACCTCACAAGCACAGCCAGCAGGGGACGCTGGACACTAAACTATGAGGCACTGAGGATGCTGTGACCTCACAAGCACAGCCAGCAGCCATGACCCTGACACTGGTCTAGGAGGCATTCAGGCTGCTGTGACCTCACAACCACAGCCAGCAGCCATGAGCCTGACACTGGCATCAGAGGCATTCAGGCTTCTGTGACCTCACAAGCACAGCCAGCAGCCATGAGCTTGGCACTATCCACGGAGACACAGAGGCTGCTGTGACCTCACAACCACAGCCAGCAGCCATGAGACTGCCACTGGCAGAGGAGGCACTGAGGCTTCTCTGACTTCACAAGCACAGCCAGCAGCCATGAGCCTGATACTGGCCTGGGAGGCACTGAGGCTGCTGTGACCTCACAAGCACAGCCAGCAGACAGGAGCATGGCACTGGCAGAGGAAGCACTGAGGCTGCTGGGACCTCACAAGCACAGCCAGCAGGGGACGCTGGACACTAAACTATGAGGCACTGAGGCTGCTGTGACCTCACAATCACAGCCAGCAGCCACGAGCCTGCCACTGGGCTAGGAGGCATTCAGGCTTGTGTGACCTCAGAAGCACAGCCAGCAGCCATGAGCATGATACTGGCCTGAGAGGCACTGAGGCTGTTGTGACCTCACAAGCACAGCCAGCAGCCATGAGCATGGCACTGGCAGAGGAGGCACTGAGGCTGCTGTGACCTCACAATCACAGCCAGCAGCCATGAGCCTGATACTGGCCTGTGAGGCACTGGGGCTGGTGTGACCTCACAAGCAGAGCCAGCAGGGGGCGCTGCACACTAAACTATGAGGCACTGAGGCTGCTGTGACCTCACAATCACAGCCAGCAGCCATGAGCCTGACACTGGCAGTGGAGGCACTGAGTCTGCTGTGACTTCACAAGCACAGCCAGCAGCCATGACCCTGACACTGGCCTGGGAGGCACTGAGGCTGCTGTGACCTCACAAGCACAGTCAGCAGCCAGGAGCATGGCAGTGGCAGAGGAGGCACTGAGGCTGCTGTGACGTCACAAGCACATCCAGCAGCTATGAGCCTGCCACGGGCCTGTGAGGCACTCAGGCTGCTGTGACGTCACAAGCACAGCCAGCAGGGGGCACTGGACACTAACCTATGAGGCACTGAGTCGGCTGTGACCACACAAGCAGGGCAAGTAGGGGACGCTGGACACTAAATTATGAGGCACTGAGGCTGCTGTGACCTCACAAGCACAGTCAGCAGCCAGGAGCATGGCACTGGCAGAGGAGGCACTGAGGCTGCTGTGACCTCACAAGCACATCCAGCAGCCATGAGCCTGATATTGGCCTGGGAGGCACTGAGGCTGGTGTGACCTCACAAGCACAGCCAGCAGGGGGCACTGGACACTAACCTATGAGGCACTGAGTCTGCTGAGACCTCACAAGCACAGCCAGCAGCCATGAGCCTGCCACTGGCCAAGGAGGCATTCAGGCTGCTGTGACGTCACAAGCACAGCCAGCAGCCATGAGCCTGCCACTGGTCTAGGAGACATTCAGGCTGCTGTGACCTCACAAGCACAGCCAGCAGCCGTGAGCATGGCACTGGCAGAGGAGGCACTGAGGCTGCTGTGACCTCACAAGCAGAGCCAGCAGGGGACGCTGGACACTAAACTATGAGGCACTGAGTCTGCTGTGACCTCACAAGCACAGCCAGCAGCCAGGAGCCTGACACTGGTCCAGGAGGCATTCAGGCTGCTGTGACCTCCCAAGCACAGCCAGCAGGCATGCGCCTGATACTGGCCTCGGAGGCACTGAGGCTGCTGTGACCTCACAAGCACAGCCAGCAGTGGGCGATGGACACTAACTTTTGAGGCACAGAGTCTGCTGTGACCTCACAAGCAGAGCCAGCAGGGGACGCTGGACACTAACCTATGAGGCACTGAGGCTGCTGTGACCTCACGAGCACAGCCAGCAGCCATGAGCCTGCCACTGGCCTAGGAGGCATTCAGGTTGCTGTGACCTCACAAGCACAGCCAGCAGCCATGAGCATGGCACTGGCAGAGGAGGCACTGAGGCTGCTGTGACCTCACAAGCACAGCCAGCAGCCATGAGCCTGATCCTGGCCTGTGAGGCACTGAGTCTGCTGTGACCTCACAAGCAGAGCCAGCAGCCATGAGCCTGATACTGGCCTGTGAGGCACTGAGGCTGGTGTGACCTCACAAGCACAGGCAGCAGGGGTCGCTGGATACTAACTTTTGAGGCACTGAGTCTGCTGTGACCTCACAAACAGAGCCAGCAGGGAACGCTGGACACCAAACTATGAGACAGTGAGGCTGCTGTGACCTCACAAGCACAGCCAGCAGCCATGAGCCTGCCACTGGCCAAGGAGGCATTCAGGCTGCTGTGACCTCACAAGCACAGCCAGCAGCCATGAGCCTGACACTGGCCTAGGAGGCACTGAGGCTGCTGTGACCTCACAAGCACAGCCAGCAGCCATGAGCATGGCACTATCCATGGAGACACTGAAGCTGCTGTGACCTCACAATCACAGCCAGCAGCCATGAGCCTGACACTGGCAGAGGAGGCACTGGGGCTGCCGTGACCTCACAAGCACAGCCAGGAAGGGGCGATGGACACTAACTTTTGAGGCACTGAGTCTGCTGTGACCTCACAAGCAGAGCCAGCAGGGGACACTGGACACTTACCTAGGAGGCACTGAGTCTGCTGTGACCTCACAAACAGGGCCAGCAGGGGACGCTGGACACTAAACTATGAGGCACTGAGACTGCTATGACCTCACAAACACAGCCAGCAGCCATGAGCATGATACTGGCCTGTGAGGCACTGAGTCTGCTGTGACCTCACAAGCACAGGCAGCATGGGGCGCTGGACACTAACCTATGAGGCACTGAGTCTGCTGTGACCTCACAAGCAGAGCCAGCAGGGGACGCTGGACACTAATCTATGAGGCACTGAGGCTGCTGTGACCTCACAAGCACAGCCAGCAGCCATGAGCCTGCCACTGGACAAGGAGGCATTCAGGCTGCTGTGACCTCACAAGCACAGCCAGCAGCCATGAGCATGGCACTGGCAGAGGAGGCACTGAGGCTGTTGTGACCTCACAAGCACAGCCAGCAGCCATGAGCCTGCCACTGGCAGAGGAGGCAGTGAGGCTGCTGTGACCTCACAAGCACAGCCAGGAGCCAGGAGCCTGATACTGGCCTCGGAGGCACTGAGGCTGCTGTGACCTCACAATCACAGCCAGCAGCCATGAGCCTGCCACTGGCCTCGGAGGCGCTGAGGCTGCTGTGACCTCAGAAGCACAGCCAGCAGCCAGGACCATGGCACTGGCAGAGGAGGCACTGAGAATGCTATGACCTCACAAGCACAGCCAGCAGCCATGAGCCTGATACTGGCCTGTGAGGCACTGAGGCTGCTGTGACCTCACAAGCACAGCCAGGAGGGGGCGCTGGACATTAACCTATGAGGCACTGAGTCGGCTGTGACCTCACAAGCAGAGCCAGCAGGGGATGCTGGACACTAACCTAGGAGGCACTGAGGCTTCTGTGACCTCACAAGCACAGCCAGCAGCCATGAGACTGCCACTGGCCTCAGAGGCACTGAGGCTGCTCTGACATCACAAGCACAGCCAGCAGCCATGAGCCTGCCACGGGCCTAGGAGGCATTGAGTCTGCTGTGAGCTCACAAGCACAGCCAGCAGGGGACGCTGGACACTAAACTATGAGGCACTGAGGCTGCTGTGACCTCACAATCACAGCCAGCAGCCATGAGCCTGCCCCTGGCCTCGGAGGCACTGAGTCTGCTGTGACTTCACAAGCACAGCCAGCAGCCAGGAACATGGCACTGGCAGAGGAGGCACTGAGGCTGCTGTGACCTCACAAGCACAGCCAGCAGCCTTGAGCCTGATACTGGCCTGTGAGGCACTGAGGCTGCTGTGATGCCACAAGGACAGCCAGCAGGGGGCGCTGGACACTAAACTATGAGGCACCGAGGCTGCTGTGACCTCACAGGCACAGCCATCAGGGGACGCTGGTCACTAAGCTATGGAGCACTGAGGCTGCTGTGACTTCACAAGCACAGCCAGCAGCCATGACCCTGATACTGGTCTAGGAGGCATTCAGGCTGCTGTGACCTCACAAGCACAGCCAGCAGCCATGAGCCTGATACTGGCCTGTGAGGCACTGAGGCTGGTGTGACCTCACAAGCACAGCCAGCAGCCATGAGCCTGACACTGGCCTGAGAGGCACTGAGGCTGCTGTGATGTCACAAGCACAGCCAGCAGGGGGCGCTGGACACTAACCTATGAGGCACTGAGTCTGCTGTGACCTCACAAGCACAGCCAGCAGCCTTGAGCCTGCCACTGGTCAAGGAGGCACTGAGGCTGCTGTGACCTCAGAAGCACAGCCAGCAGTCATGAGCTTGATACTGGCCTAGGAGGCACTGAGTCTGCTGTGACCTCACAAGCACAGCCAGCAGCCATGAGACTGCCACTGGCCTCGGAGGCACTGAGGCTGCTGTGACGTCACAAGCACAGCCAGCAGCTATGAGCATGATACTGGCCTAGGAGTCACTGAGGCTGGTGTGAGCTCAAAAGCACAGCCAGCAGGCGGCGCTGGACACTATCTTTTAAGGCACTGAGTCTGCTGTGACCTCAGAAAGAGAGCCAGCAGGGGGCCCTGGACACTAAACTATGAGGCACTGAGTCTGCTGTGACCTCACAATCACAGCCAGCAGCCATGAGCCTGATACTGGCAGAGGAGGCACTGAGGCTGCTGTGACCTCACAAGCACAGCCAATAGGGGGCACTGCACACTAACTTTTGAGGCACTGAGTCTGCTGTGACCTCACAAGCAGAGCCAGCAGGGGACGCTGGACACTAAACTATGACGCACTGAGGCTGCTGTGACCTCACAAGCACAGCCAGCAGCCATGAGACTGCCATGGGCAGAGGAGGCATTCAGGCTTCTGTGACCTCACAAGCACAGCCAGCAGCCATGAGCCTGATACTGGCCGAGGAGGCCCTGAGGTTGCTGTGACCTCAAAAGCACAGCTAGCAGCCATGACCATGGCACTGGCAGAGGAGGCACTGAGGCTGCTGTGACCTCACAAGCACAGCCAGCAGGGGCACTGGAGATAACCTATCAGGCACTGAAGCTGGTGTGAGCTCACAAGCACAGCCAGTAGGGGGCGATGGACACTAACCTATGAGGCACTGAGGCTGCTGTGACCTAACAAGCACAGCCAGCAGCCATGAGCCTGATACTGGCCTGTGAGGCACTGAGGTTGGTGTGACCTCACAAGCACAGCCAGCAGCGGGCGCTGGACACTAAAATATGAAGCACTGAGGCTGGTGTGACCTCACAAGCACAGCCAGCAGCCATGAGCCTGCCACTGGCCTCAGAGGCATTCAGGCTGCTGTGACCTCACAAGCACAGCCAGCAGCCATGAGATTGACACTGGCCTGAGAGGCACTGAGGCTGCTGTGACCTCACAAGCACAGCCAGCAGCCATGAGACTTCCACTGGCAGAGGAGGCACTGAGGCTTCTGTGACGTCGCAAACACAGCCAGCTGCCATGAGACTGCCACTGGCCTCAGAGGCAATGAGGCTGCTGTGACGTCACAAGCACAGCCAGCAGCCATGAGCCTGATACTGGCCTGTGAGGCATTCAGGCTTCTGTGACCTCGGAAGCACAGCCAGCAGCCATGAGCCTGATACTGCACTAGGAGGCACTGAGGCTGCTGTGACGTCACAAGCACAGCCAGCAGCCATGAGCCTGACACTGGCAGAGGAGGCACTGGGGCTGCTGTGACCTCACAAACACAGCTAGTAGGGGGCGCTGGACACCAGCTTTTGAGCCACTGAGTTTGCTGTGACCTCACAAGCACAGCCAGCAGGGGGCGCTAGACACTAAACTATGAGGCGCTCAGGCTGCTGTGACCTCAGAAGCACAGCCAGCAGCCATGAGACTGCCGCTGGCAGAGGAGGCACTGCGGCTGCTGTGACGTCTCAAGCACAGCCAGCAGCCATGAGCCTGCCACTGGGCGAGGAGGCATTCAGGCTGCTGTGACCTCACAAGCACAGCCAGCAGCCATGAGCATGATACTGGCAGAGGAGGCACTGAGGCTGCTGTGACCTCACAAACACAGCCAGCAGCCATGAGCATGGCACTATACATGGAGAAAATGAGGCTGCTGTGACCTCAGAAGCACAGCCAGCAGCCAGGAGCCTGACACTGGCAGAGGAGGCACTGGGGCTGCTGTGACCTCACAAGCACAGCCAGCAGCTATGAGCATGATACTGGCCTAGGAGTCACTGAGGCTGGTGTGAGCTCAAAAGCACAGCCAGCAGGCGGCGCTGGACACTATCTTTTAAGGCACTGAGTCTGCTGTGACCTCAGAAACAGAGCCAGCAGGGGACCCTGGACACTAAACTATGAGGCACTGAGTCTGCTGTGACCTCACAATCACAGCCAGCAGCCATGAGCCTGCCACTGGGCTAGGAGGCCTTCATGCTGCTGTGACCTCACAAGCACAGCCAGCAGCCATGAGCATGATACTGGCAGAGGAGGCACTGAGGCTGCTGTGACCTCACAAGCACAGCCACTAGGGGGCGCTGCACACTAACTTTTGAGGCACTGAGTCTGCTGTGACCTCACAAGCAGAGCCAGCAGGGGACGCTGGACACTAAACTATGACGCACTGAGGCTGCTGTGACCTCACAAGCACAGCCAGCAGCCATGAGACTGCCATGGGCAGAGGAGGCATTCAGGCTTCTGTGACCTCACAAGAACAGCCAGCAGCCATGAGCCTGATACTGGCCGAGGAGGCCCTGAGGTTGCTGTGACCTCAAAAGCACAGCTAGCAGCCATGACCATGGCACTGGCAGAGGAGGCACTGAGGCTGCTGTGACCTCACAAGCACAGCCAGCAGGGGCACTGGAGATAACCTATCAGGCACTGAGGCTGGTGTGAGCTCACAAGCACAGCCAGTAGGGGGCGATGGACACTAACCTATGAGGCACTGAGGCTGCTGTGACCTAACAAGCACAGCCAGCAGCCATGAGCCTGATACTGGCCTGTGAGGCACTGAGGCTGGTGTGACCTCACAAGCACAGCCAGCAGGGGGCGCTGGACACTAAAATATGAAGCACTGAGGCTGGTGTGACCTCACAAGCACAGCCAGCAGCCATGAGCCTGCCACTGGCCTCAGAGGCATTCAGGCTGCTGTGACCTCACAAGCACAGCCAGCAGCCATGAGATTGACACTGGCCTGAGAGGCACTGAGGCTGCTGTGACCTCACAAGCACAGCCAGCAGCCATGAGACTTCCACTGGCAGAGAAGGCACTGAGGCTTCTGTGACGTCGCAAACACAGCCAGCTGCCATGAGCCTGATACTGGCCTGTGAGGCACTGAGGCTGGTGTGAGCTCAAAAGCACAGCCAGCAGGCGGCGCTGGACGCTATCTTTTGAGGCACTGAGTCAGCTGTGACCCCACAAGCAGAGCCAGCAGGGGGCGCTAGACACTAAACTATGAGGCGCTGAGGCTGCTGTGACCTCAGAAGCACAGCCAGCAGCCATGAGCCTGACACTGGCAGTGGAGGCACTGGGGCTGCTGTGACCTCACAAACACAGCCAGTAGGGGGCGCTGGACACCAGCTTTTGAGCCACTGAGGTTGCTGTGACCTCACAATCACAGGAAGCATGGGGCGCTAGACACTAACCTATGAGGCACTGAGGCTGCTGTGACCTCACAAGCACAGCCAGCACCCATGACACTGCCCCTGGCAGAGGAGGCAGTGAGGCTGCTGTGACCTCACAAGCACAGCCAGCAGCCATGAGCCTGACACTGGGCCAGAAGGCACTGAGGCTGCTGTGACCTCACAAGCACAGCCAGCAGGGGACCCTGGGCACTAAACTGTAACGCACTGAAGCTTCTGTGACCTCACAATCATAGCCAGCAGCCATGAGCCTGCCACTGGCCTACGAGGCATTCTGGCTTCTGTGACCTCACAAGCACAGCCAGCAGCCATGACCCTGACACTGGTCTAGGAGACATTCAGGCTTCTGTGACCTCACAAGCACAGCCTGCAGCCATGAGCCTGATACTGGCCTAGGAGGCACTGAGGTTGCTGTGACCTCAAAAGCACAGCCAGCAGCCATGACCATGGCACTGGCAGAGGAGGCACTGAGGATGCTGTGACCTCAGAAGCACAGCCAGCAGCCATGAGCCTGACACTGGCAGAGGAGGCACTGAGGCTGCTTTGACCTCACAAGCACAGCCAGCAGGGGGCACTGGAGATAACCTATCAGGCACTGAGTCTGCTGTGACCTCACAAGCACAGCCAGTAGGGGGGGATGGACACTAACTATGAGGCACTGAGGCTGCTGTGACCTCACAATCACAGCCAGCAGCCATGAGCCTGACACTGGGCCAGAAGGCACTGAGGCTGCTGTGACCTCACAAGCACAGCCAGCAGCCATGAGACTGCCACTGGCCTCAGAAGCACTGAGGCTGCTGTGACGTCACAAGCACAGCCAGCAGCCAGGAGCCTGCCACTGGCCTAGGAGGCATTCAGGCTGCTGTGACCTCAGAAGCACAGCCAGTAGCGGGCACTGGACACTAAACGATGAGGCACTGAGTCTGCTGTGACCTCACAAGCAGAGCCAGCAGCCATGAGCCTGCCACTGGCCTAGGAGGCATTCAGGCTGCTGTGACCTCAGAAGCACAGCCAGCAGCCATGACCCTGCCACTGGCCTAGGAGGCACTGAGGCTGCTGTGACCTCACAACACAGCCAGCAGGGGGCACTGGAGATAACCTATCAGGCACTGAGTCTGCTGTGACCTCACAAGCACAGCCAGTAGGGGGTGCTGGACACTAACCTATGAGGCACTGAGGCTGCTGTGACGTCACAATCACAGCCAGCAGCCATGAGCCTGACACTGGGCCAGAAGGCACTGAGGCTGCTGTGACCTCACAAGCACAGCCAGCAGCCATGAGACTGCCACTGGCCTCAGAAGCACTGAGGCTGCTGTGACGTCACAAGCACAGCCAGCAGCCAGGAGCCTGCCACTGGCCTAGGAGGCATTCAGGCTGCTGTGACCTCAGAAGCACAGCCAGTAGCGGGCACTGGACACTAAACGATGAGGCACTGAGTCTGCTGTGACCTCACAAGCACAGCCAGCAGCCATGAGCCTGCCACTGGCCTAGGAGGCATTCAGGCTGCTGTGACCTCAGAAGCACAGCCAGCAGCCATGACCCTGCCACTGGCCTAGGAGGCACTGAGGCTGCTGTGACCTCACAACACAGCCAGCAGGGGGCACTGGATATAACCTATCAGGCACTGAGTCTGCTGTGACCTCACAAGCACAGCCAGTAGGGGGTGCTGGACACTAACCTATGAGGCACTGAGGCTGCTGTGACGTCAAAAGCACAGCCAGCAGCCAGGAGCCTGACACTGGCCTCGGAGGCACTGAGGCTGCTGTGACGTTGTGGAGGACTGGCTTGAGGGCAGAGGTCATGTGAAGAATGAGCAAATAAAGGAAGCAGAACTAAGTGCATATCGCACACAGTTGATGTGAGCCAAGTCCCGTACGAGAGTAAAAACAGCCAGAGCCAAGGACACATTGTCCTTGGCTCCAAGGTGTTATCAATGATTAGTCCTGGGAACTTGCGGGTGATGTAATGCAGAAGTTGCTGGGTAAACCAAATTGCTGTTACCAATAAGGAGCTCAGCTTTTGCAATATGTATGAGCCTGATTAGTCCTGTGCTATATAAAGAAAGACCACACCTAATAAAGTTGAAGTACGCTGATCACTCATATTGAGCGTCTGGGTCTTCCCTCCGTCGGCTCCTCCCGTGCAAGTTTCCAACAAATGGCGCCCGAACAGGGACCCTGCCGGTCAGGGACTCGGTGATTAAAAACTCAGGAGTCGACAGAGTGCTAGAGACAGCTGGTCCTGCTGTGCTAAAGGCGACGAGACACAAAAGGGGGTCTACGTGCCAGAGTTACAGAGGAGGTGGAGAGGACACAAACAAAGGGGGTCCGTGCCCAGGACGAGACGGGGTCCTGCCAGAAAGTCTCGCCGCAGGTCTTGCAAAGGTTGCAACGGTAAGTGAGTAACCACGGAGCGACAAGCGGCTTATTATTTATTAAGATGCTTTTTAGAAAAGCGAGGTACTCAAGGAATAGAATGTCATAAGGAACTCCCAGGGCTATTAGCTTACGGAGTGGCTAAGGGGTGTTTTGTTAACCCAGATACCATGTTCGAACAAACTGAATGGAAAAAATTTGGGGACAAGTTGTTTGATGAAGTAATAAGTGACAACAAGACAGCAAAAAAGCTGATGAAGCCGTGGAGGGCAGTTACTAATGCTCTCGCACCTCAAAGAAAAAAAAAAAAAAAAAAAGAAAAGAAAAAGAAAAAAAAAAGGAAAAAAAAGGAAAAAAAAGGAAAAAAAAGAAAAAAAAACAAAAAAAGAAAAAAAACAAAAAAAAACAAAAAAAACAAACAAATAAAAAAAGAAAGTAGCTGTCGCCGCCGCGGAGCGTTTGGGAAGCCCCGATGGGTTCAAGGAACCCCCGCATGCAGAGGTGTCCCCTGTGTCCCCATACCCATCACCCCCCTCGAACCTTTACTATTGCCCAGGGAGGGTCTGGGAACACAGGCCTGCCAAAAGGAGCAACATTGACCATGCGGCAGATCCCCCCTCCTCCCTCAGCGCCTCCCCCCCCCCTCCCTCCCCCCCCTCTCTCCCTCCCCCCCTCCCCCTCTCCCTCCCCACCTCTCTCTCCCCCCCCTCCCTCCCCCCCTCTCTCCCCCCCCTCTCCCCCCCCTCTCTCTCTCCCCCCCTCTCTCTCTCCCCCCCTCTCTCTCTCCCCCCCCTCTCTCCCCCCCCCCCTTTTTCTCCTCTCCTCCTTCTCCTCTTCCTTTGGCCACAGTTATCTGAGGACACCCATCTCAGGCTATCAATGTGAAATAAGTTTTTCTCTATGATATTAATGGTCAGAAATCACTAATAAAAGCAGTTTGAAAAAGAAAAAAAAAAAAAAAGAAAAAAAAAAATTCGGGAATAAAGGGGGAACCAACCCAACAGATGTTGGACTATATTTGGGGGACAAATATATTGTTGCCGGGGGACATACGCAGCATAATGAAGTTAATACTAACACAGCATCAGCAGCTGCTGTTTAACGCGCATTGGCACGCAGTATGCCAGGAAGCGGTAGCTGTTATAAGGGCTCCAGGGGACCCGTTGTATGGAGTAACGTTAGATGAGTTGATGGGGATAGGCGCGTATTTCCGCTTAGAAGAGCAGGCCCTGCTGGGACCAGATAAAGCTAAAGAATCAATGAAACTAGCAAGGCGGGCGCTTGATCAATTAAAGGAGCCAGGGGGTATCCCATCTTATATGGGAATAAAGCAGGGCCGGGAAGAGCCTTTCGGCTTATTTATTGACAGAGTAGCCAATGCTATACAAGCAGCAGGGGTACCAGATTATCTGAAAGGGACTATCTTGAAACAATGTGCAATACAGAATAGTAAACCTTCAACGCGTAGTATTTTAGCCACGCTCCCGGGAACATGGACTATTGAGGAGGGGCTAGAAAGAATGGCGCAGGTACCTGTAGGACCGCAAGCTATGCTAGTAGAGGCGGTGAAACAATTAGGAGAGAGCATGAGAGAGCAAGCACAGGCGTTGCGGGATAATATGCAACAGAATCAAAGACAGGTATTCGCTGCCCTTGCACCTTTGCAAAATCCCGGCGGAAATATCCCCCCTGATCGACGATTGGCACGCTGCTACCGATGCGGCGTTGCGGCACGCTGTTACCGATGCGGCATTGTTGGTCATCTTCGCAGAGAATGCCAAGCTAGTAGAGTATGGTGTCCCAACTGCAAAAGCAACAAACATGATGGAGCGGCTTGTTGGAAGGCTGGCTCGGGAAACGCCCGGAGAAGCGGGACGAGCCGCCCCGCGACGACACAAAAGGCGGCATTCACCACAACAACTCAGCAACCCCCGCAGTTAACACAACCACCTCAGCCGGCGCCCAGCTCCACTCCGAACGCCATGAACCCCTTTGTCTTCGACCAGCCACCAGAGGGAGCCTCGGACTGGACTTGGCAACAGCAGTAGACGCCACCTTATTGGATACAAAGCCAACAAGAATCCGGACGAATGTCTACGGACCAGTAATTATTAATCATCATGAGCCAGTAGGTGCCTTACTGATTGGAAGATCGTCCGCTACAATGAAAGGATTACAAGTTTTGACAGGATTGATCGACAAGGACTATTTCGGGGAAGTACAAATTGTGGTTTCAGCAATGTTTCCACCTATGCACATACCGCAAGGATCGAGAATAGCCCGGCTTATTCCGCTTCCCCACCTGACTGTAGGGGTGGCACCAGCGAAAGAGCAACCACGAGGCTATGGTGCTTTTGGTTCCACTGGAAGTGTAGTATTACTGACTGTCGGAATGCATCAAAGGCCCCGACAAACCGTGACTGTAAGGTATAAAGAAGAATCTATACGCACTAATGCCTTATTGGACACTGGAGCGGATGTATCAATAATTAGCACTAAGATTTGGCCCCAGCATTGGCCAACCCGAGAGACCAGCTCCACGGTAGCTGGAGTAGGCGGGGTCACCCTCGCCCGGAAATCATCGATGCTACAATGGACTATAGGGAACAAGGTGGTTAATTGCTCCGTTTCCATTTTACCCCTACCTGAAGGAGTGCAAGCCTTAATAGGGCGCGATATCCTTGCCCAGATGGGTATGGTGCTTACCTCGGAACACCCTTTATAGCACCGGCCATTGCCTGGACTTTCCCAATCCCACTCAGCTGGAGGACTGATCAGCCTGTGTGGGTAGAGCAATGGCCGCTTAAACGGGAAAGTCTCATTCAAGCACATGAACTAGTAAAGGAACAGTACAAACAAGGTCATCTAAGACTATCTACCAGCCCTTGGAATACCCCAATATTTGTGATCAAGAAAAAAATCCGGCAAATACAGACTTTTACACGATCTACGTGCTGTAAACAGACAGATGCATAACATGGGTGCTTTACAACCGGGGTTACCCAACCCAGCAATGATCCCAGAAGGCTGGCACCTGCTAATCGTAGATTTAAAGGACTGTTTCTTTACTATAGCCCTGCATGAAGATGATAAACAGCGATTTGCATTTACACTCCCTGCTATCAATAGAGAGGGGCCAGACCAAAGATTTGAATGGACAGTACTACCGCAGGGTATGCGAAACTCACCAACCCTCTGTCAACTCTATGTCGATGCGGCACTTCAACCGTTACGTCAACAGTGGCCAGAGACCATGATCTATCACTACATGGACGACATATTGTTAGCACAAAAAACCCCTTTTTCTCCTGAACAAAAATTTGATCTAATCACACAATTAAAGAAAAAGGAACTTGTGATGGCCCCGGAAAAGGTACAGGAATCCAGCCCCTGGCAGTATCTAGGTTGGCATATTTCGAATGCCACCATCAGACCACAGAAATTGACAATCAGGACTGACATAAGAACACTCAATGATGCTCAAAAACTATTAGGAGACCTCCAATGGATCCGTCCGGTTGTCGGCATTCCTAATGAACTCTTAAATCTGCTACGCCCCTTGCTGAAGGGAACAGACCCAGCGGCTGCCGTCACGCTC
The DNA here is from genome assembly GCF_036370855.1 of Dromaius novaehollandiae. Classification (NCBI taxonomy): domain Eukaryota; kingdom Metazoa; phylum Chordata; class Aves; order Casuariiformes; family Dromaiidae; genus Dromaius; species Dromaius novaehollandiae. The sequence goes on along the minus strand of NC_088124.1, from coordinate 30,607 downwards.
ACAGAGGAACAGCAACGGGTACTCCAGGAAATTGCATTGCTAATTACTACGCGTGCTACGCACCGACGCCTGGAAAATCAGCCACTTGATCTTACTATTTTATGTGGCCCACAATACCTAATGGGAGCCATTACACAACACAAAATAAAAACGGGGGAAAAAAGAGGGTTGGCGGAACCCATTGTACTAGAATGGATAGCACCACCGTTACAACCAAAACGAACTATTCAAGAAAAAATTTCAACGATGGCCGAACTCATTAGGAAAGGAAGAAACCGAATATTGCAAATTGAGGGAGCACCACCGAATACCATTTGGCTGCCATTGAAACCCAACGACCTAGAATGGTCAGGCGGTTGTTGAACGAGCAAACAGCACTGTCAAACAATATATAGAGAAGTTTAAGGACATCCTAGACATCAAGGAAAAAATTGATAAGACCCTATTCGTACTAAACTATTTGTGTGTATTCGGGGACGACAAAGAACCACCAGCAATCAAACATCATATAGAAGAAGAAAAGGCTGGTAGCCGGACCTTTAGAGTAAAATACCGGGACATGAAAACGGGAGTATGGATAGGTCCAGCAGAGGACGCCTGACACTCTTCGCCCCTGACTTACATGATCAGCGTTGGTCAAATCTGACTGCAGCAATCAGACATAGAAGAAGTGAGAATCGTCGAGGCAAGCGTGAATTGAAAAAACTAGGTTCAGATTGTGCTGATGATGTAGAATTATGGGGACCTGCGGAAAGGTTTTTCGCCGCAGCTTTAGCTCCTAACGTTGCAGTTGCGCATGCCATGTCTAATCTAAATAAACTTGCTTGTTGGGCTGTTAGGCAATCAAATGTTACTACACAAATTCTCTCTGAAATGTCACAGGATATGGATAGCCTGAGACATGCAGTGTTGCAAAATAGAGCAGCTATAGACTTTCTGCTTTTAGCACAGGGACGCGGGTGTGAGGATTTTGAAGGAATGTGTTGTTTTAATCTTTCTGATCATGGACAGTCAATCTATGAGCAATTGAAATGGCTAAAGGACCACACCCAGAGAATCACCGTACAGTACAATTGGTTTGATGATCTGTTTAGAAAGATGTTTGGTAATGTGAGTACCTGGATTTTGAGCTTGATCAAAGAAGGGCTATGTATTCTAGTCATAATTGTATTAATTTTATTGCTGTAAGAGTGATTTTTGGCTGCTTAACACAAAAGCTTGAACAATTAACTAAAAAAGTCTTTCTCGCACAAAATCAAAACGGGGGAATTGTGGAGGACTGGCTTGAGGGCAGAGGTCATGTGAAGAATGAGCAAATAAAGGAAGCAGAACTAAGTGCATATCGCACACAGTTGATGTGAGCCAAGTCCCGTACGAGAGTAAAAACAGCCAGAGCCAAGGACACATTGTCCTTGGCTCCAAGGTGTTATCAATGATTAGTCCTGGGAACTTGCGGGTGATGTAATGCAGAAGTTGCTGGGTAAACCAAATTGCTGTTACCAATAAGGAGCTCAGCTTTTGCAATATGTATGAGCCTGATTAGTCCTGTGCTATATAAAGAAAGACCACACCTAATAAAGTTGAAGTACGCTGATCACTCATATTGAGCGTCTGGGTCTTCCCTCCGTCGGCTCCTCCCGTGCAAGTTTCCAACAAATGGCGCCCGAACAGGGACCCTGCCGGTCAGGGACTCGGTGATTAAAAACTCAGGAGTCGACAGAGTGCTAGAGACAGCTGGTCCTGCTGTGCTAAAGGCGACGAGACACAAAAGGGGGTCTACGTGCCAGAGTTACAGAGGAGGTGGAGAGGACACAAACAAAGGGGGTCCGTGCCCAGGACGAGACGGGGTCCTGCCAGAAAGTCTCGCCGCAGGTCTTGCAAAGGTTGCAACGGTAAGTGAGTAACCACGGAGCGACAAGCGGCTTATTATTTATTAAGATGCTTTTTAGAAAAGCGAGGTACTCAAGGAATAGAATGTCATAAGGAACTCCCAGGGCTATTAGCTTACGGAGTGGCTAAGGGGTGTTTTGTTAACCCAGATACCATGTTCGAACAAACTGAATGGAAAAAATTTGGGGACAAGTTGTTTGATGAAGTAATAAGTGACAACAAGACAGCAAAAAAGCTGATGAAGCCGTGGAGGGCAGTTACTAATGCTCTCGCACCTCAAAGAAAAAAAAAAAAAAAAAAGAAAAGAAAAAGAAAAAAAAAAGGAAAAAAAAGGAAAAAAAAGGAAAAAAAAGAAAAAAAAAACAAAAAAGAAAAAAAAACAAAAAAAAACAAAAAAAAACAAACAAATAAAAAAAGAAAGTAGCTGTCGCCACCGCGGAGCGTTTGGGAAGCCCCGATGGGTTCAAGGAACCCCCGCATGCAGAGGTGTCCCCTGTGTCCCCATACCCATCACCCCCCTCGAACCTTTACTATTGCCCAGGGAGGGTCTGGGAACACAGGCCTGCCAAAAGGAGCAACATTGACCATGCGGCAGATCCCCCCTCCTCCCTCAGCGCCTCCCCCCCCCCTCCCTCCCCCCCCTCTCTCCCTCCCCCCCTCCCCCTCTCCCTCCCCACCTCTCTCTCCCCCCCCTCCCTCCCCCCCTCTCTCCCCCCCCCTCCCCCCCCTCTCTCTCTCCCCCCCTCTCTCTCTCCCCCCCTCTCTCTCTCCCCCCCTCTCTCTCTCCCCCCCTCTCTCTCTCCCCCCCCTCTCTCCCCCCCCCCCTTTTTCTCCTCTCCTCCTTCTCCTCTTCCTTTGGCCACAGTTATCTGAGGACACCCATCTCAGGCTATCAATGTGAAATAAGTTTTTCTCTATGATATTAATGGTCAGAAATCACTAATAAAAGCAGTTTGAAAAAGAAAAAAAAAAAAAAAGAAAAAAAAAAATTCGGGAATAAAGGGGGAACCAACCCAACAGATGTTGGACTATATTTGGGGGACAAATATATTGTTGCCGGGGGACATACGCAGCATAATGAAGTTAATACTAACACAGCATCAGCAGCTGCTGTTTAACGCGCATTGGCACGCAGTATGCCAGGAAGCGGTAGCTGTTATAAGGGCTCCAGGGGACCCGTTGTATGGAGTAACGTTAGATGAGTTGATGGGGATAGGCGCGTATTTCCGCTTAGAAGAGCAGGCCCTGCTGGGACCAGATAAAGCTAAAGAATCAATGAAACTAGCAAGGCGGGCGCTTGATCAATTAAAGGAGCCAGGGGGTATCCCATCTTATATGGGAATAAAGCAGGGCCGGGAAGAGCCTTTCGGCTTATTTATTGACAGAGTAGCCAATGCTATACAAGCAGCAGGGGTACCAGATTATCTGAAAGGGACTATCTTGAAACAATGTGCAATACAGAATAGTAAACCTTCAACGCGTAGTATTTTAGCCACGCTCCCGGGAACATGGACTATTGAGGAGGGGCTAGAAAGAATGGCGCAGGTACCTGTAGGACCGCAAGCTATGCTAGTAGAGGCGGTGAAACAATTAGGAGAGAGCATGAGAGAGCAAGCACAGGCGTTGCGGGATAATATGCAACAGAATCAAAGACAGGTATTCGCTGCCCTTGCACCTTTGCAAAATCCCGGCGGAAATATCCCCCCTGATCGACGATTGGCACGCTGCTACCGATGCGGCGTTGCGGCACGCTGTTACCGATGCGGCATTGTTGGTCATCTTCGCAGAGAATGCCAAGCTAGTAGAGTATGGTGTCCCAACTGCAAAAGCAACAAACATGATGGAGCGGCTTGTTGGAAGGCTGGCTCGGGAAACGCCCGGAGAAGCGGGACGAGCCGCCCCGCGACGACACAAAAGGCGGCATTCACCACAACAACTCAGCAACCCCCGCAGTTAACACAACCACCTCAGCCGGCGCCCAGCTCCACTCCGAACGCCATGAACCCCTTTGTCTTCGACCAGCCACCAGAGGGAGCCTCGGACTGGACTTGGCAACAGCAGTAGACGCCACCTTATTGGATACAAAGCCAACAAGAATCCGGACGAATGTCTACGGACCAGTAATTATTAATCATCATGAGCCAGTAGGTGCCTTACTGATTGGAAGATCGTCCGCTACAATGAAAGGATTACAAGTTTTGACAGGATTGATCGACAAGGACTCTTTCGGGGAAGTACAAATTGTGGTTTCAGCAATGTTTCCACCTATGCACATACCGCAAGGATCGAGAATAGCCCGGCTTATTCCGCTTCCCCACCTGACTGTAGGGGTGGCACCAGCGAAAGAGCAACCACGAGGCTATGGTGCTTTTGGTTCCACTGGAAGTGTAGTATTACTGACTGTCGGAATGCATCAAAGGCCCCGACAAACCGTGACTGTAAGGTATAAAGAAGAATCTATACGCACTAATGCCTTATTGGACACTGGAGCGGATGTATCAATAATTAGCACTAAGATTTGGCCCCAGCATTGGCCAACCCGAGAGACCAGCTCCACGGTAGCTGGAGTAGGCGGGGTCACCCTCGCCCGGAAATCATCGATGCTACAATGGACTATAGGGAACAAGGTGGTTAATTGCTCCGTTTCCATTTTACCCCTACCTGAAGGAGTGCAAGCCTTAATAGGGCGCGATATCCTTGCCCAGATGGGTATGGTGCTTACCTCGGAACACCCTTTATAGCACCGGCCATTGCCTGGACTTTCCCAATCCCACTCAGCTGGAGGACTGATCAGCCTGTGTGGGTAGAGCAATGGCCGCTTAAACGGGAAAGTCTCATTCAAGCACATGAACTAGTAAAGGAACAGTACAAACAAGGTCATCTAAGACTATCTACCAGCCCTTGGAATACCCCAATATTTGTGATCAAGAAAAAAATCCGGCAAATACAGACTTTTACACGATCTACGTGCTGTAAACAGACAGATGCATAACATGGGTGCTTTACAACCGGGGTTACCCAACCCAGCAATGATCCCAGAAGGCTGGCACCTGCTAATCGTAGATTTAAAGGACTGTTTCTTTACTATAGCCCTGCATGAAGATGATAAACAGCGATTTGCATTTACACTCCCTGCTATCAATAGAGAGGGGCCAGACCAAAGATTTGAATGGACAGTACTACCGCAGGGTATGCGAAACTCACCAACCCTCTGTCAACTCTATGTCGATGCGGCACTTCAACCGTTACGTCAACAGTGGCCAGAGACCATGATCTATCACTACATGGACGACATATTGTTAGCACAAAAAACCCCTTTTTCTCCTGAACAAAAATTTGATCTAATCACACAATTAAAGAAAAAGGAACTTGTGATGGCCCCGGAAAAGGTACAGGAATCCAGCCCCTGGCAGTATCTAGGTTGGCATATTTCGAATGCCACCATCAGACCACAGAAATTGACAATCAGGACTGACATAAGAACACTCAATGATGCTCAAAAACTATTAGGAGACCTCCAATGGATCCGTCCGGTTGTCGGCATTCCTAATGAACTCTTAAATCTGCTACGCCCCTTGCTGAAGGGAACAGACCCAGCGGCTGCCGTCACGCTCACAGAGGAACAGCAACGGGTACTCCAGGAAATTGCATCGCTAATTACTACGCGTGCTACGCACCGACGCCTGGAAAATCAGCCACTTGATCTTACTATTTTATGTGGCCCACAATACCTAATGGGAGCCATTACACAACACAAAATAAAAACGGGGGAAAAAAGAGGGTTGGCGGAACCCATTGTACTAGAATGGATAGCACCACCGTTACAACCAAAACGAACTATTCAAGAAAAAATTTCAACGATGGCCGAACTCATTAGGAAAGGAAGAAACCGAATATTGCAAATTGAGGGAGCACCACCGAATACCATTTGGCTGCCATTGAAACCCAACGACCTAGAATGGTCAGGCGGTTGTTGAACGAGCAAACAGCACTGTCAAACAATATATAGAGAAGTTTAAGGACATCCTAGACATCAAGGAAAAAATTGATAAGACCCTATTCGTACTAAACTATTTGTGTGTATTCGGGGACGACAAAGAACCACCAGCAATCAAACATCATATAGAAGAAGAAAAGGCTGGTAGCCGGACCTTTAGAGTAAAATACCGGGACATGAAAACGGGAGTATGGATAGGTCCAGCAGAGGACGCCTGACACTCTTCGCCCCTGACTTACATGATCAGCGTTGGTCAAATCTGACTGCAGCAATCAGACATAGAAGAAGTGAGAATCGTCGAGGCAAGCGTGAATTGAAAAAACTAGGTTCAGATTGTGCTGATGATGTAGAATTATGGGGACCTGCGGAAAGGTTTTTCGCCGCAGCTTTAGCTCCTAACGTTGCAGTTGCGCATGCCATGTCTAATCTAAATAAACTTGCTTGTTGGGCTGTTAGGCAATCAAATGTTACTACACAAATTCTCTCTGAAATGTCACAGGATATGGATAGCCTGAGACATGCAGTGTTGCAAAATAGAGCAGCTATAGACTTTCTGCTTTTAGCACAGGGACGCGGGTGTGAGGATTTTGAAGGAATGTGTTGTTTTAATCTTTCTGATCATGGACAGTCAATCTATGAGCAATTGAAATGGCTAAAGGACCACACCCAGAGAATCACCGTACAGTACAATTGGTTTGATGATCTGTTTAGAAAGATGTTTGGTAATGTGAGTACCTGGATTTTGAGCTTGATCAAAGAAGGGCTATGTATTCTAGTCATAATTGTATTAATTTTATTGCTGTAAGAGTGATTTTTGGCTGCTTAACACAAAAGCTTGAACAATTAACTAAAAAAGTCTTTCTCGCACAAAATCAAAACGGGGGAATTGTGGAGGACTGGCTTGAGGGCAGAGGTCATGTGAAGAATGAGCAAATAAAGGAAGCAGAACTAAGTGCATATCGCACACAGTTGATGTGAGCCAAGTCCCGTACGAGAGTAAAAACAGCCAGAGCCAAGGACACATTGTCCTTGGCTCCAAGGTGTTATCAATGATTAGTCCTGGGAACTTGCGGGTGATGTAATGCAGAAGTTGCTGGGTAAACCAAATTGCTGTTACCAATAAGGAGCTCAGCTTTTGCAATATGTATGAGCCTGATTAGTCCTGTGCTATATAAAGAAAGACCACACCTAATAAAGTTGAAGTACGCTGATCACTCATATTGAGCGTCTGGGTCTTCCCTCCGTCGGCTCCTCCCGTGCAAGTTTCCAACAAATGGCGCCCGAACAGGGACCCTGCCGGTCAGGGACTCGGTGATTAAAAACTCAGGAGTCGACAGAGTGCTAGAGACAGCTGGTCCTGCTGTGCTAAAGGCGACGAGACACAAAAGGGGGTCTACGTGCCAGAGTTACAGAGGAGGTGGAGAGGACACAAACAAAGGGGGTCCGTGCCCAGGACGAGACGGGGTCCTGCCAGAAAGTCTCGCCGCAGGTCTTGCAAAGGTTGCAACGGTAAGTGAGTAACCACGGAGCGACAAGCGGCTTATTACTTATTAAGATGCTTTTTAGAAAAGCGAGGTACTCAAGGAATAGAATGTCATAAGGAACTCCCAGGGCTATTAGCTTACGGAGTGGCTAAGGGGTGTTTTGTTAACCCAGATACCATGTTCGAACAAACTGAATGGAAAAAATTTGGGGACAAGTTGTTTGATGAAGTAATAAGTGACAACAAGACAGCAAAAAAGCTGATGAAGCCGTGGAGGGCAGTTACTAATGCTCTCGCACCTCAAAGAAAAAAAAAAAAAAAAAAGAAAAGAAAAAGAAAAAAAAAAGGAAAAAAAAGGAAAAAAAAGGAAAAAAAAGAAAAAAAAACAAAAAAAGAAAAAAAACAAAAAAAAAACAAAAAAACCAAACAAATAAAAAAAGAAAGTAGCTGTCGCCGCCGCGGAGCGTTTGGGAAGCCCCGATGGGTTCAAGGAACCCCCGCATGCAGAGGTGTCCCCTGTGTCCCCATACCCATCACCCCCCTCGAACCTTTACTATTGCCCAGGGAGGGTCTGGGAACACAGGCCTGCCAAAAGGAGCAACATTGACCATGCGGCAGATCCCCCCTCCTCCCTCAGCGCCTCCCCCCCCCCTCCCTCCCCCCCCTCTCTCCCTCCCCCCCTCCCCCTCTCCCTCCCCACCTCTCTCTCCCCCCCCTCTCTCTCTCCCCCCCTCTCTCCCCCCCCTCTCCCCCCCCTCTCTCTCTCCCCCCCTCTCTCTCTCCCCCCCTCTCTCTCTCCCCCCCCTCTCTCCCCCCCCCCCTTTTTCTCCTCTCCTCCTTCTCCTCTTCCTTTGGCCACAGTTATCTGAGGACACCCATCTCAGGCTATCAATGTGAAATAAGTTTTTCTCTATGATATTAATGGTCAGAAATCACTAATAAAAGCAGTTTGAAAAAGAAAAAAAAAAAAAAAGAAAAAAAAAAATTCGGGAATAAAGGGGGAACCAACCCAACAGATGTTGGACTATATTTGGGGGACAAATATATTGTTGCCGGGGGACATACGCAGCATAATGAAGTTAATACTAACACAGCATCAGCAGCTGCTGTTTAACGCGCATTGGCACGCAGTATGCCAGGAAGCGGTAGCTGTTATAAGGGCTCCAGGGGACCCGTTGTATGGAGTAACGTTAGATGAGTTGATGGGGATAGGCGCGTATTTCCGCTTAGAAGAGCAGGCCCTGCTGGGACCAGATAAAGCTAAAGAATCAATGAAACTAGCAAGGCGGGCGCTTGATCAATTAAAGGAGCCAGGGGGTATCCCATCTTATATGGGAATAAAGCAGGGCCGGGAAGAGCCTTTCGGCTTATTTATTGACAGAGTAGCCAATGCTATACAAGCAGCAGGGGTACCAGATTATCTGAAAGGGACTATCTTGAAACAATGTGCAATACAGAATAGTAAACCTTCAACGCGTAGTATTTTAGCCACGCTCCCGGGAACATGGACTATTGAGGAGGGGCTAGAAAGAATGGCGCAGGTACCTGTAGGACCGCAAGCTATGCTAGTAGAGGCGGTGAAACAATTAGGAGAGAGCATGAGAGAGCAAGCACAGGCGTTGCGGGATAATATGCAACAGAATCAAAGACAGGTATTCGCTGCCCTTGCACCTTTGCAAAATCCCGGCGGAAATATCCCCCCTGATCGACGATTGGCACGCTGCTACCGATGCGGCGTTGCGGCACGCTGTTACCGATGCGGCATTGTTGGTCATCTTCGCAGAGAATGCCAAGCTAGTAGAGTATGGTGTCCCAACTGCAAAAGCAACAAACATGATGGAGCGGCTTGTTGGAAGGCTGGCTCGGGAAACGCCCGGAGAAGCGGGACGAGCCGCCCCGCGACGACACAAAAGGCGGCATTCACCACAACAACTCAGCAACCCCCGCAGTTAACACAACCACCTCAGCCGGCGCCCAGCTCCACTCCGAACGCCATGAACCCCTTTGTCTTCGACCAGCCACCAGAGGGAGCCTCGGACTGGACTTGGCAACAGCAGTAGACGCCACCTTATTGGATACAAAGCCAACAAGAATCCGGACGAATGTCTACGGACCAGTAATTATTAATCATCATGAGCCAGTAGGTGCCTTACTGATTGGAAGATCGTCCGCTACAATGAAAGGATTACAAGTTTTGACAGGATTGATCGACAAGGACTATTTCGGGGAAGTACAAATTGTGGTTTCAGCAATGTTTCCACCTATGCACATACCGCAAGGATCGAGAATAGCCCGGCTTATTCCGCTTCCCCACCTGACTGTAGGGGTGGCACCAGCGAAAGAGCAACCACGAGGCTATGGTGCTTTTGGTTCCACTGGAAGTGTAGTATTACTGACTGTCGGAATGCATCAAAGGCCCCGACAAACCGTGACTGTAAGGTATAAAGAAGAATCTATACGCACTAATGCCTTATTGGACACTGGAGCGGATGTATCAATAATTAGCACTAAGATTTGGCCCCAGCATTGGCCAACCCGAGAGACCAGCTCCACGGTAGCTGGAGTAGGCGGGGTCACCCTCGCCCGGAAATCATCGATGCTACAATGGACTATAGGGAACAAGGTGGTTAATTGCTCCGTTTCCATTTTACCCCTACCTGAAGGAGTGCAAGCCTTAATAGGGCGCGATATCCTTGCCCAGATGGGTATGGTGCTTACCTCGGAACACCCTTTATAGCACCGGCCATTGCCTGGACTTTCCCAATCCCACTCAGCTGGAGGACTGATCAGCCTGTGTGGGTAGAGCAATGGCCGCTTAAACGGGAAAGTCTCATTCAAGCACATGAACTAGTAAAGGAACAGTACAAACAAGGTCATCTAAGACTATCTACCAGCCCTTGGAATACCCCAATATTTGTGATCAAGAAAAAAATCCGGCAAATACAGACTTTTACACGATCTACGTGCTGTAAACAGACAGATGCATAACATGGGTGCTTTACAACCGGGGTTACCCAACCCAGCAATGATCCCAGAAGGCTGGCACCTGCTAATCGTAGATTTAAAGGACTGTTTCTTTACTATAGCCCTGCATGAAGATGATAAACAGCGATTTGCATTTACACTCCCTGCTATCAATAGAGAGGGGCCAGACCAAAGATTTGAATGGACAGTACTACCGCAGGGTATGCGAAACTCACCAACCCTCTGTCAACTCTATGTCGATGCGGCACTTCAACCGTTACGTCAACAGTGGCCAGAGACCATGATCTATCACTACATGGACGACATATTGTTAGCACAAAAAACCCCTTTTTCTCCTGAACAAAAATTTGATCTAATCACACAATTAAAGAAAAAGGAACTTGTGATGGCCCCGGAAAAGGTACAGGAATCCAGCCCCTGGCAGTATCTAGGTTGGCATATTTCGAATGCCACCATCAGACCACAGAAATTGACAATCAGGACTGACATAAGAACACTCAATGATGCTCAAAAACTATTAGGAGACCTCCAATGGATCCGTCCGGTTGTCGGCATTCCTAATGAACTCTTAAATCTGCTACGCCCCTTGCTGAAGGGAACAGACCCAGCGGCTGCCGTCACGCTCACAGAGGAACAGCAACGGGTACTCCAGGAAATTGCATCGCTAATTACTACGCGTGCTACGCACCGACGCCTGGAAAATCAGCCACTTGATCTTACTATTTTATGTGGCCCACAATACCTAATGGGAGCCATTACACAACACAAAATAAAAACGGGGGAAAAAAGAGGGTTGGCGGAACCCATTGTACTAGAATGGATAGCACCACCGTTACAACCAAAACGAACTATTCAAGAAAAAATTTCAACGATGGCCGAACTCATTAGGAAAGGAAGAAACCGAATATTGCAAATTGAGGGAGCACCACCGAATACCATTTGGCTGCCATTGAAACCCAACGACCTAGAATGGTCAGGCGGTTGTTGAACGAGCAAACAGCACTGTCAAACAATATATAGAGAAGTTTAAGGACATCCTAGACATCAAGGAAAAAATTGATAAGACCCTATTCGTACTAAACTATTTGTGTGTATTCGGGGACGACAAAGAACCACCAGCAATCAAACATCATATAGAAGAAGAAAAGGCTGGTAGCCGGACCTTTAGAGTAAAATACCGGGACATGAAAACGGGAGTATGGATAGGTCCAGCAGAGGACGCCTGACACTCTTCGCCCCTGACTTACATGATCAGCGTTGGTCAAATCTGACTGCAGCAATCAGACATAGAAGAAGTGAGAATCGTCGAGGCAAGCGTGAATTGAAAAAACTAGGTTCAGATTGTGCTGATGATGTAGAATTATGGGGACCTGCGGAAAGGTTTTTCGCCGCAGCTTTAGCTCCTAACGTTGCAGTTGCGCATGCCATGTCTAATCTAAATAAACTTGCTTGTTGGGCTGTTAGGCAATCAAATGTTACTACACAAATTCTCTCTGAAATGTCACAGGATATGGATAGCCTGAGACATGCAGTGTTGCAAAATAGAGCAGCTATAGACTTTCTGCTTTTAGCACAGGGACGCGGGTGTGAGGATTTTGAAGGAATGTGTTGTTTTAATCTTTCTGATCATGGACAGTCAATCTATGAGCAATTGAAATGGCTAAAGGACCACACCCAGAGAATCACCGTACAGTACAATTGGTTTGATGATCTGTTTAGAAAGATGTTTGGTAATGTGAGTACCTGGATTTTGAGCTTGATCAAAGAAGGGCTATGTATTCTAGTCATAATTGTATTAATTTTATTGCTGTAAGAGTGATTTTTGGCTGCTTAACACAAAAGCTTGAACAATTAACTAAAAAAGTCTTTCTCGCACAAAATCAAAACGGGGGAATTGTGGAGGACTGGCTTGAGGGCAGAGGTCATGTGAAGAATGAGCAAATAAAGGAAGCAGAACTAAGTGCATATCGCACACAGTTGATGTGAGCCAAGTCCCGTACGAGAGTAAAAACAGCCAGAGCCAAGGACACATTGTCCTTGGCTCCAAGGTGTTATCAATGATTAGTCCTGGGAACTTGCGGGTGATGTAATGCAGAAGTTGCTGGGTAAACCAAATTGCTGTTACCAATAAGGAGCTCAGCTTTTGCAATATGTATGAGCCTGATTAGTCCTGTGCTATATAAAGAAAGACCACACCTAATAAAGTTGAAGTACGCTGATCACTCATATTGAGCGTCTGGGTCTTCCCTCCGTCGGCTCCTCCCGTGCAAGTTTCCAACAAATGGCGCCCGAACAGGGACCCTGCCGGTCAGGGACTCGGTGATTAAAAACTCAGGAGTCGACAGAGTGCTAGAGACAGCTGGTCCTGCTGTGCTAAAGGCGACGAGACACAAAAGGGGGTCTACGTGCCAGAGTTACAGAGGAGGTGGAGAGGACACAAACAAAGGGGGTCCGTGCCCAGGACGAGACGGGGTCCTGCCAGAAAGTCTCGCCGCAGGTCTTGCAAAGGTTGCAACGGTAAGTGAGTAACCACGGAGCGACAAGCGGCTTATTATTTATTAAGATGCTTTTTAGAAAAGCGAGGTACTCAAGGAATAGAATGTCATAAGGAACTCCCAGGGCTATTAGCTTACGGAGTGGCTAAGGGGTGTTTTGTTAACCCAGATACCATGTTCGAACAAACTGAATGGAAAAAATTTGGGGACAAGTTGTTTGATGAAGTAATAAGTGACAACAAGACAGCAAAAAAGCTGATGAAGCCGTGGAGGGCAGTTACTAATGCTCTCGCACCTCAAAGAAAAAAAAAAAAAAAAAAGAAAAGAAAAAGAAAAAAAAAAGGAAAAAAAAGGAAAAAAAAGGAAAAAAAAGAAAAAAAAACAAAAAAGAAAAAAAACAAAAAAAAAACAAAAAAAACAAACAAATAAAAAAAGAAAGTAGCTGTCGCCGCCGCGGAGCGTTTGGGAAGCCCCGATGGGTTCAAGGAACCCCCGCATGCAGAGGTGTCCCCTGTGTCCCCATACCCATCACCCCCCTCGAACCTTTACTATTGCCCAGGGAGGGTCTGGGAACACAGGCCTGCCAAAAGGAGCAACATTGACCATGCGGCAGATCCCCCCTCCTCCCTCAGCGCCTCCCCCCCCCCTCCCTCCCCCCCCCTCTCCCTCCCCCCCTCCCCCTCTCCCTCCCCACCTCTCTCTCCCCCCCCTCCCTCCCCCCCTCTCTCCCCCCCCTCTCCCCCCCTCTCTCTCTCCCCCCCTCTCTCTCTCCCCCCCCTCTCTCCCCCCCCCCCTTTTTCTCCTCTCCTCCTTCTCCTCTTCCTTTGGCCACAGTTATCTGAGGACACCCATCTCAGGCTATCAATGTGAAGTAAGTTTTTCTCTATGATATTAATGGTCAGAAATCACTAATAAAAGCAGTTTGAAAAAGAAAAAAAAAAAAAAAAGAAAAAAAAAAATTCGGGAATAAAGGGGGAACCAACCCAACAGATGTTGGACTATATTTGGGGGACAAATATATTGTTGCCGGGGGACATACGCAGCATAATGAAGTTAATACTAACACAGCATCAGCAGCTGCTGTTTAACGCGCATTGGCACGCAGTATGCCAGGAAGCGGTAGCTGTTATAAGGGCTCCAGGGGACCCGTTGTATGGAGTAACGTTAGATGAGTTGATGGGGATAGGCGCGTATTTCCGCTTAGAAGAGCAGGCCCTGCTGGGACCAGATAAAGCTAAAGAATCAATGAAACTAGCAAGGCGGGCGCTTGATCAATTAAAGGAGCCAGGGGGTATCCCATCTTATATGGGAATAAAGCAGGGCCGGGAAGAGCCTTTCGGCTTATTTATTGACAGAGTAGCCAATGCTATACAAGCAGCAGGGGTACCAGATTATCTGAAAGGGACTATCTTGAAACAATGTGCAATACAGAATAGTAAACCTTCAACGCGTAGTATTTTAGCCACGCTCCCGGGAACATGGACTATTGAGGAGGGGCTAGAAAGAATGGCGCAGGTACCTGTAGGACCGCAAGCTATGCTAGTAGAGGCGGTGAAACAATTAGGAGAGAGCATGAGAGAGCAAGCACAGGCGTTGCGGGATAATATGCAACAGAATCAAAGACAGGTATTCGCTGCCCTTGCACCTTTGCAAAATCCCGGCGGAAATATCCCCCCTGATCGACGATTGGCACGCTGCTACCGATGTGGCGTTGCGGCACGCTGTTACCGATGCGGCATTGTTGGTCATCTTCGCAGAGAATGCCAAGCTAGTAGAGTATGGTGTCCCAACTGCAAAAGCAACAAACATGATGGAGCGGCTTGTTGGAAGGCTGGCTCGGGAAACGCCCGGAGAAGCGGGACGAGCCGCCCCGCGACGACACAAAAGGCGGCATTCACCACAACAACTCAGCAACCCCCGCAGTTAACACAACCACCTCAGCCGGCGCCCAGCTCCACTCCGAACGCCATGAACCCCTTTGTCTTCGACCAGCCACCAGAGGGAGCCTCGGACTGGACTTGGCAACAGCAGTAGACGCCACCTTATTGGATACAAAGCCAACAAGAATCCGGACGAATGTCTACGGACCAGTAATTATTAATCATCATGAGCCAGTAGGTGCCTTACTGATTGGAAGATCGTCCGCTACAATGAAAGGATTACAAGTTTTGACAGGATTGATCGACAAGGACTATTTCGGGGAAGTACAAATTGTGGTTTCAGCAATGTTTCCACCTATGCACATACCGCAAGGATCGAGAATAGCCCGGCTTATTCCGCTTCCCCACCTGACTGTAGGGGTGGCACCAGCGAAAGAGCAACCACGAGGCTATGGTGCTTTTGGTTCCACTGGAAGTGTAGTATTACTGACTGTCGGAATGCATCAAAGGCCCCGACAAACCGTGACTGTAAGGTATAAAGAAGAATCTATACGCACTAATGCCTTATTGGACACTGGAGCGGATGTATCAATAATTAGCACTAAGATTTGGCCCCAGCATTGGCCAACCCGAGAGACCAGCTCCACGGTAGCTGGAGTAGGCGGGGTCACCCTCGCCCGGAAATCATCGATGCTACAATGGACTATAGGGAACAAGGTGGTTAATTGCTCCGTTTCCATTTTACCCCTACCTGAAGGAGTGCAAGCCTTAATAGGGCGCGATATCCTTGCCCAGATGGGTATGGTGCTTACCTCGGAACACCCTTTATAGCACCGGCCATTGCCTGGACTTTCCCAATCCCACTCAGCTGGAGGAC